>NC_050578.1:106552056-106875113 GCF_011100635.1 Trichosurus vulpecula | reverse complement strand
AATTATTCCTTGCTTTCCCAAATTACTTATAGTATCAGCTTTTACTCCTAAATCATGAACCCATTTTGACTTTATTTTGGTATATGGTGTAAGATATTGGTCTATGCCCAGTTTTTGCCCTACCATTTTCCAATTTTCCCAACAGTTTTTGTGAAATAGTGAATTATTAGCCCAGAAGCTGGCCTCTTTGGGTTTATCAAAGAGTAGATTGCTAAACTTGTTGATTTCTCCTACCTGTGTACCTATCCTATTCCACTGATCCACACCCCTGTTTCTTAACCGGTACCAGGCAGTTTTGATGACTGCTGCTCTGTAGTACAGTTTAATATCTGGTGTGGCTAAGCGACCTTCTCTAGCATGTCTTTTCATTAATACCCTAGATACTCTAGACCTCTTGTTTTTCCAAATGAATTTTGTTATTATTTTGTCCAGCTCAGTAAAATAATTTTTTGGTAGTTCGATTGGTATGGCACTGAATAGATTAATTTAGGTAAAATTGTCATTTTTATTATATTAGCTCAGCCTAATCATGAGCAACTGATATTTTTCCATTTATTTAGATCTGATTTTATTCGTGTGAAAAGTGTTTCATAGTTATGTTCATATAGGCCCTGGGTTTGTCTTGGCAAATAGACTCCCAAATATTTTATAGTGCCATCAGTAACTTTGAATGGAATTTCTCTTTCTATCTCTTGCTGTTGGGCTTTGTCAGTAATGTATAGGAATGCTGAGGATTTATGTGGGTTTATTTTATATCCTGCAACTTTGCTAAAGTTGTTTATTATTTCAAGTAGTTTTTTACTTGATTCTCTAGGATTCTCTAGATAAATCATCATATCATCTGCAAAAAGTGATAATTTAGTTTCTTCTTTTCCTATTCTAATCCCTTCAATTTCCTTTTCTTCTCTTATTGCTACAGCTAATGACACTCCATTTATTTTAATCATGCTGGCAATAGTCCCATAAGAAAAAGTTTCTCACCGTTGTTCTGGAGACATGAAGTAGCCTTTCCCAAAATCATGGGGTCAACATCCAGCTTTTCACATTTGACAACAGGACAGTGGGCACTGGGGAAAGTACTGTACACATAGCCCTCATATTTCTGGGAGGAGAGATAATAAAATAAAGAGGTCTCTCTCTGATGTGAATTTTTTTTGCAGTTATAAAGGTAAAGAGGTTGTGTGGAAGGAAAAATAAAAGATGCTATCAAAGAAATCCATGAATGAAAAAGATGGGCTAGTCATATGACAAACAAAAGGCACCGCTGATGGTTCCATTGGTTAGCCACTCACTCCTCTGGTATCCTCATGCTGTTGAGGAAACAAAAGGAGTGCCCTCAGCACATTGGGCAGATCTCCTATGGTGCATTTACAGAAGATAGGCTAGAGCGGCACAGATTGGGTAGGCATGGATGGGCTGTGATCTACAAAACTGAAAATTGGAGAGACTATTAACATCATTGAGATCATAGATTCATTAGAGTCCAAAGAACAGGAGACCCTCTCTGTAATTTGTGTTCTGGAAGACGTAACTTAAACTTGGCAGAGATCCTTTGTGGCCTAAATACTCCACTCTGGCATTCCTTTTCTCCACCAGACTTTACCTTTGTGACAGAGAACACAACACCCCAGCATTCTCTCCTTCCACAAATGATCTTGTGTTTACTTATCTCTTTGCTTGTTTTTATTACTTAATAGAAGTTCCTAGGCCAGAGACCACTTTTCATTTGGTTTTGAATGGACATCATTGGCTTAATTCAGTGTCTTACCCACAGAAGGCACTCAGTTCTTGCTCATAGAACTTCAGGATCACAAAATTGGAAGGAACCTTAGAAGTCATCAAGTCCAATCCCATTTTACTGATGAAGAAACTGAGAGGTTGAAGTGACCTGCCTGTGGTCACCCAGGAACTAATTGGTAGAGAGAGGATTAGAACTCAGGTCCTCTTCTTCTTTCCATTGTATCACACTGCTGAATTGATGTAGAATGAACTACTCCCAAAGAAACATTTACATAAACAGCTCTAAGTTAATTTCTTTGTAATTTTATATAACATTTTTATTACTCAGTAGCCATTAATAGAAGTCTATAAATACTGCCCAGTGGGCCTCTCATTGTTTGCATTATAATCAGAAATTACCTAAGTCTTCGCAGAGTAGCCCCATCATTTTTTACTGTGGGAACTGATGTGACAGTGTGGGGTATGTCCTTGCTAAATAAACAATCTGGAAGGAAATGATGGGAAAGAAGGGGTTTCTTTCCTTCTCAGATTAGTCATTTGGAGGCAGGAAGTCTTTGAGTATAGTGTTTCAATCTCTATCTTCATTTAAAATCAAAGTTTTCATTTTTGAAAAGAAATAGAACAATCCTTGGGTTAGCTAGTAGGACCACTTCCCAAATCCAGCAGGAAAATGAAGCTCAGTGTTCCTTTAGAGATGGTATTCTCTTCAAATGACTTCCAGGTGGTAAACATTTAAAAAACAGTGAAAAAAGTGATTGATAGCTCTAATTTTCCAGCAGTGAGGTCACATAGCAGGCATACCAGGCAAGGGGTTAACTGCCTACAAAACTGAAGTACTCACATCAGCCATTCATCAGCTTCACATGGTCCATTAAGAACTCTTCTACCCAGGGGACAGAAGCAAACCAGCATCAATCGAATTTACAAGGAATTTGTTAAGGCCTAGTACAAGCTGGGCACTTGCTAGGACCTGGGAATACAAAGACCAAAACAAAATAGTCCCTGCCCTCAAAGAGTTTGTGCTCTACTGTAATTGTGAATGAGTGAAGAAACAATCATTGACATTTATTTAATAATTGAAAGTTTATAAAACGCTTCACCTACATCCTACCATCTGAGTCTCACAATAGCCTTGTGAGGTAACTCTCCCCACTTTAGAGATAAGAAAACCGAAGCTTAGGGAAGTCAAATGATTTGCCAACAGTCACATAGTTAATAAGAGTCAGCCTTTCTGACTACAATTTCAGCACTTTATCTACTACAACATACTGCCTCTTATCATAATAGCTGGTATTTAGAGAGCACTTTCAGCGCTTGTCTTATGCTACATAACATAACTATGACTGCATGTTACAAAATACAGATTTTTTTTTTTTTACCAGAGAGGTCTTTATCCAAAAGTACTCAACTGAAGTCAACTTTTTTTTTTAATTTAAAGCATTTTCTTAAAAATCCATTATTTCATCCATGGAGTACTACCACAATTGGTATAAATTACAGTCCCTTCACATTTCTTGAATTGCTGTGGCTAAAAAAAAAAAAATTGATCCCTTGGTGGCTAATCTTCCAGGGCTGAGTTTCTATGTACTTGGCAAGGCTGGTCCTTGGACAACTCCCATATTGTCTATCACTAGGACCCGTACTTGAAGCCCTTCCAACCTGGAGCACCTGCCAAAGCTTGCATTCCATTGAGAGAGCTTTCAGGAATCCAGGGTCATCTCTACAGCACGATGGAACATTAGCATATGTGAAATTTAAAAGTTTACATTTGTTATGTGCTAGTAAAAGAGTAATATAATTTTGTGAGTTTTTGACTTAAGAATTGACTTTCTGCTCCCTTGTCATCACCAAACTATTACAACCAGAGCAGGGGCACACACTTTTCTCTATTTATAAGGATCTTGCTGCCTCAGCCTTGCCATTAGCATATTTCAGGGATACTTTGCACTTAATTTGCATGATTATTCTTCTCTTTTTTCCCCTTCTTCTATTTACAGTTTTACCGAGATGCAAAAGACTGGTGGCTCTTCGGTTTCTATTTCTGTGTACCGTTAGCATGTACTGCCATCTTTTATACCCTAATGACTTGTGAGATGCTCAACAGAAGAAATGGCAGTTTGAGAATTGCACTCAGTGAGCACCTTAAGCAGGTAACAATCATGGTAATGATTTGCATTTATACAGTACAGTATGGTACAAATGTCATCCCATTTGAGGTAAATAGAAAAGTGGACCAAAGCTTGGCGGTAGAGTTCCTTCTTGAGCAGGATGCTTTGAAGTACTTCATGGTCCAAATAAAGTCGTGGATGTATTAAGCAGGTAGCCCTATGACCTCAAAATCCAAACCACAAGATTAGTACCATTTTTACAAACGTAGAATGTCACATAATACAGTCTGATCTAAGGAAAAGATGACTTAGTCATTTAGCAAGAGAGAATTGTTCTACACAATGTGAGGAAGATTTAGAGAGCTTCCCACCATATTGGATGGATCCCCTTTTGTGAATTTATAGTAGGATATGGTAGCAGGTTCTTGCATAGTGCTTTGCTGATTTAAAATGGTATAATAGTAACACTGGACTTGGAGTTAGGAGACTCCTGGGTCAGAATCCCAATGCCAACATCTACTGTGACCCCAGAGCAAGGAGAGAGGCATCATAATAACAACACTGGACTCTGAGTCACAGAACAGGTTTATGGGTAGGATCTGCTACTTGCTATCTATGAGAATTTTGTCAGGGTACTTAACCTCTTTGGTAGATGGAGCTCATTTCCCTCATCTATAAAATGAGAGGTTCATGACACTGGCCTCTTTGCTGTCTCATCAACAAGACACTTCATTTTCCAACTCTGGGCATTTTCACTGGCTGTCCCCCCAGTATGAAACGTGCTTCTTCCTCATCACCTCCTGCCTTCCCTGGCTTCCTTCAAGTCCCAACTAAAACCCCATCTTCTACAGGAAACCTTTCCCAATCCCCCTTTAAAAAAATTCTAGTGTCTTCCCTCTACTAATTATTTCCTACTTATCCCATATATGTAGCTTGTTTGTACATATTTGTTTCCTTACTGTCTCCTTCACTAGACTGCGAGCTGCTTAAGGGCAGCTTTTCTTTGTATCCCCAATGCTTAGCACAGAGCCTGGCACATAGCAGACACTTAATAAATGCTTATTGACTGATTAGCTCTAAATTTCTGATCCTAAGTTACAAATCATTTAAATCTCCAAGAACCTTCATGATAAAATGAAGATCATAATGTTTACCCGAAAGTGCTTTGTAAGCCTTTAAGGCACTATTTTTTTTTAATTTATTTTTTGCTCTTGATTGAAACTCCCACTCTCAGCAAAGAAATTCCCTACACCAATGTTGGTTGGCAACTCTTTTGCATCTCGGGGACTTAGAGAATTGCCTGGGATACCTCAATTTAAGAGATTAAGTGAATTGATGTGAGTCATACAGTCCCACATCTGAAAGCTTATAAATGCAATTATTTTCTTGACACTGTATGGAAAACAATGGAGCATGATAGCTTTTCTTCTTCCAATTAACACACATTTTATTTTCTCTCCCAGTAAGGAGGGAGGAGATGGGAGAAAAACAAATCCTTTTTAAGATATACACATTTACCTCTCTCTTCATTTGGGCAGCTAGGTGGCTTAGTGGATAGAGTGCCCAGTCTGATGTCAGCAAGACTCCTCTTCCTGAGTTCAAATCAGGCACTTGCTGGCTGTGTGACCCTGGGCAAGTTGCTTAACTCCGTTTGCCTCAGTTTCCTCATCTGTAAAATGAGCTGGAGAAAGAAATAGTAAACCACTCCAGTCTCTTTGCCAAGAAAGCCCCAAATGGCATCATAACTGAACAGTATTTTGCAGATGAGAAAACTGAGATTTAAAGAGGTTAATGTCACACAGTGAGTCATTGGTAGAGCTGGGAAAATAACCCCATTTTGCAAATAAGAAAACTGATGTCCAGAGAGGTTCAGTGAATAATGCCTCCCACATTGTAGGCACTCTATAAATAATACACTGAACTGAATTGAATTGAGTGAGTTGGTCACATAGCTGGCAAGTGATCTATTGCGTTCTAATTCTAGAACCCAACTGTTAACCTCTTCTGATACCTAGCAAATACTCTGTTACGCCACTTTGCCCACCCTTTTAAAAAGCAGCACCAGTAAGAGCAAATAGGTCACACATAGGATCTTTTTTCTGCAAGAGATACCTCTGTTCTACTATGTTCTACCTGAGACCACTGTTTTTCCATATTTCAGTTTAACTGGTAATTCTAAAAGATCAAATAAGCCCTGACTGGGTAGAGGGGCGGCAACCCTGTCTTTACTGACTCTCCTAAAAACCTTTTGTGTGGTTGTACTAGTCATGTGGGCTTATTATAGGCTTCACACACCTAATACTAGGTGGTTAGGGGCAAGGCAGCGTTACGCCTCCACTCCCCATTTCAATCAGTTTTCTCTTGATGTTGGCTAATCCCACTTGCAGACAGACTGTATTTTACATGGCTAACTCAGTTTCTAAAAGTACACACTCTCAGAAAATAAACATAATGTGTCAAGGTTAATGGCCAAAGAAAAATCACAGCCTGTGATTTTCCTAATCCTGTATAGACTTTGAAGAGCCCAGACCTTCAAAGTGAGTCCAATCCACACTGACTTCTCTGCTTCATAAAGTAGCCCTTTACCTAATATTTCAAATGGTTGCTGATTCTGGGCCTCAGTTTCCTCATCCATAAAATGAACTGATAATTAGATGATCTCTGAGGGCCCCTCTAGCCACAGATCTCTGTGGATGGTACTCTTCTAGCATACCTTGTTGCCTGAATCCCACATGTTATGGTTATAGTAATCTGGCATCTCCAACCTTCCTTCAAACATCTCAAACCAGATGTCCACTCAACATGTCCAAAATTAACTCATTATCTTTCCCCTTAAAACTTCTCAACCTTTCACCTTCCCTGTTCTTGTAGAGGACAACACCATCCTCTCAGTGCCTCGGGCTCACCAAGGAGTTACCTTCAGCTCCTCACTCCCTCACCCCTCCCATATCCAATCTGTTGCCAATGCCTGTCAGTTTCACCTTTGCAATAGCCCTTAAATACACTCCCTTCTCTCCTCTAACATTGCCACCACTGTGGCGCAGGCCCTCATCACCTCACTCCCGGACTATTACAACAGCAGCTGCTGGGTGCCTGCCTCAAGTCTCTCCCAACTCCAGTCACCAAAGTGATTTTCTTAAAGTGCAAGTCCAACCGTGTCACACCTTTACTCAATAAACAGTAGTGGTTCCCTATTGCCTCCAGAATCAAATTCAAAAGACTGTCTGACATTCAAAGCCTTTCATAACCTAACCCATTTTTCCAGTCTTCTTATACCTTCCTCACCAATATGTACTCTTTTATCCAGTGACAATGGCCTCCTGGATGTGGCATGAACAAGACTGTCCATGTCACGGCTCTAGGCATTTTCTCTAGCTATCTCCCATGCCTGGAATGCTCTCCCTCCTCATCTCCACCTACTGGCTTCTTTGGCTGTCCTCAAATCCCAGCTAAAATTCCATCTTCAGGAAGGCTTTCCCAAGTCCTCTTAATTCTAATGCCTTCCCTCTCTTAATTATTTCCTATTTATGAGAGAGAGAGAGACAGACAGACAGACAGAGACACAGAGACAGAAAGAGACACAGAGAGAGAGCTTGTTTTGTATGTATTTGCATGTCATCTCCCACATTAGATAGCTCCTTGAAGGCAGGGACTGTCTTGCCTCTTTTTGTATCTCCAGCCCTTAGGACAGTGCCTGGCATTTAACAAATGTTTATTGACTGATTGACAAAAATAATAATTATAATAACTGACATTTATGTATCACTGTAATATTTGTAAGACACTTTACGTTCATTATATCACTGGAGGCTCACAGTAGCCCAGGGAGGTAGATACTACTATCCCCATTTTAGAGATGGTTCTCTTAGCCACAGTCACTTCTATGAACCCATGTCCTTTCTGACTCCAAGCCCAGTGTTCTATCCACTATGTGTCTCTGATTAGATACTGGATATAGAACTAAAAGAGACCTTGGGAGGCATCTTGTCCAATCTCTTTGGAACCTGAGGGCCAGTAAAGTTAAGTGACTTTCTTGGCTCAGGTCATGCAGGAATAGGATTCAAATCAATGTCCATTGACTCAAAACCCAGCATTCTGTCTACTGCATCATGCTGCCTAATGTCAGTCATAACCAAAAGAGCTCTAATTGCTGGTTTTCAGAATGTGGTGTCAGAAAAAGAGGTAACCCTTACTTCTTCCCCCACTGTGCACCATACCTTTGGGCGATTAACATTTCTTTGTATACAGCTGCTACTCTGGGTTAATTAGAGCCCCTTGCCAGCAGATAAAATAATCTTTTTGCCCAGCATACCACCCCCAGCCAGAGCTTTACACATTTGTTACCTCCCCCAAGCCCTCCTCACCTCTTGTCCTTTTCCACTTCATTGCTGGGAGGTGCCCCCCCAAAAAAACCCACTTTACAACACCACCAATGAAAAGTTCCTTAAAAGGAAGCTAAATGCTAAGTAAATGCAAAATTAGTCATGGTTACAGAGAACAGATAATGAAATATATACCTTCCTCCATCCTATTGGCTAAGAGGCAGGGAAAGCAGAATACTGAATATATCAGCAAAGTCTCTGCTTCAGGCATTTTTGCTTAACTATTTTTCTTTGTTACAAGGTGAAGAGGAGAGAGGGTGGGAGTTTTCAATTCTGGCTATTAGCAAGGCAAGGAAGGAATGGTTTTGACATTTAAAAAAATCATTAATTTTTTCTTAAAATACCAAGAAGTTCATCTAGAATATTGACTGATATTTAGATTCTTTACGAGATTTCTGGAAGGCTGTTTATCAGGCCCTTTGCAGGGACAGGTTTTTCTCTCATAGCTATAGTCACTTTGTGGTATGATTCATCTATCTCACCCTAACTGTTTTTTCTATTTTTTTTTTCCTCTTTAGCGCCGTGAAGTGGCAAAAACAGTCTTCTGTTTGGTTGTGATTTTTGCTCTTTGCTGGTTTCCTCTTCATCTGAGCCGAATTTTGAAGAAGACTGTGTACAATGAGAGGGACATGAATCGGTGTGAATTGCTTAGGTATCGTGCCAGCCATTTACCTATATCCTCATTCAAAATGGGCAAAATGCAGTTTAGACAGCCTAGCTTCCCTAGAAGGAAATGAGGGCTTCCCCCAATTGACTAAGGCTCTTAGGACTCTGTCCTGCACACTTTAATGGTCCTTTTGGGTCTCCACTCTCTTCAAGCCTGAAAAAAAAAACCCACAAGGCCCCTATTGTGTAGCTTCCCTCCTTTTGGGGCAGAATCTCCCTAAAGGAATCTTCCATTTAAAGGCACAAGGGACTTCAGCGGTCATCCGGTCATCCAATGCTCTCACTTTGTAGATGAAGAAAGTGAATTACAGAGAGGTTAAGTATTTTGCTCATGGTCAAACAGGTAACTAATAAGAGTTGGGATTAGAGCCCAAACCCCCGACTCCAAATCCAGTCTCTTTCCACTACAGAATGCAAAAAGATGAAAAAGGTAGTTTCTTCCCTCCATGTCTGGAGCCTTCCTGCTACTCTGTTTGAGAGTGCTATCCAAACTATGTAGAGGCTTTTGTGGCACAAAAAAAAAACACAAACCCTTATGAAACGGAGACTACCATTCTAAAAAAAATAGCATGTAGAAAAGATTTGTTGAAAATGGCTTCTGGGCAGGAAGAATGCTTACTTCAGGAATATGTTCTAGTTAGCATGTAAAAAAATAATGCGTGTTCTAATGATTCAATTTTATTTTCTTTTGCTCTAGTTTCTTATTGCTTATGGATTACATCAGCATTAACCTGGCAACTATGAATTCATGTATAAACCCAATAGCACTATATTTTGTCAGCAAAAAGTTTAAAAACTGTTTCCAGGTAAGAGTTCTTTAGGAGGTGGTTTCAAGAAAAATGAAAAATAGGTAGTAATGGATGGCATTACGTAACCCACTGTTATTATCACTTTGGTTGTTAATACCAATAATAATAGCTAACAAAGAATGCTTCATGGTTTGAAAAGCACTTTATAAATAGCATCTCATTTTATCCTCACAACAACCCTGAGAGGTAGGTACTATGATTACCTCCATTTTACAAATGAAGAAACTGAGGCAGAGATTAAGTGACTTATCCAGGGTCATACAGCTAAAAAGTCTCTGAGGCAGAATTTGACCTCAAGTTTGCTTGACTTCAGATCCAGTGCTCTAACCTGTGACACCTAACCACCCAGAGTATGGGACATAAATAGCAGAACTTGCCAATATTGGCCTTAAAAGTAACTATCATTTTCACCAGCTGGAAGAATTGCAAAGAAATTAGATGAGACGATATTTAATATATCAAACATCTATGAAGCATCTATGTGCCAGGCACTGTGCTAAGCCCTTAACAGACAAAAATGGAATCGTCCCTGCCCTTCATGAGCTTATATTCTACTAGAAATGGGAGGGTAGAGGGAGAATGTACACATTAACGTACACAGAATATATGTACACAAATAGGCAAAAGAACTAAATACAAATAAGTAAGTAAATAAGTAAATAATATGAGAAAAGACAAACCATATTCAATGTAATACAAAGTAAATTCAGAAAGAAGAGAGCTAATAACTGGTTGAATCAAGAGAAAGTCTTTTCATCAGAGGTGATACCTGAACTGTGTTTTGAAGGTTTCTCTAAGGCAGAAGTGAGGAGAGGGTGCACTCCAGACAGGGGATACATGCTCTATACAAAGACATGAAGGTAAAAATGTTTCGAATAGACAGCATAGCACCTATAGAGCCAGAAACTAGAAAGTTAACTCCTATCTGATTTGCAGAGAGTTGATCTTAATTAAATTATCATGGTTTTAGTATGAAAGCATGGTAATTAACATAGCAACCCATAATGGGGAATTTTACTTGTTGCTCCATCAGCTACATCTTTGAAGTTGGTGCTCAGATTGTTAAATATTTATAATCATCATAAAACTGTCCATTAACCAGGAACATGAATGGCCAGACAAATGCTAATTAATTAATCCTGGGGAGACAGGGAGGCGGGGGACAGGGGACTTTGTTGATCTGTTGATCTAAGGGCCATTTTATTCTTTTAAAATACTGTAAATGTTTATTTGTGTGCATTTTTCCCTGAATCCCCAATGACTCTGCCCAGCCTGCCAGATAAATGCTTCCTTTGTAGCAAAGTACTACAATTGCTGTTATTTGGTCATTTCAGTCTTGTTTGATTCTTCACGACTCCATTTGGGGTTTTCTTGGCAAAGATACTAGACTGGTTTGCCTTTTCCTTCTCCAGCTCACTTTACAGATGAGGAAACTGAGGCAAAAAGGGTTAAGCAACTTTCCCAGACTCTGAGGCCAGATTTGAACTCAAGAAGATGAGTCTTCCTGACTCCCCCAGCACCCTATCCCCTAAAGTATTACAATAGACCAAAACAAATCAACACAATGATAGTGCCTGACAGTGTGCTCCTCACCCCACGACTAGTTCACTTGTCTCTCTTCAGAGAGGAGGGAGGCAATGCGCCACCAGCAGTCCACTGACATCATAATTAACCACTACATTGCTTAGAGTTCAGCTATCTTTCTGTTTTGTTTTTAAAGGCAACTTTACAACAGCAAATGGAGAGCTGAGCTGGTACCCCAACTTGCCCAAAGAAGTAGAGCCTTCTCTCATTAAACTACATGGTCTTTCTTTGTAATTTGCAGAGTGGAAAAGATTAATCAGGAGAGAGATAGGATAACTGTTGCCACTGAAAGGGACAGCTTTTTATTTTATTGCTATTAAACACATATTGAATTTTTAAGGGTTAAACTCATGTTATTCTATAGTTTAGTTATAGCTCATTGAGTCTTTGGGGGAACTAATGGATAGAATTAACATTTTTTCAATACTTTCCTCTTTTCCAGTCATGCCTCTGCTGTTGCTGCTACCAATCTAAAAGCCTCATGACCTCAGTACCTATGAATGGAACAAGCATTCAGTGGAAAACCCACGAACAAAACCACCACAACACAGACAGGAGCAGCCACAAGGACAGCATAAACTGATTCCCAGAACACTAGCAATGCCTCAAGCCTTATGAAAAGAGAAAGACTGATCCCCACAGATGTTTTTCCAGGAAGTTTACCAATTTTCTCATTCTTCCCTGCCCCTTTCCCTGAAGAATGCACTTGGGAATTGCCATCAAGTAACCTGGTTATGTCTTTTAAGTCCTGTGAAGCTGACTGCTTTCAGCTGACTTGGCGTTTTTCAGAGATGACATTCAGCAGTGTTGGGGGGGAACCTGGAAGGAACTCTTAGAGTTCTTAGCCCCTGGGGACACATCTGCTGCTTTTGCAGGAAGTGAGAGTTCTCCCCCATGTGACTGGCATACAGTACACCTTTTGGCTGAGTTCTGCTGAGAAGTGGCACCATGAAATGCTGGTGAGGGCCACAGGAAAAAAGGACTGTGGACAATTATATAGTGCATCTCCAGCCTCTTGAGTGTTGAAATCTGTTTTTCTTATGAAACACAGTATGGGTTTAAGCCACCTTTGTTTTAAATGTCAGTCCACACCAGTATTCTTTTTTTTTAAATTACATATCTTAGTAGCATAGTCACAATCATTTGCTCTTGCTCTAAACACATTTGCAAAGAAAGCAGTAGATTTAGTGAGCAGTCAGAGAAGGTAAGGTTTCTCTAAGCAATGATGAATCTATAAAAATGTATGTCTTAAAAGCAGCTTAAATTGAGGTACTTAAAACTCAAACTGAAAACACCAGAAGGTACAATGGTGTGCTATTAATAATAATTGACATTTACTTAGTGCTTTGAATTTGCAAAGTGCTCTGTTAATGTTACTACATTTGAGCTCTAGAACAGCCCTAGGAGGTAGCTACCACAGATAGAATCGTCCTCATTTGATAGGTGAGGAAACCGAGGCTCAGAGAGAAGTGGCTTGCTCACAATTACAGAGCTAGGAAACATCAAAGGCAGGCTTGGAACCCAGGTCTTCCCTGCCTCTCAATGTAGTGCTCCATCAGGCTGAAACTCTAAGTATTAGTCTAAGGACTTGTAAAGAAACCTGTTGGGGGCATTTTTTAGTGGTCCTTTCTAAGCTAAAGGGCATACTGAAACTCATAATAAATTCCCAAATCACATTTCAATTCCATAGGCATTTCCTAAATGCTGGAGTAACTTTTGGATTCAGGAGCCATTTTCCGTAAGCCTATTCCTTTCTTTGGGGGTATCTATTTCTCCTACAAAATGAAGAGTATGTACTAAGAAGTAAAAGACAAAGCACTTAAACTATTCCCGAAATTTTCAGTAACTGTCGCTGACTTAAGAGGAAATGCAAGGAAATACAGAATTCAAAATCTAAGCAAAATATCCCATTTTCATTGGAGGTTTTTTTTTTATTTTAAAGCCTAGTAATCAAAACTCTAGCAGCCCTTCTTTTGCTACATCTGGATGTATGCTTTAACTTTTAGTGATTCTCAAAAATGGCTAAATGATGGCACCAGTTCCTAGCCACTGAGTGTTCTATGGCCATCCTTAGACATGGAACATTAGACATGTTATCTTTCAGTGCCTTTTCTCTCTGCTACAGAAGACTGCTAGGAGATTTCATGGGGTTTACCATGCCAGGTTGAAATGTAGTCATCCTACCTACCAACCTGGACTTCTTCACGTCCTGGGTCCAAAGCACAAGCCTTCTTCCCGTTAACCTGCTCACAAGGTCACCATTTCAAAGTGCCTCCAATGATTTATCCTGGGCAACTTCCCAGATGTTTACAGTTGGTGCACAGCAGAGAGCCTTCAAGTGTACATAGAAACACAATTTGTAAATTTCTTTGCAGATTTTTTTTAGATTAAATGTCCATGATGTGTCTTTGTGTATGTACATATGTGTGCATATGATATATGCAGTTGTGTACCAAACCATAACCTGATAGTATTGTTCAAGAGTAGTGCCCCCTAGTGAACACTGAACAACACCTTAGGGGACATTTAACCTGAATGATCAATTCAACACCAGAAGCCTCTTTGTTCCCAAAGCTAGTAACCACAGTTGTCATTCCAAAGGGGAGGTCCAATACACTGAACAAATGACTGGCTGGGGTAGACGAGGCCAAACCAACAAGATGATTTCTTTTTTTTTCTAATTTTTTTTGATGAAGTAACATATTGGGTTGTACCACCTCCTGTGCTACAGTGATGGGAATATATTATCTTATAATAACCCCCTGCTGCCTCCCTACTCTGTCCAATGCTGAGAGACAGCTATGTGTAATGGATAGATGGGAAGCTCTGGGGTCAGGAAGACCTAGGTTCAAGAGCTGTCTCTAGCACATCATGGCTGAGTGATCAAGTCACCGATCCTCTCAGTGCCCAGGAAGTTCCCTATAACTATATGTTACAGACTAATTGACACAATTTGCAAGAGTAGAAGGAGTTTCCATACAGAGATTTCCCTATCCTGATAAGGTCATCTGGACCAGAAAAAAAATGGACAATACATTGCTGAGGATGCCAAGTAGTGCTAGAAGACAGTGCCCGGAATCCTGCTCTGCTGACACAGAGCTAAGCTCATTTATGATGCTGCATTTAGACACAATCCCAGACGCCACCCCACCTTAAAATTTATCCTAGGTTCTGCCGTTGAAACTGAGAGGCTAGAAAACTCTGCTTATTCAAGTGTTACCCTGTCACAAACCCTTCATTTATTGGTACAGCACATGAAATGACATATGCCTATAACATAAGCTATAGTATTACAAGAATTTTGTTTAGACAATCATAATTGTAAAATAAAGTACATGGTTTTTTTGCATATGAATGAAATATATTTTATAAATCCAGAACGTCATACATTTCTGGCATCAAATAGTAAATGCATGAGCTTTAATATGTGGGTTGTCAATAAGCTTAGTAGAGATAATTATGCTTTTGAGGAGGCTAATTTCCACAGTATTTATAATATCTATACAGCAAGGTGACTCCCTATAGAAATGAGCCAGACGCCAAGGTCCCATAACAGAAGTGGTCCAGAAATGTAAAATAAAGCAGATATTCCTACAAGTGTTGCTGGTATTTTGATGATTATTCCCACTTTGTTCTCCATAGGAAAAAATCCTGGCTTCTGTTCCCTCCCCTCACTAATCATTTTTACACACACATAGCTGCCAAAATAATCTTTCTAAAACACAAGTCTGTGTCACTCCTCTACTGTACAAGCTTCAGTGGCTCCCTATTGCTTCTAGGCAAGAAATGCAAACTCCTCAGCTTGGTCACTTAAAGTCTTTCATAGTCTGGCTATGGATCCACCTTTGCAGATTTCCTTCCCACATTACTCCCCCTTGCACTCTATGCTCCAGCCAAAGTGGCTTACTTGGTGTTTCCCAAATCAGAATTCAAGCACCTGCCTCTGACTTTGCCATTCCAGCAAAAGTGATGGTGTTCTCCAAGCTGAGTCAGTGAAAGAAAATACAACCCAAGAAGAATGAGGAAGTCAAGGATGAGGTTCCTAATGAGGGAGGATCAGAGAACAAGACTGGGAATGAAACCAAGGAGTCAAGGCACAGAGTCAGTCACATCAGGAATTAGAACAAGGCTCTCTCATTATTAGTGACTCCCTTTGTGTGCCCTGAGCTCTGTGGTCTGCAGGTGGCTCTCTGGAGAAATCTACCCTACTGGTCTTACAGGGTTTCTGTTGATTCATTGTCTTTGTGTCTCCAGTGCCTGACACATAGTAGGGACTTACTTGTTGATTGCTCTATGGTCTTTTTTAGAAAATTCCTCCTTGGTCTTGAATGCAACAGAGTTCTATACTAAATTACATTTCCTGCCTCCAACTCAACAGACATTGAAAGGGATGACTACAAATTCCTTAAACTTACATTTAAGCACCTTCCATGTGCAAAGCGCTGTGCTAGGTAGTGCTGATACACAAAGACAAAAAAAATGACACCCTACCTGCCCTTGGGGAACTTACATTCTTACATTCTGCACAAGGATAGGAATAGGACAAGGATAGGACTTGCCTTTTGATTTCTTGACATAGGGAACTCTGGGATGGGGAAACTACCTCTACCAATGCAGATCAGCAGCTTCTCCAGAACTTCTAGTCTTAGAGTTACAGGGGGCACTGAGAGAAGGTGACGCACCTATGGTCACAGAGTCAGTATGTATCCAAAGCAGAACTCGAACTCAGGACTTTCTGATTCCAAAACTGGGTCTTTGGCCACTATGCCCATATTTGATAAAAGTACAATTGATATCACTTCAATGTCATCTAATTGATATGGATACAGATTGCAACCCATTCTTTCATTTCATTTCAATTTGATAATCATTTTTTTACTTTAAACAAGATACTGTGCTAAGTGCTAGGAATGCAAAGGCAAGAGCGAAAACCAGTCCCTCACCTCAAGGAGTTTATATTCAACAGAACGTACAACATGTAACTGGATAAGTAAATATGAGATAATTTGAAGAGGTATAGGCCACTTGAAACAAGAAGGGATCCAGAAAGACTTCTCATAGGCAGTGGCACCTGAGCTGAGCCTCAAAGAAAGCTAAGAATTTTAAGAAATGGAAGTAAGGAGGGAGTGCATTCCAGGCATAGGGGAAAGCAAGTTCATGTGATTCTGATGAATTTCTTCCTCTAAGCCTTTCAGAGAAGATCTAACAAATTCAGTGGAGGCTTTCTTCAGGTTCTTTTAATATTTGATGGCTACCATTGCCACATACAGGCTATCTTTCTTGATACATGACCAGCCTGTATCATATCATATATGTGTCCTTAATGATATCTTTTACTCTACTTCTCAAATGAAAGTCATGTTTGCAAAATGCTATAGACATCACCCACTATGGATCTTTTCACTTCCCATTGGGTTAGGTGTAACTGGAGGGATGCAGAACCTGTAGCCTTGAGGCCACACATGGCCTTACTATACATTCACTTAAGAGATCAGCATAGTCATCCACACAGGGAAAACCTAAGTGAATTAAAAATATGTATTTCCCAGATCACAAAGTATGGTAGTATGGTTAGCCTACTGAGTTATTCCCTCAGTATATACATCCTGAACAGGTGTGAGAGATGGACAATGACCAGAGCCTAGCGTTAGGAGGAGAAGATCAGGTTGAATCCCATTTAGGAAAATGTGACATGTTGAATAATCCCAAGATTTCTAAAACTAAAATACAGTAGGTACAATATTCTCCCAGTATAAAGAAACACAAGGAGCCTCAAAGAACCAAAATCTGGGATAATCAAAAGGGTAATGGAAAGATGGTCAATGGGTAGAAGACCAAAGCATAGCTAATCATGCAAGTCACTGAGTGGTATAGCTTGTAAACTCGAAGAGAGTTCAAGCTAACCTTTTTGTACACCTGATAGATGGTTCTCTATATCCTGACCCTGGGTTTTTGTACTGGTTGTGCCTTATGCTTCACCTCCTCTACTGAGATTTCCTTGTTTCTTTCAAAACTTAGCTAAAGTGAAACCTCCTTACATGAAGCCTTTAACTGCTCTCTCCCCCATTACATGTGATTTTGTATAAACTTATAATGTAGATGATGTTTGCTCTGGTAGAACACAAGCTCCTTGAGGGCAGGGAGTGTTTCAGTCTTGTCTTTGTTTCCCAGTGCCTAGCACAGGGCTTGGTACACTGTAGATATTTACTAAGTGTTTGCCAACTGATTGAAAGCAAGGAGGAATAAGTCAATTTGTGCTGAGGTGGTCAGGGAAGGTTTCCAAGAGGAGGCAGAATCAGATCCCAGTTGTGACTATCCTGGTAGCCACAGGTAAGTATCCCCTCTCTGTGGACAATGAGGGATAACGCTAAAGGTTTCTAAGGAAAACTCCTGTAGAATATCAAATTTACTTTAATAGTGACATCTAAACTGAAGAAAGAAAGTAAGTTATCTCAAAACAAAATCAGGATGCCAAGTAATATCCAGGTTTTCATAGGGCAATTGCTTGTATGAGTCCACTCAGCTTGTCCAAAGCCAAACTCATCATCTTCCCAGCAAAATATGCAGCTCCTCCTAACTTCCCTATATCTTTTGAAGCCACTACCACTCTTCCAAGGTTTGCAGCCTTGGAGTCATCCCTAATTCTTCTTCTTTTATGACTCTCCATATCCAGTCAGATGCTACCTCTTCTCGATTCTACCTCTACAACATACCCTGAATCCACCACCACCACTGCCCTTTGCTTTATTTGCAAGGCCATTACCCTAGTTCAGGACCTTATTGCCTCTTGCCTAGAAGTATAACGGCTTCCAAATTGAACTGCCAGCTTCTAATCCCCTATTTTCAATCTATCTCCCATGCCAGCCTCCCATCTCCCATCTCCCACACTACTGCCCCATACTACTTTTTTATTTTAAGTAATAAGTTATTATTATTATTATTAATCTGTCCCTCCCATCATGCTGAATCCCAAAGCTAGACAGGTTTTTTTAATCCCTCATATATCCACACAATATGCCAAAATCAATCCCCACATTAACCATGTGTGAAAAATGGACGTATATTTCTGCATTTTAAGTCTATTTCCTCTCTCTCAGGAGGTCAATGGGATGTTTCATCTTCATTCTTTTGGACTCATGGTTTATCATTCTGTTGCTCAGAGCTCTAAAGTCTTTCAAAGTTGTTTTTCTCTATAAGGTTGGGTATCATTCTATAAAGTGTTCTCTTAATTCTGTTCAATTCATTCTGCTTCATTTCATAAAAGTCTTTCTACTTTCCTCTAAAATTATCCAGTTCATCATTTCTTATGGCACAGTATTATTTCATTACAAATACCCCAATTTTTTTAGCCATTCTTGAATAGGAGAAAAACCTTTAGTTCTGCTTTGCAACTAGCTGAAAATAACTGCTATAAATATTTTTGCATATGTAGATCATTTTCCTCTTTCTTTGATTTCTTCGGGGTATTGGCCTAATAGTAGTACAGTTGGGTCAAAGGGTATACACAATTTAACAGCTTTTTGGTTAAAGTTTCAAATTATTTCTCGGAATGGTGAAACAAATTCACAGCTCTACCAACTGTGTGCTGGTCTACCTGTTTTCCCACCAATATTATTTTTATTTTCCTTTGTTGCTATCTTAACCAGTACAAGTATGAGGTGAAATGTCAATTTGCATTTAATTTGCATTTTTCAGATTATTAGTGATTTAGAACATATAATTGTTGATAGATTGAATTTGTACTTTTGAAAACTGCCTCTTATATCCTTTAACTATCTATTGGGTAATGGCTTATCATGTTCTAAATTTGAATCAGTTCAGTTGAATCTTGGAAATGAGAGCTTTATAAGAAAAATTTGTGGGAAAGATTGTTTTTCCCAGGTATCTGTTTCCATGCTCATCTTGACTACATTGGATATGTTTGAGCAAAAACAGTTTTATATAATCAAAATTTTCTATTTTATCTTTCTTGATTTTCGCTATCACTTATATAGTCATGAAGTCTTCCCCTATCCATACATTTAAATGTAATTTCTTCCTTGCTCTTATTTGTTTATGATCTGACTTTTTATATCATGTCATGTATTCATTTGGAGGTTATCTTGGAATATAATGTGAGGTGCTGGTCTAGACCTAAGTTCTGCCAGACTGTCATCCAGTTCTCCCAGCAGCTTTTGTCAAATAGTGAGACATTCTCCCAGGAACAGGAGGTTTATAAACACTGCGCCACTATGTTTGTTCGCTTCTATATGTTGTAGACCTCATCTTTTCCACTGATCAACCTCTCTTTTTTAGCCAGTACCAAATAAAATTTGTAGTATACTTTGAGATTTGATTCTGACAGACACCCTTCCTTCCCACATTTCTTCATTATTACCTTTGAGATTCTTGACCTTTTTATACAATTTTTATTCTTTTTTCTAGGCTCTATAAAGTAATCTTTTAAAAGCATGATTGGGTCACCACTGAATAAATAAATTAATATAAGTAGTATTGTCATTTTTATTAAATTGGCTTGATCTTCCCATGAGAAATTCGTGTTTCTCTGATTAAGCCTGTCAATTCTGCAGTGACTGTTTTATACTTAGCTTTATATAATACTTCGGTGAATCTTGGAATATGCATTCCCAAGACTTCATGACTAAATGCTGTTATTTTGAATGACATTTATCTTTCTAGCTCTTCTTGCTGGGTTTTATTGGTCATATATAGGGATGCTAATGATTTATATGGATTTATTTTATATACCTCAACTTTGCTGGAGTTATTAGTTATTTCAATTAGTTTTTACTTTGCTCCCCATAGTTCTCTAAGTACACCATCATATCATCTGCAAAAAGTGATCACTGTTGTCTTTATGTTTATTCCCTTACTTTCTCTTCCTTGTCTTATTGTTATAGCTAACATTTTTAACACTAAGTTAAATAGCAATGGTGATAATGGCCATGTTGCTTTACCTCTCATCTCATTGGAAAAGGCTCCAACATTTCTCCATTACATATAATGTTTGCTCTTCAATTTCAACAAAGTTTATTTTCTATATTAAGGAAAGGTTCACTTATTTCTCTTGTTTCTGGAGTGTTTTATAAAAATGGGTTACATTTTGTCAAAAGCCTTTTCGACCTCTGTTGATATAATCTTTTTTTATTATTTATATTAACACAACTTATTATAATCTTCCTGATATTGAAATAGACCCTATTTTCCTGGTTTAAACCCAACCTGGTGATAGTATATAATCTTTCTAATGTGTTATGGATTACTTGCTAATATTTCTTTTAAAATTTTGGTGTCCATGCTCATTAGGGATATTGGTCTGAAGTTTGTTTGTTTTTTCCTCTGCCTCCCCTTGGTTTATGTATTAAGACCAGATTTGTAGCCTTGAAAGTAGAATAGTACCTATTTCCTTATTATTAGTTTATGTAGAATTAGAATTACTTATTCTTTGAACAGTTGATAGAATTCACTTGTGAATACATCTGGACCTGAAGAGATTATTTTTTTTTCCTTTGGTAGTTCATTATGGCTTTTTACATTTCTCTTTCTGATATTACGTTATTTAAATTGTCTATTTCTTCTTTTGTTAATCTTGATATTTTATATTTTTTTGAAAATATTAATCTATTTCTTCTAAGGTATCAGGTTTGTTAGAATATAGTTGGGCAAGACAATTTATAATAATAGGCTTCATTTCCTCTTAAATTTTTAGTGATAAGTTCTCCTTTTTAATTTTTGATACAAACAATTGGTTTTCCTCTTTTCATCAAGTTAGCCAACTATTATCTATTTTGTCAGTTTCTTCTAAATCAGCTCCTACTTTTATCAATCCAAAGGGGTTTTTTGCCCTAAATCTTATTAATCTCTTCTTTAATTCTCAGAATTTCTATTTTGTCATTTAGTTGGAGACTTTAAAATTATTTTTGTCAAAGTTTTTTTAATCATATGCCTAATTTATTGATTTGTTCTTTCTGTTTTACTGATAAAAGAGGTTAGAGATATAAATTTTCCCCATAGAATTGCTTTAGCTACCCCTCCACAAGTTATGGTATGTTGTCTATTAATGTAATTTTCTTTGGTGAAATTTTCTATTATTTTTATAATTTCTTCTTTAACCCACCAGTTCTGTGGAATTATGTTAGCTATTCTCCAGTTACTTTATAATTCTTTCTTCAAGAACTCTTTATTGAACATAATTTTGTTGCATTATAATCAGCAAATTATGTGTTTACTATTTCTGCTTATCTACATTTTTGGTTAAAATATTTATGCCCTAACACATGGTCAATTTTTGTAAAAGTGCCAGACACAGCTGAGTAATATATTTTTTTTTCTTTTCCCATTTAGTAACTACCAGATACCCATCATCTCTAATTTTTCTAAAGTTCTGTACTTGTTCTTAATTTCTTTCTTGTTTATCTTTTTGTTAGCTCTGTTTAGGTCTAAAAGGGGTACATTAAGGTCTCCCACTATTATAGTTCTACTATATATTTCTCCTTCCAATTCGATTACCTTTTTCTTTTAAGTATTTAGATGTTATATTTTGGGGTGCTTATATATTAAGTATTGATATTGATTCATCACCATAGAATCTTTTATCACAATGTAATTTCCCTGCTTATGCCTTTTTTTAAATCTTTTCTATCACTGAGGCCTTATCTGAAATCATGATTTTTATCCCTGCTTCTTTTTTAGTTCAGTTGAAGATATTTCTTCCACTCCTTATTTGGTACAACTTTGAATTTCTTATAAACAACATATTGTCAAATCCTATTTTCTGATCTATTCTTCTCTTTTTCCATTTTATGACTGAATTCATACCATTCCTGTTCACAGTTATGATTTATAATTATATATTTCTTTCCATCCGGTCCTCTTTTACTTTTCCCTTCTCTTTGCCCCAACTTCTCTCACTATAAACAAGCAGGTGGAAGTAGAGAAGGAATTTACCCAACACTTGAGATCTAAGGGAAATAACCTGTTTCCTCTGTTGTGGCTCTTCTCCTTACCATGCCCCTCAACCCTTTTTACTCTTTCTTCTTTTCCTTTTAATCTTCCCTTCATGTTTTTCTCTCAAACATTCAAGATTGCTTTGTTTATGAATATTCCCTTACCTACTCTACCCTCCCAATTAAACTTCCCTTACCCCTTGTTAGTCCCCATCCCTTACAATTTTCCTTTAGAGTGCATGTGGCAGGGGTGGTTAATTATATTCAATCTTCCATTATTGAATTCAGATAAAAATGAGGTTCATAGTATACCATAGTTATATACTCTTCATCTTATGAACTTCTACTATGCAATAGTGGTTTCCCTCCCTTTTTTCCTCTTTTTATTTCCAGTACAAACCCATCTTTCTTTTTCTTTCTTCTAAGACCATTAAAACACAACAAAACAGTCCATGTCATTTCAACTCTTCTCTATGACCCTTAAAGATTTTAGAGTTCTGAGAAGACATTTGCTTCTTATCCTCCAATAATATGTAAACAATTAATCCCCACATATACCCTTTCAATTATATAAATGTGTACCTTTCTCTTGTTTCCTGATCTTCAATTTCCAAATGTCTACTCAGTTCTGATCTTCCCATCAGGAATGCATGGGAATCCTCTATTTCATTAAAGATAAAATTTTCCGCCTGTAGGATTATACTTAGTTTTGCCAAATAAGTTATCCTTGGTTGTAAATCTTTATCTCTTGCCTTTTGGAATATCATACTCCAAACTCTACCCTTCTTTTATAGTGGCAGCTGCTAAGCCTCGCATAATCTTTATTGTGGCTCCTTGGTATTTGAACTCCTTTTGGCTGCTTAGAGTAATTTTTATTTGACTTGGAAGCTCTGGGTTTTAGCTCTTGATGTTCCTAGGAATTTTCATTAGAGTCTTGTTTTTCGTTGTTTTTTTCCTTAAGGGTGAATGACAAATTGTATCTGTTTTCATTTCCTTTTTTCACTGGTTTTAGGATTTTCATTTATACTTTCCTGAAATATGTATCCATATTTCTTTTCTGATCATAATTCTTCAGAGAATATAGTAATTCCTAGATTTTCCCTCCTTTACCTGTTCCAAGTTAGTTCTTTTCATGTTATATTTCTTAATTTTTTTTAATATGTTTGTTTCGATATTTCTTCTTGTATGGTTGAGCTACTGTTTTTTACCTGCCCATTTTAATTTCCAGGGCCTTCAGTTCTTGAGTGAACTTTTCACTCATCTTTTTTAAGTTGTCATTTTCTTTGCCATTCTTTTCTCCCTAGCTTTTCCATTCTATATCCGTATTTTGTATCTATTCTGTATTGTTTCATTTCTTCCAAGTACTCCTGTTCCTGTTGTCCCTGTAATGTCTGTCTTTACCTAGGCTTGGGGGGTTACTATCCTCTTTGAGATTTATCAACTGGGTATTGCTCAAACTAAGTGAAAACTCTGTATCCCGAATGGTTTTGGTGGCTCCTGCCAAGTTCTGAGTATAATGGTCCAGCCTAGGCCTCTCCTTCACAGGACTCTGGGGCTGTGCCTGGGGCCCCTCTCTTTTATCACAGCACTCAGGACCTCTCCCTGAGGTAAGCTGCTGGGCTTGGGGCTTACTCCTGTTTTGAGTTCCACAGGCTTCCGGGACTGCTCAGCCTGAATTTTCCGGGCGGCCTTTGCCCTGCTGCTAGGCCGAGACCACTGGTGACCCCGCAGGATCCCTCCTGGAACTCCCCGAGGGAAGGCTGCTCTCTCAGCCAGACTGGGGCTGAGGCGGGGCCTCTGGGGAACTGAGCTGTTCTCAAGCTGTCCCTGGAGTACTGTGGTGGACCATCCAGGAAAGCCTCAAGGCCGCTCCTCAAGCCAAGGCTTTGGGGGCCCTGCCTGCCCTAGCTCTCCTCCCAGAATGCCCTAGATCAGTCTCCTGCCGCCTAGGGGTCCTGGGGAAGCCACAGGCTTGGCGGCGCCAAGATGTGCTGAGCAGAAGCAGACAGCCCTGGGACAGGGCTAGTTCTCCAGGAGTATCTGCGTGCGCCTCACGCACTCTCTGCTTCCTGTTGTCTGAGCTGCAGCCCTGGACTATATTTCCCAAGATTTCCGCGCGAGTCTGGAGGGCTTGTCTTTGTGGAATTCTGCATTAGGTGGGTGAGTCTAAAGGTGAATCTCTCCGCCGCCTAATTGAGTGGTGCATCCCTATGTTTGTAAGGGATCTAGGATGCCCTAGCACAAAGCCACTCTCCCATAGACCCCGGCGCCCTTCCACTTCTGCAGTGATTACTGTCAGAGGAGCAGCCAAACAAATTTCCTGGGGTGCATCTGATCATTTCCCTGCCTTGGTCAAGAACTTTCAGAGATTCCGTATTGCTTCGACGATTAAACATAAACTCTTGGATTTAAAATATAAAGCTCTCCAACAATCTGGCTACAGCCTACCTTTCCAAGCTAATTATACATCCCTCAATGTTCCAGCCAAACTTACGAATTCCTCAGTATAGCATTCCATACGCGGTTCCATGGCCTTTGTACAATCTGTCCCACCTTCCTGGAATGCTCGTCTTCCGCACGTCTGCCTTTTGGAATCCTTCGCCTTCTTCCAGGCTTAGCTAAGGTCGCCAGCCACCACTGGTGGAAATTTCATCTCCTCTGATGCCCCTTAATTGTTACTGCTCTCTCTCTCCCTTCTCAGATTATGTCGTATTTATTTGTCGATGTAAATGATCAATCTCCCTAATAGAATGTAAACTCCTCGAGGGCAGGTTCCGCTTTTATTTTTGTCTTTATATTTCCAGCACGTAGCATGGTGCCTAGAACTGAGTTGGTGCTTCCTAAATTGGACTGATCCGCGCTACTGCCCTCTAAGCTTCTCTTCCGCCTCTTCTTTATGGCTCTTATGTGTACTTAATTATGTGAATGCTGGGTCCCACAGAAAATGTAAGCTCCTTGCAAGCAAAATTATTTGTGCTTTTGCTTGGTGTCTCAAATACTTAGCACGGTGCCTGGTACATAGTAAATGCTTAAAAAGTGCTTGTTAATTGATTTATTAAGGCACTTTTCCCCCTGGCCAGGACCATACTGGTCCATGGAATCAGATGATTCCATAATAATTAATGTTCATAAGCGGGCTACACTGAAAATTTCAAAGAACAACATTTGTATAGCACTTTGAGGTTTGCAAAGTACTTTCTTCACCACAACCTTGTGAGGTAAATGGGTCTAGTATTATTATGTCCATTTAACAGGTGAGAATACTGAGGCTCTGAGAAACAAATCAGTTTGCCTATACTCCACAACCATTAAGTGCCTTAAGCAAAGTTTCAATCCAGGTCCTGTTTTCCAAATCCAGGTCTCACTGCAAAGGGCCACTCTGACTCTCAAGGCATATGAACTGAATTCCACTGATTTCAGGATGACTCCTTCTCTGGGCTAGACTGATTTTTCCCTTTAAAATAAAATCGTTTCTTGTTCCTCCCCAGTAGAAATAATTCCTGTGATCCAGCACTGCCCTTTGTAGGTTCCATTTGTTCTCATCTCATTCTAGGCCTTCCTGAACTGGAATCTGCAGGGACACCTAGCCCAAACCCTAACATGAAAAGAAAGAGTTTGTGGCATTTTAAAGAACAACCCCACTAGCTCACTGCAGAGGCAACAGCTCTAACCTGGAGGTCCGGGCACCCACCATGCACCTGTGTGCCAAGTGTAATTGTAGGGCAAGTCTTAACCTTCTATGAACCCATGATTAATTTTTCAGTCATTCATTTTTGTTCTCATGACTCATCCTGGATGTTTACCAGCCCAACTCTGAGGCTACATTTGGAGAAAGGGGTATTCTGAGGGAGTATTGTCTTAAACCAACTCCTCATGAAAGTACCTGAGACAGTAAGGCAACTGGATCCTGGACAAGTCACTTCCTTACTTTGGGCCTCAGTTTCCCTACCTGTGTGGTTCAGTGTAAAAAGAAGAGGATTTAAATTCAAAGAACTTGGTTTCAAGTATAACTTTGCCACTTTCTACCTGTGTGAGGTTTCCTCACTTGTAAAATGAAGGGACTGGACTAAATGAACTCTAAGCCTCTCCCCCAATCTTAGACACTTACTAGTTGTGTGACCCTGGACAAGTCGCTTAACCCTGTTTGCCTCAGTTTCCTCATCTGTAAAAGGAGCTGGAGAAGGAAATGGCAGTATCTTTGCCAAGAAAACTCCAAATGGGGTCACAAAGAGTCAAACACGACTGAAAATGACTAAACACCAACAAAGCCCCTTTCCAGTTCTCATGTTTGATGATTTTTATACAGCATCAAACAGCTGCATATGGAGATAACTCAATGTCACTTTTCTTCCAAGGAGTATGTCTTTCAAAACCTCTTACAAACACCATAGGCTAGACACAGGGCTTCCAGTTGTGTTTTCATTGGCATAGGAACTCACAGGTAAGGAAACTCCTTCTACCAGTGGAGGTAAGCACTTTCTCTGCAACATTAAAGACTTCAGAGAACTCCCTGGAGCAATGAGAGGTTAAGGGACATACAGCCAGGCTGTACTCTGGGGATTCAGTGAAAGACCAGAGACAGCCTCTGCTCTCAAGGAGCTCAAATTCTAATGGGGAACCAACATGCAAATAAGATATAGTCAGGATAAATTGGAGATGATCACAGAGACAACTGGGCGGGGCAGGGGGAGATTGGGAAATGGTGAAATAGATAGTGTATTTGCCTTGCAAACCTAAAGCTAAATTGAAATATATAGTATAGTATAGTAAAATATATAGTATAGTATATAGTATATACATCTATATTCACTATGATGATAATTATTACCTAATAGTATAGATAATAGCTACTTGTGTTAGTGTTTAGCCTCCTACTATCTCTCCTCGAGGACAATAAACACATATTTTCTTTAAAATAAATTTATTTATTTTTACATGCATTTATAATTTGTCCTTCCCAGTACCCTGCCCCACCCCCAATCAAACAAAAATAAATAAATAAATAAATGGATAGATAGATAGATAGATAGATAGATAGATAAAATTCCTCATGAGCATGCACAGCCCAGAAAAATAAATTCCTTGGCCAAGCCCCAAAATATATGTCTCTCTGCATTGTAAGTTCGTCATCCTTGTGGCTAGAGGTGAAAGCCATGTTTCATGTTCAATCTTCCGGATTTATAGTTTATCATTGTATTGAAAAGTTTTAAAATCTTTCAAGATTGTTCTTCCTCTACAAGGATGTCTTACCTCAACTCTGTACCTCTCCAACACCTACCACAGTGCTCTGCAGATGCCTTATAAATGTTTGCTATATACAGAATGATTAATATTAAGTATCCCAAATGTAACTCATATTGGCAGTCTTTAAGTTCCAACTAGTTTCCATTCTTTGCTAAAGCATGAAGACTTATCCTCATTTGAACCTCCTTCCTTTAAATTATTAACATGGTTTCTAAGTAATTATGACTCCCTAGTAGCCTCAGAATGTAAATAGAGCACTGTCTCTACATTATGTCCTATTTCTAAAAGCCAATGAGTCCATATGTTTTTCTAGTCCTGCTGGTCTAAAACGTCACTCAGAATATTATAAAACATTAAGCAATTCAGGAAACAGAGATCAGGCCATGCTCAAATATATCTGAATCTTTCAACAACGCACTCTGTGAATGTTTTTCTTAATTTTGTACTGGACCATTAAAAAAAATATCCTCCAGGAGGCCAAGAAATGGACCAAATGACCTTTTCCATCCTATATTGAACTCTCTTTGCTTTTAGTCTGAGTCCAATGCTGTGTTTATTGATATTGCCACAGACTTTCGACATTAAAGAAAGTTGAGTCGAGCACAGATGAATTCATTTCCCCATCTCAGCATCACCAATGACTTCTTTACTTTGCAAAATCAAGGGATTTTAGTTAATCCTACAATTTCTCTGTCATTGATTTTATTCTAAGCAGTACCAGTGACTCTATTTGGTCAGGGCTTATGCTCTTTCACTCTGGGTGTCTGAAGCTGAAAGGAGAAAGGCCAGTACACTCAGATGATGTCCTGGAAACATTCAAGAGCTGAGAAGATTATAATAGCAAGACCAAGCCTCTATCCATTAAGCCTGATTATCATAGTTTGCTTTTTCATTTGATCCTGCCAGAACTGGGGATGGCTCAAAGTTTCCTCAGTGCTTAAGTCTTTCACTTTGCAATAGATTCTCCAGGAAAAAAAAAAGAAAGCAGGGAATTTAAGGGTATGGTGTAGGAGATTGGAAGCCGTGGAAAGAGCTTATGCAACACATACATGCACACGTACACACACAAGCTTTCTCTTACAACAAAGGACACAACCCTTAAGCAAAACCAAACAACACAGCAACCACATCTGATGGTCTATACAATATTCCTGTCCCACAGTTCACCACTTCTCTAATGAGAGGAGGATGCTGAACTATCATATTTTAAACCATCAGCTCATCATTTGTGTCTATACTGGATTGAACTTTCATTTGAGCATATTATAGCATAAGCACCAGTGCTATTACCCCCAGCTGTCACTTACATTGGTGACCCTCCTTTCCAAGGTTCACTCTTCCACCTGTGCTCCTGTTCCCATCCCCTCTCATTTTCTTTGGGACCATGTTCCATCAGTGATCTATTTCTCTAATACATTCAACCTCTCCCTCTTCTTGGTGCTTTTCCCTCAGTTCAAGTTTCTCTGATCTTGATGTGGGGAGATATGGAGGGGAGGAAAGGAGGAAATTAATATTTTCCAATGGCTCCCTATTGTGGTCTCAATTGCATAAAACTCTGTGATCCTGTTTGGGGTTTTCTTGGCAGAAATAATGGAGTGGTTTTCCATTTCTTTCTCCAGCTCATTTTACAGATGAGGAACCTGAGGCAAACGGGATTAAGTGACTTACCCAGGGTCACACAGTTAATATCTGAGGCCAGATTTGAACTCACAAAAATGAGTCTTACTGAAGCAAACAAGGTTAAGTGATTTGCCCAGGGTCGCACAGCTAGTAAGTGTCCAAGGGCAGATTAGAACTTAGGTCTTCCTGACTCCAGGCCCAGTGCTCTATCCACTGGGCTACCTATTACCTAGGGCCTTTTCAGTTTAGTTCTTGTGGTTTCTAGTAATTTCTTTTATTTCTTCTTCATTTGTTGTGAATTCTCCTTTTTTTCATTTTTTTGTATAACCTATAATTGGCACAACCAATTTATGGTTCAGCCAAACTGGCCTCCTTCCTGTTCCTCATACGAAACATCCCATCTTCCATCTCTGTGTCTTGGTACTGACTAACCCCCTTACGCCCAGGACATATTGCCATCTTTCCTCTGCCTAGTTTTCTTTAAGATTTGGCTCAAATGCCCAAGTTTGAAATCTGGTCCTTTCTAGTGCTGCCCTTGAAAAATTAACCTTGTATTTATCCTGTATGTGTCTATTAATGTTGTAACTTCCCTACCCCTTATGTAATATAATTTCCTTGAGAGCAAAGATTGTTTCATTTTTTTTTACTTTGTTCCAATTCTGTCCCTCACACAAAATGTAGATTTATAAATCTCCTGAGTCTAAGTTCACTATTCTCTCCATAACATTACTGTTTTCCAAGTTTGTCCTAAAACAAAAAGTGAATCAGCCCACACTGTCCCCCCTCAATTGCACCACCAGTTGGTCATTTCCAGCTGCTCTGACCACCTCTATAATCAGCTCATGTCAGCTAAAGTGCTGAGTGTCTTTCAGTGGAAAAGGAGAAGGGTCATAGGGGCTTAACCTCACAACCAGGCCAAGGAATTGCCCTATAAAATGACAAAGCAACCCTTTGAATGGATTGATCACTCATTCCTTCCCTCAGGCTATAGCACCATCCCAGGACACAGCTATGGTTGCTCACCAGACTCCTCTCTTTCAGGAAATCATAGCAGCAGCAGCATAATGTTCAGACAAGTTCTTGCTTGTGCTGATTATTTCATAGACTTACAGATGATCATAGAATCTCAGTGATGGAAGGGACCTCAGGAACCACCTAGGCCAAACCTATACCTGTCTTTCTGACATCCAAAAAGTGGGAATCTGTCTTTTTCCTTAAAGACCTCCAGAGATGGAGAATTCACTACCTATCAAGGCAACCAGTTCCACACTGGAATGGCTTTAATTGTTAGGAAGTACTCCCTATGAGTAGCTAGATGGTGGAGTGGATAGAGCATTAGTCCTAGAATCAGGAGGACCTGAGCTCAAATCCAGCCTCAGATGCTTACTAGCTGTGTGACCCTGGGCAAATCACTTAACTCTGATTTCCTCCAAATTATACACACATATACATATATGTATGTATTATGCGTGTGTATTATGTGTGTGTATATTTTTTTCAAAAGAGAAAATGTTCCCTGACAAAAAAAAAAGCAACCTAAATTTGCTTCTTGATAACCTCTCTACCCCTACCAACTTTGCTCCTCATTCTACGTCCAGAGACAAGTAGAATCAATCTTCTATTTGACGGTCTTCAAATACTTGAAGACAGGAATCGTTTCCTCTACTAAGTTTTCTGTTTTCCAGGCTAGAAAGTCATATGACATGGGTTTATAGTAAAACCAGGAAAAGAGCGGTAATGTAGTATCATATATTTAGAGCTGGATGGGATGATGTTAAACACCAAGAGGATGATGGGCTTCTTGGTTTGTTAGAAAAGGTTACCATGGAGAGGGCACAGCATTCAGTATGGAGGTCCTGCACACATTTCCCAAGCAGGGCATCCTAAGTCTGGTATCCTGATCCAGACAATTAAGCTTCAGAATTATAACTAATGATCAAAGAACCAGTCTGGTCATCAGAAGCCTGCCTGGTTCTGCCATTGATTTGTTTTGTATGGCTTTGGACCCATGATTTCATCTCCTTCCAAGGCCTTCAGGAGGTACAGAATGTAGTGTATGAATGTACATTTCCCATATTTGGGGCAAGGGTGAGGCTGCTTAGTTTCCTTTGTGTTGACTGAAGCCTTCCTACTAAGTGACAGAGTAAAGAAAAAAAGAAGGGAAAGGAGAAAGAACAAGTATTAGTAAAAGCCCACTATGTACCAGGACCTGTGCTAAGTACTTCACAAATAGTATCTCATTTAATCTTCACAACAGTCCTGTGAAGTTGGGTATTATTATCCTGGTTTTGCAGTTGAGGGAGCTGTGGCAGACAGGTTGAGTGACTTACTATGGTAAATCACTATAGTAAGTGTCTGAGACTGGATTTGAACTCTGGTCTTCTATACTCCAGGTCCAGTGCTCCATCTACTGCATCACCTATCTGCCTCCAAAAAAAGAAAAGAGCTAAGACCTTTGCCATTGTGGGGCAGGTCATGTAGCAAGCATGAGTGCAAAATCATAGGACAAACGAACATAGCAACCCCAAGATCTTCAATTTTGGGGACAGTGTAGGCCTTCAAAATAAGGACAGACCTGCAAGACTTCATTCACAACTCAGTATGTACCCAATCTACTGCAGGGCAGCTAAACAGCCTAGGTGTGTTTATCCCTCAGCAATCTTCTGGCCAGCTATGTGGTATGGTGGATAGACATTGGTCCTGGAGTCAGGAAGACTCATCTTCCCAAGTTGAAATCTAGCCTCAGACACTTACTAGCTGTGTTCCCCTGGGCAAGTCACTTAACCCTGTTTGCTTCAGTTTCCTCATGTGTAAAATGAGCTAGAGAAAGAAATGGCAAACCACCCCAGTATCTTTGCCAAGAAAATCCCAAATGGGATCACAAAGAGTCAGACATGACTAAACAACAATTTTTTTGAAGAATTCAAACATACATCAAATGAACCGTCTACAGAGACTGAAAAAAAAATGACTAATAGGAAATCAAGAAAAGGACAAGGAGGTCACGTGATCTGCACTAGACAATGTTCAAGCTGCTAATACCTTTCTAATAGGAATCTTGGAAACTCAGCTAACACCATAGGAAATGAGTCAAAACAAGAAAGGTTCCTTATCACATTAGTGTGTACTGACTCACCATTGCAATTATAGTGAGAATGAATTAACTTTATCCTCAAGGATAATAAGGCCACCTCTAACAAGGAATAAAAAGAACTTTTTTCAAGGTTTTAATTTTAATATTTTGTTGCCCTGAATTTGACAAATATCCATAAATATGAACACTTCCATACATGAACATTGTACTCTTTGGAGAGATACACGGACCCTTGGGAGATATAGTACAGTGTCTTAAAGAGCAATCCCCCTTGACCTGACTTTGAGACTGGATGGAGGTGGGGTTTCTGGGCTGATCTGGGGAAACTTGAATTGGTCTGGACAAAGAGAGAGGAAAGAGTACTGAGCAGGGGAGCTGAAGAATAGAAAAAAGGGATAGTAGATGAAACCTTGGATTTCTGTTAATATCTAGCTTATTTTTAAAAGCATATAATGAATTCAACATGTTAGTTCCAAAGCTTTCTTCTTTGTTGTATCCCTTTAAAGTTCCTTCTGTTCACCGCTATCCATGTACACACAAACACACACACATATATGTATGTATATACACACATATGTGTGTATGTGTACATATACACGTGTGTATATGTGTGTGTATATACATTGTTTTTTTGTTTTCTGGGCTTGGGTTTTTTGTTTTTGTTTTTTGCACTAACATTAGCTCCACCTCTTTATACTACAGTGGGGAAAATCCTCCTTTGTGAATGTAATCCCACTCCCTGCCCAACCTGGGGCTATTTCCTGAAGGTCATCCCAGTGGCAATGCATGCTATATATGTGTGTGTGTGTGTGTGTGTGTGTGTGTGTGTGTGTGTGTGTATGTATGTGTATATATGTGTGTGTGTATACGTATGTATATGTATATACATACATATATATGTATATGTAAATATATACACATATATATACACATATATACACACATATACATATACATATATACATATGTGTGTGTATGTATGGAATGAGGTCTGGCTCTTGGTAGGGTGAAAGTCCACCTTGTACCTGTATAGTTGGAGAAAGAACTTCTTCAGATTCTAAGGGACTACTGAAGCAACTGCTGAAATTCAAAAGAATCAAGTGAAATCTGTCAAGCAATGGACTGAAAATCTCCCCAGGGCCACGTAGGGAATCTAGCCCCCAACAAGTCTCTTGATTTCTGTAACCCTAAAGGCTACTGAAAGCAGACTCCTCTTGGAGAGATATATCCTTGGTTGAGCTGAGATCTTATCTCGTTCCTATTTGAAGAGGTCATTTATTTATATATTCTATCATCCACTCTAATCTATATAATTTCTCTAATTCCTGTTTGGAGGTTAAATTGATAAGGAGGTTTAAAACTATTTATGATTACCTTATATATAACCAGTATTTGGTGGGAGCTTTGCTATCAAGAGTAAGCTGTTACCCTCTCCTTGAGAGTGATCAAGGAAAATGGCATTTCTCCCAAGTTTTAAAAGAATTGTACCCCTTGACTGCTGATATTTGATGTATAGATATAATTCTAGGACAAAGAGCAAATATTCCACTATTGCCCCCACAAAGGTGGAAATCTCAGTCTCCCTTAGAACTGACTGAGTAGGTCAGATTCCAGATGAGATATCTATTCATTCCACGTGTGGGTCAGCAATGTGTATTTTACATGGTCTGCCCACATCTGACTCTGTTGCATTACAAATAAGCAGAGTCAAACAAAACAAATCCATATATCAGTCTTTTCTAAAAACTTATGTCTCATTCCGCGCCTCTAATCTATCCCATCTCTGTCAAGAAAAGGGAAATATTCTTCATCATTGGGTTTTTGGAGTCAGAGTTGGTCATTGCATCAGATTTCCTGTCTTTCACAGTTGTTTTTCTTTACAGTGTTGTAGTTACTGTATATTGTATATAAATTATATGAATTTATTCTATTGATTCTGCCCTCTTCACTCTGCATCATTTCATAGACATCTCCCAGGATTTACTGAATCCTTTCATTTCTCATAGCACAATAGTATTCCATTAGTTCATAAACCGTAATATGTTGCTATGGCCTCTTTGCTAACATTTTATGCAAAATTTTTGTGTTGATATTCATTTAAGATATTGGTCAGTAGTTTTCCTTCTCCGCTTTGTCTTACACTGGATTCAATATAAAGACCATATTTGTACCATAGGAGTAATTTAATAAGATCCCTTCTTTTTCTATTTTTGTAAACAGTTTATGTAATATTAGAATTGCCTTTTGAATGTCTGAAAGAGTTTACTTGCAAACCTATCTGATCCTTGCAGTTTTTATCCCTCTCAGGAGATTATTTATGAATTTTTCATCTTTTTCTGAGATTAGGTTATTTAAATTCTCCATTTCTTGTTCTGTTAATCTAGGTATTTTATATTTTTTATAAATCTTCATCCATTTAATTCATTTAGCAACTTAGTTATCATATAACCAGGCAAAGTAGTTTCTAATAATTTCTTTAATTTCCTCTTCTTTTGTTGTGAATTCTTTTTTCATTTTTTGATATTAGCAATTTCATTTTCTTCTCTTTTTAAAACAATCAGTCACATTAGGTAACAGTTGAATTATTATAAGTGTTTTCCCCCTCAGAAAATAGCTCCTAGAATAATTGGCTTATTAATAACAACATTATAAAGAAAAAAATGTTAGCACTCAGTCTAAGGACTATGAATGGTTGATTCATTGACATATATCCACATATAGTGTAGAAAACAAGGCTAAAATATGCTAGAATGATTTTAACTCCACCATTGCACTTGACTATGCATATGTTACAGGAATGGTATTTTTCTTTTTGTATTTTCTTCTTTGATTTTTAGAATTTTTATTTTAGTGCTTAATTGGATTTTTAAAAATTCATTACTTTTCTAATTATTTTAGCTGTATGCACAATTAACCAAATTGTTTTTTCTTCAGTTGATTAAAGCATTCCAAGTATAAAAAATTTTAATGACTATCTTGACTGTGTCTCAAAAGTTTTAGTATATTACCTCTCTCTTCAATTCTCATGTTCTTAGCTGAAATTATCTATTATTGCTATAGTTTGCTATTTTACCCACCAGTTCTTGAAGATTAAATTATTTGGTCCCCATTTAAATTTAAATCCCTTTTTCAAATGTCCTTTATTGATTATAATATTTATTGCATTATGACCAATAATACATATGCTTGTAATTTCTGTGTTTATCAGGTTTTTATGCCCTAGCATAAATCTTAAACTTGAAGGCACCATAGCTAATTAAATAAAGCCAATCAATATTAATTAAATAATTCAGAATATATATGCACCGAATGGCATAGCATCTAAGTACTTAACTCAAATTACAAAGATAATTGCACAGCAAAACTTTAATAGTTATGTGCCTCTTTCAGACCTAGAAAATTTTTACAAAAAAAATAAACAAGAAAGAAGTACCTGAATGGAATTTTAGAAAAATTAGATATGATAAATCTCTGTCAGTTACTGTTATCTCAGCTTTCCAGACTTAGTTCTTGATTTGGGACTTTGCATCAGTATCAGGTCCCCTCTTATATTCTTCAATGGGATGGTCCAGCCCTGTTTAGTCTTAAACTCAATTTCCTGGGATATTGCTACTGGCTTCCCCCTCCCCTGATGTGTCAGTGCTCAGAGTGCCAGCTGGTTTCAGCCCCACCCTCACCCCCCCACCCCCCAATCATGCTGGATCAGAGTAGTTGTCAGTCTTTCTGAAGCATGTTGGGTCAGAATAATCTGGTCTTTAGGACTCTGAAATACTTCCCATCAGAGCACTGTAAAATTCTGGCCCCCTGGGGCATCCTAAGTGAAGACATGCTGCCTTCCAGCTGCACAAAGTGCTGCAGATTTCAAATACCTGCATAGATCTCCTCTGTTAGAGTACTCTAGTCTTCTTGCCCTACTTGATCCCTCAAGAACTGAGCACTGTGGGCTTCAGGGACCTCTGAGTGTCCTGATCAGAGCAACAGCAGGCTTTTTGCCTGTTTGCCTGAGCTTCCTCTGGCTTACCTGGCAGGATCTCTCTCCCGGTGTCTACAGGCTTTTCAACGTCTCTTTGGGAAGTCTTGGGCTGAAGAAGGAGTTTGTCCTTTGTCTTTGGATTAATTTGATCTAGTGCCCGTTTAGGTCTTTGCTGAAGTACATGTGAGAGAAATAGGTTCCTTTATGACTTTTCATGCTACCATCTTAACTAGAAATCTCTATAGAATTTTCTAACTGGCATCCTAAAAATAACTTTATAAATAAAGGTAGATCTTTCTTAATGCTGTAGTATATTTTTGGAATTTTCTTGGTGATTCATATTTTAGTCCAGTGTAGCATAGTGGAAAGAACCCTGGATTTGGAGTCAGAAGACTTGTGTTCAAATCTCAACTCTATCATTTATTATCTATGTGGCCTTGAGCAAGTCATTTGTTTCCTCTTCCTGGGACTCATTATTTATCTGTAAAATGATGGGGCTAGATTGGATAATCTCTATTAGCTGTTCCAGTCCTAAATCTATGATCCTATGACTGCAACAGAAACATTGGCAGATCTATTTCACTTCACTTCTTTTTGTTGCCCTCCTCCCAATTTCAGCTATAAACACTCCTGAAATAACCTGACTTACTGCCTCCAGACACATAGATTATCAATCATTTATATCTCACCTGGTTTGTTCAAGAAACCATGCTCAGGAGTTACAGTGGGTCAAAAGTTCATCACTCCAAGATCAACCAAGGATGAGCCTTCTCACACTTATCAAAGTAGTGTTGGTAGCACAATAAAGTCTACCATTGTGCCTGAAATTGAAGACTTTCCGGTTTGGTAAGGCCCGCCAGAATGTATGATGCCCTGGTATTACCTTCAAGAGCTCAAAGTGACTTCTGCACCATAATGAGATATCAATATAGACTTTGACTAAGAAAATCCTGATGATAATGAAGTCTAATGAATAAGAAAAAAAGGATATGTAAATTAACTGTCATCAGAGAAAGGAAGATGAGGGCAGGGGCTAGATTTAGATTATGGAGATGTAGGAGGGGGCCCAGACTTTTTTGCAGGCAGGGAAAGGATAGAAAAGGAAAATTTAGAGGAAGGAGGTATACCAACCAGTACGTTTACACATTTCAGGTCAGGAACTTGGAAGAACCTTCCAACAAAGGAAAATCAGTAGCTTCTTCTAGCAGAATTACTCAGGAATAGGCCTTCAAAAGCCTGAATGCAGCTAGTCCCCTGCTCATTCCCCCAAGGGAACAAGGGCTCTACTGGGGAGGACTTGCCCTTCTGACCCCATTCATTTTTAGTAATGTGTGATTTAGAGCTAGAAAGATTTAGAGCTGGAAAAGGACATCCAGCCCCCTCAATGCATTTCTTGGTAGGGGTACCTCCTCCAGTCAAACAGGTGTATCCCATCTACCTCCTGGGTTTTGAAGAATTCCTCTGGCCTTATTACCCTGAGACCCTGCTGAGCCTCTCCAGACTTAGTGAGGCTGATCCTTGGAGGGCAGACATGTAGTGGAAAACTTTCCAACTCAATAGCCTGCCAGCACATGCAGTCCTGTGTCATTGCCTTCCAGAGCTCAAGGTCATCTTTATGCTATAATCTAGGAAGAACTTTTTGTGAAGGGACCCTAAAATAGTCTCCCTAAAATAACCAACTCAGATTTATCTTCCTTGGCTGGCTGAATATCATTAGTAAGATTTCAGGGACCATACACATACACACACACACACACACACACACACACACACACACACACAACACTTCTAACAAACTATTTGGCATCTGAAAGTCCTTTAATGAGGATATTTTCATTCTACAATTAGAGATAAAAGATAAAACAGTGAACAAGTTGAGGTAATACTTTTGTGTGAATGAGTTTCACCCAAAGAATTAGTCAAGCAATAATCCTTAATAACTGATGTTAATAGTTGACATTTCTAATTATAATGTAGTAAATAATATAGTATAATATAATACCATAAGATTTGCAGAGCACTTTATCTTATTTACTCCTCACAAAAACCCATGGGGTTAGTGGCATTATTCTCATTTTACAGAGGAGGAATCTGGGAGTCAGAGTATCGAACCAGGTGATGTCAGAGGCAGGATAATGACCCCACGTCTTCCTGAGCCCAGGTGTTGCCCATTCACCAAGGCACCTGCCTCTGGTTATCAGATCTTCCATGGGGTTAACAAGGGGTGGAGGCAGCCCGAGCAATCACGAAAACCAGAAGTCTATAGAAGAGAGGATGTGGGGTGGAGTTGGGGAATGGGTGAGATACAAAGAGAGAAAACTTGGAACCCAGAAAACAAACTGTAAAGACTCCAGTTTTTCCCGAGCCATTCTTACGGTCAACTGGACAGGAATAAATAGAAGCTGGGCACTGAGCTGTTTTATTTATGGAACCACAGGGAAAAAAAAAACTACTTTTGCTATTTTTTTCCCTTCCTACAAAGCTGACTTCAGGAAAAATTAGCTTGATTCCCAGGGGATTGATTCTTTTTTTGTTGTTGTTGTTTAGGGTTTGGGGTTTGTTTGGTTTTTTTTTTTGGTGGAGGGGGGGGAGTTCATTCTTAATGGAGTCATCACTATATAGGGTTTCCTTCACAACCGGGACATAATTATATCCTAGAGTTCAGAGAGATTTAACCATGTGATCTATTTAACCATGTGGTTGAAAAAAACTGCCCAGAGTAGTTCAGTGACTTACCCAAGGTCACACAGCAAGTTAATGGCAGAAACAGAACTAAAACCCAAAGCCAGGACTATTCCCATTTTCCCAGTCTTCTGGGAATATTACTTTGACTATAGAACTACTCCAGTACTAAACAGTGCTACCCCATCTACACCATATTTATATAGAACAGCTGTGCTTGCCTGCATGCAGCTGTTATTCTGTGTCAGCTTTTGCTGAAATACCCACCATGTCTCTGAGTAACAGCTATGCTGGAACAGGAAGGTTTGAAATATGAGTGCAAAAGATGAAGAGAGCTGGACTTAAGAGGTCTTCAATATCCCTTCCATCCTTCAAGAGTCTCTGATCTTTCCTATTCTTTCCTACAGGGAAAAAAGTTATTCTGTCCTTTCTTGGGTTTTCAAAGAAAATACGTGGAAATATTTGAAAATGTGTGTAAGTTATATATTCTTGAGTTTTCAGAGATGACCCAGATGCATCCTGAGTGGTCCTGCACCTCTATCAAAAGGTGGTAGTCTGGTCAAAGATATTGGAGAATCAAAGGGAAGACTATCTACCTAGAATACCTTGGTTAAAATCCCTATATCTAACCTTCTCAGCTATCTTTACCACTCATTGCTTTACTAGATTGGCTCTCTAGGCATTGATAGTCTGTTAGAACAAGTCAGATCCAATTAGGAAAGCAAGGGATAAAAGAAGGACCCTGGTAGGGATAAATTTATTTATAATCACATCAAAGTCAATTTATACCCACTCCCCCTCTCTGTGTATACCCGCTCCTAAATGTTGTATAAAGATACAATTCTCAAGAGTTACAAGTATCATCTTCCCATGTAAGGATGTAAACAGTTTGCCCTTATTGAATAATGTGTGTTTTGTTTTTCTTTTCTGTTTACCTTTTTATGCCTCTCTTGAGTCTTGTATTTGATGATCAAATTTTCTGTTGAGCTCTGGTCTTTTCATCAGGAAGATTTGGAAGTCCCCTATTTCATTGAACATACATCTCCTCCACTGAAAGATTATGCTCAGTTTTGTTGGGTAGTTGATCCTTGGTTGTAATCTAAGCTCCTTTGCCTTACAGAATATCATATTCCAAGTGCTCTGATCTTTTAATGTAGAAGCCACAAGTCTTGTATGAGTTCTTCCTTCATTCTTTGTTCATCATACTAGCTTGCTACCTGTTCACAGGATACAATATTCCATCTCCTGCCCCTGTGCCTTTGTCTAGGTGTGTAATATAGTCCTTCACCTCCATTTTATAGAATTCCTGGGTTCCTTCAAAGCACAACTAAGATGGCACTTTCTACATGATGAGGCCCTTCCCAATCTCCCAGGGAAATCACTGTTCTGTTCTCTCTTTCTTGAGAAGTAGCATTGAATAATGCAGAAGTTCTCAGAGTGTGGTGGTCCAGGGACTTGGGAGGAGTCCTTAAGACCCTTTTAGGGAGACTGAGAGTTCAAAACTATTTCATAATAATAACGTTTTAATTTCAAATTACAGCAAATATCACTAGCTATAACCCATATATACAAAGCTATTTTGGGGTCCTTAATAATTTTTAAGAGTGTAAAGGAGTCCTGAGACCCCTTTACAAGAAATGTTGAGAACCACTGATGTAGTAGCTATAGAGTTGACCTAGCACATTCTAGATGTGTGACTTTAAAGACCTTATAGGTGTCAGTGCTCTCCATGTTCTAGGCCACTGGAGTCACTCAAATAGAAATGGGGATCATTAAAACCATACCTACATAAGGATCCCTGCTGGCCACATTTTGACTTAGTTTTAAAAGGTAATATTATCTATGTTTTATTGTATTTTTATTTGTTTTGTTAAACATTTCTCAATTACATTTTAATCTGGTTTAGGCCATACTCAGGGAGTGTCATGGGTAGTGGTGGGATTCAGCTGGTTTGCACCAGTTTGGCAGAACCGATACCCAATCCAGTTGTTAAAACAGCACTTGTAATCAGGGTTCTCTCTAAGGTGGGCACCTGGGCAGCCACCCAATGTGGAAATCACAAATATATATTCCCCCACCACCACCACCAAAGGCAGTGCTGTGTCCTGGCCTGGGAATGTGGTCTGAGATGGAGGCGCAGGGGAAAGCAGGAATGCAGTAATGAGGTGCCAGCACAAGGTGGAAGGAGGAAGGGAAGGGGAGAGCCAGGCCCCGGATAGAAGGGCTGGCTACACCCCCAGCAGAAGCTGCAACCCCTGGGGGGGGGGGGGGGGAGGGATGAAGGTGCGGGGGTGATAGCAGCAGCAGCAGAGGCTGCGATGGGCTTAGACCATCCCCCTCCCCTGGTCCTTTCCTCTCCATCTGCTCAGGAATAAATCACCAGCCACTGACTCCAGAGGCCAGCAGCAAAGTTAGAGGGCTGGGACCCCATCTCAGCCTAAAGGTGAGAAAAAGCAATCAGTTACTTTGGGCTTTCTCCCAGGGCCTTCTGCCTCTTGCCTGCTTGCCACTCCTACTATACCCAGCCGAGGAGGCAGAAGTTGCTGATGGTGGAAGGCACTCAACACATGGCCTCCGATGCCCCACCTCTGCGTTCTGCCCCCCCACCCTGACCACCATCACCCCTGGCCCTTACACACCTGGCCTGGCCCTTACCAACTCCACTCCCTCAGCCAGCACCCTCTCCCCTTCTTGTAATCAGCCTGCCTCTTTCTTCCTGGGCCTGAGCCCTGACCAGAGCTGGTCCCAACTGATCCTGATTGCTGAGGGACCCTTGAGTCATGGAAATCAAGGATGCCAAGGGCTCAGAGGGAGTGTTCTGCGAGGGGCAGGAGGAGCAGGGCAGGGGGAGACGTGCTAAAAAGTCAGATTGTCCTTGGTGCCTCAGACTTGGCCTTTTAGTGTAATTAAAGCTGTTCAAGAGAAACTCCAACTTTTTCCCTAGCCCTGAGCCAGGGCCCTGGTCCTGATTGTCTCTAGGTCTCAGGATGGTGTTGGCTGACTCCTGGGAGAAGTAGGGCTTCAAGTCCATGGGTACAATAACCCCGTGTATACAACCCAACACAAGACCACTTTTCTGAGCTGGTCCAGTGCCTTATCACAAACACACTCACACTGACACACAAACATACACACACACATTGACCAACATTTACTTATACACATTCATACACACTCACAAATACACATCCACACATAGTCACAGACTCATATACATTCATATATTTCACTTACAAACTCACACATTCACACACACTCACACATAAGCTGACACACTCACAAACTATACATATTCTCATACACACACACACGCACACACACACATGCACACATTCATACACATTCGCCAACATTCACTCAACAGTCATTAGGGCAGAGAACTGGTTGTTAATTTATTTGAATCCCATCACTGATCGTGGGCCACATGTGGGCCATATGTGGCCTAAAAGCCACATGTTTAACACCTCTGCTCTAAGCCTATTAATTGGGGGCATCTAGGTGGATAGAGTGCCAGGCCTAGAGTCAGGAAGACTCATCTTCGTGAGTTTAAATCTAGCCTCAGACTCTTACTAGCTGTGTGAACCTGTTCAAGTCACTTCACCCTGTTTGCCTCAGTTCCTCATCTTTAAAATGAGCTGGAGAAGGAAATGGCAAACCTCTGCAGTATCTCTGCCAAGAAAACCCCCGTGACTGAACAAAAACAACAAAAGACTATTAATTTCAGAAAAGGTGCCAACCTACATTGGTGAGAGGAGTTTACTCATCTGGGAGCTCTTTTTACTAACCAAACCACAAATTCAGTCCCTATTCCTTTTGTACAGACTTTGTATATGCTTAGCTGCATACATTCATGGTTCTTAAACCTTTTTTTTTTGGTTCAAGTATGGCATTATGCTTTGCTGTGAGGAGTGGCCATATACTGTATCATACTACATACTCCCATCATATAAATATGTGATTGCAAATATAAGTTCCATGCAATTCCCAGCAAAACTTTGTTATATTCTTCTACCCCATCCCTTCCCCTCAGTAGAATATAAACTCCTTATGGACTCAAAGAGCCTTGCTTCAAATCCCACCTGTCAGTGACTACCTGTGTGATTCTGGGCAAGTCCTTAATTTCCCTGGGCCTCCCTTTCCGCATCTATAAAATGAGCCAGTTGGACTACGAGGTGTACACTAATGAGGTGTATTCCGGCTCTATGTCTACGATCCTACCATTCTGTGCTTCCATGAATTTTTTTTATCATTGTATTTTCAGTGCCTTTCACAAACATAATAGGTGTTTAATAAACGCCTGTTGTTGTTAAACTGGTGGTGGGTCCCTACCTGACCCCAGGCCCAAATGCCAAGCTTCTTATAGGAGCCAATGGATTGTCAAATCCCAGTCACTAAAGGAAGAAACCGAAGTGATCCCTATACTGCATCGTTCTTCATTCCCCTCTACAGTACCACTATCAAAACAAACCAAATATTGTAGACAGCTCACTAAAAATTTGTCTTGCTTCTCCTATCCGAAAAAGGAAACATAAAAATAACCCGCTTGATTTACATCAAGTTACACCATTTTATTGTCACAGTTTATGGCTTTCCTTCCCAACCCACTTTGACTATTTCTTTTCGCAATAGCTCTGCCCAGGAGAGGAAAGATCATGCCTGGGCTCAACAGTGACACAGCTACGGTTTACTTGCTCTCCTGGATTCAGAGGCTCCCTGGATTTCCCCTCTGCCTCATGTCAAAAGGGCAGAAGTCTGCAAGGTCAGCTCCCCAGAACTCCCTCTCAGGGAAGTTGCTCTTACAGGCTGCTTTTGTTTGTGTTTCTTCCCCAAGACAATTCATAAAAGTCATCTTTCCTATCCAAAGAAAAGATTCAGTGAGAAACCTACATTGAAGCCCCACAAAGCTGTTCCTAGCTAAGTTAGTGGTCAAAGGAGACTGAGTCTCTTGTGGTTCACTGGACTGGAGAATAATTCTGCCCACATTGGCCCTGCGTTTCAGGGACTCCCTGGGCACCCCACAAAAGCAGGGATTCCTCTCAGAGGAAAACTAATTAATTTGCAGTTCAGCAAAGGAATGGGGGAGAGGGGGAGTAGGGCCTTCTACGTTTTACCTTGAGGGCCCAGAATGTAAAACCAGAACAGGATCTCAGAAGCAAATACCAAAAAATTATTTCACCTCAACATTTGTCTAAAAGCATGATGGGGGTGGGGAGGAATGATTCAAGACTGGTATTTTTTTGTTTGTTTTTGTTTTTGCCTTGATCTCATGAATTGGTGTGGGGGAATGAATAGGATTTTCTTTTCTTTTTTTGCAACAGCCAGGGAGCCCTTGTGCAATCATAATTAAGAGTAAACATCCAGTAGTTATAATGACTCCAAATAGTTTATGATGTATTAATTACTCAGGAATTTGGGCCTGGAAGCCATTGTCCTTCTCCACCATCTTTCCAACAGATCCTCTGATGCCCACCTGAACAAATAACCGAGAAAGATGCAAGAATTCCTGGTCTAGTTGCTTTTTTTTTTTTTTAGCTGCTTATTTTTTTGTGCTAAATGTTGGGGAAAAGGGGAGGATTGAGGCCAGGTAGCCTTGGTTTAATTTGCTCTGTATGGTGAGGGGTACCATTCACACTAGAAGAAGGCCCCCTCTCATTAGCGTCCCCTCCCCTTGCCAAGCCATAAGTGCACAAGCCATAAGTGACAGCAGCTAAGCCAAAGCCTGTTAGGTTGTTAATTAGGCTTTGCCCCAAAGCTACACCCAGCCTGCGCATTGAAAGAGGGCAGGGTTTGTCCTCAGCTCCCTTTTCTCCCTTTATCCACTGCATTCCGGGACTCTCAGGATGCTCATGAGCTGCCTGCCTACAGTCCTCCTCAGCCCTTCCCAAACAGCAGTGCCCCCTACACACACACACACACACACACACACACACACACACACACACACACCAGTTGCACTGTCAACACCCCTTGTTCTGAACTTTTACTAACCTCATAGATCTCTTACTAAAGTATTTCTCCTACCCCATTCCCTCAGGGCTGTGCTAAGTGACAAGCAGGCTAATCTGATCAACTAATTAGTGTAAAGGTGTTAATGAGTGATATTGAGAGTGCTACTCTCCCTTTAAGGCACAGGCCTTCAAAGTTTTCATCCAAAGAGAGTAACTAGTAGGAAAAAATGTCAGCCAACTTGGCTCAGGAAAGGGAGGGATTTACTTGCTCAGGGTCACCTAAGGAGTGGGTAGCAGAGCTGAGACATGGAAACCACATCCAGTGTTCTTTTTGCACTATTCTGGGATCTGCCTACGTATCTAAAATAAATAAACAGTTATTTCAGGACAAGTCCCCAAAGTTTACAGAGGCAGGTTCACAAGCAATAACACAGAAAATGCTAATCCAGATTTGCTCTGAAAATGTCCATCTTGTCCAATATGTCCCAGGATAATGTAAGTTCTTTGAAGGTTGAGCCTTTTTTATCCAAAGTACATAGCACAGTGCATGGCATATAGTAAGTACTTAATAAATATTTATGGAATTGAATTAAATATTGGACAAGGGCAATTTAGAAGGAGGGATACCACTAACTGCCTACTGCATTAATGGAAGTAGAATATCCAGAACAGAGGTGGGGAACCTGCAGCCTCGAGGCCACATGTAGCCCTCTAGGTCCTCAAGTGCAGCCCTTTGACTGAATCCAAACTTCACTGAAAGGACACTGGAGAGTATCCAGAACAGGTACAGAAAGGTGAAGGACCTCATCCTCCCATAATAAATGGACTAAAGGTGCTAAGAATGTAAGCCTGAAGAAGAAAAGACTTAAAGGGGACATGAAAGCTTTCTTCAAATATTTGAAGGCCTGTTACATAGAAGAAGGATTAGATTGGCTTTGCTTGGCTCTAGAAGGCAGAACTGGAGCTATTGGGTAGAAATTGCATAGAGGAAAATATAGATAGGATCCAAGTGTAAGAAGAAACTTCCTAACAAATGAAGCGGTTCTAAGATGAAACTAGCTACCTCTAAGTCACAGAGGTTCTTAACGTAGGGTCTGGGAACTTTAAAAAATATATTTTGTTAAATGTGTTGCAATGGTTTCCTACTAATCTGCCAAGCATTCCAACTCTATTGCAGAGAGCACAACTCCGATGGGCTGGCCACATAGTTCGAATGCAAAGCATACACTTGCCTAAAAGACTGTTTTATGGAGAACTCATACAGGGCAAGTGCTCACATGGTGGTCAGAAGAAGCGATACAAGGGCACTCTCAAGGTCTCTCTTGAGAACTTTGGAATTGATTATGTGACATGGGAGATACTGGCACAGGACCACTCAGCATGGCATACCTGTATCAGAGAATGCACTGTGCTCTATGAGCAAAGCAGAATTGAAGTAGCTCAAAGGAAACTCGAGATGCACAAATTTAGAGAATACACCCCAAATGTTCACATGGACTATCTGTGCCTGTCCTATGGTAGAATATTCCGAGCTCGAGCTCGTATTGGTCTGATCAGCCACATTGTAACTTGACTCTAACATAGTGACATTATTTAGGTCCTCTTTGAGAACAAAGGACAACAATCAATTTTATTGTATGCATTTTGAAACATTATTCTGAGAAAAGGTTTAGAGACTTCATCAGACTTTTCCAAAGGGGTCCATGACACAAGAGGTTATCTCTGCTTTCGTGTGTTCCCCCTTACTAAAGGCTGAGTGATTACTGGTTCACATGTATTCTTTTTTTTTGGAGGGGGGAAGGCTGGGTAATTGGGGTTAAGTGACTTGCCCAAGGTCACACGGCTAGTAAATGTATCAAGTATCTGAGACCGGATTTGAGCTCAGGTCCTCCTGACTCCAGGGCCTGTGCTCTACTCACTGAGCCACCTAGCTGCCCCTCAGATATAGTCTTAATCAAGCATCACCTTCTGCATGAAGACTTTCTTGATTCCCCCAACTACTAATCCCTTCCCTCTTTCCTTTGTGTATATTTTGTATTTATTCTGTATATATCTGTATGTGTACATGTAAATCTCTCCAATAGAATACAAGTTCCTTGATGACAGTGGCTATTTTTTTTGTCTCTGTATCCACACTGCTTAGCACAGTGTCTACCATATAGGAAAAACTTAATAAATGCTTATTGGTTGATCAATTAGTCAGGTCCAGGTTGGGCTAGAGAAGTCAAACAAATAGTTATTGTTGTGTTTACTAGGTACCAGGCATTAGGCTAAGCTCTGGGAACAAAAATACCAGCAATTTCAAAAAAAAAGCAGTTTCTGCCATCAAGTAACTTACTCTAACAGAGAAAGAAAACACATAAAAGGAAGCTGAAGAGAGAGGAGTGAACATGCAAGGAATAAAGGAGTAAACATTGCTGATCTGTTCCTAAAACAGAGGTTATTAGGAGGAACTGACCAGTCAGAGGAAGGAGCCACAGGGGTAGAACGCCTTTCCAAGATGAGAACATTGCTATGGCATGGCAGTGAAAAGAAGCCTGGAGACTTACAAATGTACCCCAGAGAGGAAGAAAGGACTAGAGATCTTTCAGTCCTAAGAATCTATGAATCTGTGATTTCAAGTCAACCAATATCTCCAGGAAGAGGGAACTTCAAAATTCAACTTTTATATGAAAAACAACTTTGCTCCAGACAGTCTGTCCTATGTCATCAGTCAAAGGGCTGCACTTGGGGACCTAGAGGGCCACATGTGGCCTTGAGGCCACAGGTTATTATAAATGTTAGCTATTATTATCAGTGGTGTAGATTAGAAAAACTGCCCTTCCTCTTCCAAAGGGCATGTTGGCCTGCTCCCCAATTTATTGAAATGACATGCTGGGGCCCTGGCTTTGACCAGGAAGGAGGTCATGCAGCCCTGAAGGATATAAGTGTAATTACCCATAAAAAGTCCTGTAGGTCTTGATAAAAATCAAAGCAAACATGTCTCTGGGTGCCAATTAAATTATTCATGTGCTTTATTAAAGAGACTTCTTAGTTATAGAGAATAACTTGATATAAAATCAATTCCAAAATCATTTTCAAAACAGAAAGGAGAAAATTACCAGTATGAGATAAGACAAAGATATTGAGTTTAGCCTTCATGGGAACACCACCACTGACTTCTGAAAAAGAGCCTGGATTTGTTCATCAGTTCTTTCTATAACTTGGGTCATTTGAAATAATGTATTGCTTTATTGGGAAATATACCACACTGATAGCCAGCCCTGCCTCAGAGTTTACTGAGATTTTGTGGGAAAAAGAGTTTGGCAGGATCCCAGTCCATGAGGGCCTGAGAATGGTATGCCAGAAAGACTCAGAAGGCGCAAAAAGCACTATAAAATATAAAAGTCTTCCTCTTCCAAAGGCCCAGTCCAGAGCTTTTCTCCTTTATAGGCCTAGCTCAGAGAGTAATTTTTATTTCAAGGCAGTTATAATATAGCAGAAAGAAGGTTGGAATTGTAGTTAGGTGGGCCTGGGTTCAAATCCACTCTCTGACATTTACGAGCTATGTGATCCCAAGTCATTTCATCTCTCTAAGCCTCAGATTCTTCATCTGTGAAAGTGGTTGTTGAAATGATAAAATAATGTACCTTGTGTAGCACAGGTTCTGAAGCTACTCTCCCAACCCCCAATCTCAATGTCAGGTCAGGTCTCTAGAAAGTGTCTAGGGCAAAAAAAAAAAAGAATCTTGATGCAATAACACAAGAAATAAAGAAAATTTTCCTGAAGCATTAGAACAAGAGGGTAAAGTAGAAATAGAAAAAAATCCATCAATCACCACTTAAAAGAGATCCTATGAGGAAAACTCATAAGAATATCATAGTCAAATTCCAAAATCCCCAGCTCAAGGATAAAATATTAAAAGCAACAAGAATAAAACAATTTAAATATGATGGTGCCACAATTAGAATCACACAAGACCTAGCAGCAGACACATTAAAGGATCACAGGTCTTGGAACACTATACATTGAAAAACAAAAGAACTGGGGCTCTGACTCAAAATGTCATACCCAGCAAAGTTAAGCATAATCCTGAATGAAAAAAAAAGTGGACATTTGATCAACTCAGACTTTTAAGACTCTGTTAAACAAAATTCTGAAACTTAATAGAAGATTTGACATACAAGAGCCAAGAAAATTATGAGGTATATACCAAATACTGATTATAAGGGATTCAATACTACACACCATTTACTTTTTATATATGAAAAATGTAAAACATATATCTAAGATTCTTATTAATAATTGGGTAGCTCATAAGAAAGATTGGGGTAAATCTCAGTAAAATATGAATTTTAAAAGTAAAACCATGTAGGAACAGCTAAAAAGAGTAATTATTTTATATGAATGAGGTGCAAGAGGAAGAATCAATACAGAGGAATTAGATGGGGGAGGAGGGCTAGTAGTTCTGGTAACCTACTTTCATTGGGAATGGATTTAAGAGGGAACAATACATATATATTTAGAAGAGCATAATAGTCTTCTAAATTCAGAAGAAATAAAAGTAGGGAGTAGGGAGCAGGGAGAGGACAAGGGAAGAGGAGGGGATAGGACAAGAGTGGGGAGAGGACAAGAGTGGGGAAAGGACAAGAGGGGAGAATGAGGAAATAGGTGAAAGGAGGATATAGAAGGGTATTTAGATTTATGGGAATGGGAGGATAGGGGAGGGATTCTTGGAGAGGGGTAGACATGCAATAGGAGGGCAAGGTAGCAAGTAGAAGTAGAGGAGGCAAGAGGGATAGGAAACAAGAAATATACAAAAACGTAAACACAAAGATCAGGAGTAGAATCTGTTAGGGAAAGTATATGTCTATATATGTATGTATATATCTATAGCTATAGAGAAACATATCCAAACTTAATTGTAGCCTTCTGGGGCGGGGCAGGAGAAGGGAAGAACAAAGTAAAAATGTGCACAGCAGAGAACAAAAGGAAGCTTACAAGGAAGTAAAGAAAAGATGGACAGTTCTCTACATAACATATGGGCTTTCTTGAAATGAAAATTTATTGTTACATATTTTGAATCCTCTCTTATGTTCTGCTATGTACATGACTTGTTTTTTTTTCTTTCTTACTTTGCATTTAAGTTCCAATATTTAAGTTCATAAGGCTTTCTTGAAATGAAAATTTATTGTTACATATTTTGAATCCTCTCTTATGTTCTGCTATGTACATGACATGTTTTTTTTCTTTCTTACTTTGTATTTAAGTTCATAATATTTTTTGGTTTCTTTTCTCTATTCTGTAAAAAAAGAAAAAGAAAAAGAAAAATTAATAAAATAAAATGTGCTATGAGAAAAAAAAAAGAAAGTGGCTAGAGTTAGAATTCTAGAGGTAGCCCAGAGGAGTTGAGGGTGGCTTTTTCTAATGCTATAGCACACAAGCCCCTAGCTTAGCCCCTTACTGTTGCCCCTATTGATTATCAGCTGATAGCCCTTAGCCCACTAGACTTAATTAGCTTTTATTTTGGAGTTGGTTGGTTGGTTGTTGACCTTCATTCTCAAAGAAGACCAAAATGACCTCACTATGCTAGAGTTGAGTTTCAATATGCTCCACTGTGGCTGACAGACCAATACCAATACAAGCTTGGAATGCTCTGCCAAAGGTCGGGCACAAATAATCTGTGTGAACATTTGGAGTAGATACTCTAAATTTGTGCATCCTGTGTTTCCTTTGAGCTGTTTCAATTCTACTTTGCTCGTAGAGCACAGCACCTTCTCTGATGTGGGCACACCATGCTGAGCAGTCCTGTGCCAGTGTCTCTCATCTGACACAATCAATTCCAAAGTTCTCAAGAGAGATCTTGAGAGTGTCCTTGTAACACTTCTTCTGACCACCATGTGAATGCTTGCCCTGTGTAAGTTCTCCATAGAATAATCTTTTAGGCAAGTATATGTTTTGCAATTGAACAACATGGCCAGCCCATCAGAGTTGTGCTCTCTGAAGCAGAGTTTGAATGATTGGCAGTTTAGTTCAAGTAAGGACCTCAGTGACTGGCACCTTATCCTGCCAGGTGATTGTAACAGCAAGGCAATAAACACAACATCAACAATAATCATGAATATGCCTATGTAGTTCTGTACCACAAAATATGAAAGACTCTCCATATAGAAGGTAGAAGAAGTAAAACATTTATTCAGACACCAGATAACCAGATCCCATAACCAAACAATCTGCTCCCACAACCAGTCAGCCCACTTTATCATGACAGCAAGGAACTTAAAACACAGTATCCCAGCATGGAGCCTCATCATCCCAAAACTTCTCTGACCCCCTGTTGGGGTCTTCCCAAAAACTCACAGTATAGCTATCACAGGTCAACTTTCTTTACCTCAGCTCTATCATGATGGTCATTAACAGCTAAAACAGTTCTCTCAGCATTTTCTGTGACACAACTTCCTTTTCCTGTCAGTAAGCTTCTCCTACCACTTGTGACTTAGGCTTCCTGTGGTTTGAGCAGGTCAAATGGCCTATTAATGAGTGGGAAAGATCTTCAGATCTAAATTGCTTCTACTTTTGGCCCTAATATCTTTCTTATCCATTACATAGAGCAAAGGGAGTTTTGAGATAGCTGGTGTCAAAAGAACTTTACACAACAATATAACAGCGATAACACAAGATAAGTAAAGAAAATAATGTCATCGTTCCCCCTCGAATGAATTGGGCTCAAAATCTTGGGGTAAGGGGCGAAGGTCTCATCCTCCATAGCTTCTTCCTACTGAAATTGGACACAGAGCTTTCTCTGCCCCAAGAGATAAAGAGTCCTATTTGAGAAGTCAGGTCTTTAGCAAGCATCTGGAACTCGGTTGATGCCAGGTCCAGGGATGACACGTCACAGTCATGGACAGGTCCAGAGGTGACATCCAAACACATCAGAAGGTAACATCTGGCTTAAGCGATCAGGCATCTGCAGGTGGATGGTACTAAACCTGCAGGAAACAAATCCCACAAACAAATTTAGCAGACAAAAGCCAAAAAGAAACAAAGAGACTATCATAGCCTCATTCACAATAGAATACAGGAGTCAAGGGTGAAATTTCATAATCATTTTTTTCTGGGTAAACCACTATTACAGTGTTATCTTTCCCATGTGCTATAATTTCTGCAGCCTTTGGAACATAGTCAGGCTTTCATTTTACCCATACTTTAGCTCCCAATTCTATTCTATCAGTAAAACCAAATCTTTCCTTTCCTCTGATACTTATTTTTGAAGGAGGGTCAGTTTTTACAAGAGGTATTATTTCACAAGGAATAATAATCAATTGAACTATTCTATCATTTTTACAAAACTGTATAGGTTCTTCACCCAAATTCTGGAATGTTACAATAATTTCTCCTTGATAACTAGAATCTATCACTCCAGCCAATACATGTATTCCCTGAGCTGCTAATACTAATTTAGGTAATATTTATCCAAAATGATTCTTAGGGATTTTTCTTATCTCTTTTCTATCCAACCAAAAGTTCTCTAAGCAATGTAAATCATATCCTGCCAAACCAGGTATTCTTGGATATGTTGGTGGGACATCTTCCCTCACAGTCCAATATTCAATATTTTGGATCTTATGTGTTTGCTGTTTTCTAATTTGCATATTTGGGGTCATCATTCTGGCTAGAGGTATATTTCCTCCTAATGATCTATTATTCAAACTACATAAAGCAGTGAACAAACTATCCTTTCAGTATTGATACGAATTATTAGAACTTAATTTTCTTAACCGTTCTTTCAACAATCCATTCATTCTTTCTATCAACCCAGATGCTTGTGGACAATATGGAATATGATATATCCACTCTATATTGTTTAATACACGATATTGCTTCATCTCATTACCTTTGAAATGTGACCCACTCTCCCTTTGAATCTGCATTGGGGTTCCATAACATAGACTTATAATATCTAGAGTTTTACAGGTGTTTTTCTGGGTTGTATTCTTATAAGGACAAGCCACTAGTACACCTGAATATTTATCGACACAAGTACATATAAATTGTCATCCTTTATCTTGGGATAGTGGTCCAATATAATCTATCTGCCAGATCTGGGCTGGGGCTTTTCCCCTTGCTATTTCTCCAGTTACTACCTTAGGAACAGTTCGTTCCTCTTCCAGTCAACATATATAACATTCCTCTGCTACTTGCTTTAACAATGAATGAGAGATACCAATACCTCGATCTTGTGCCCACCAGTGAGTGGCCTGGATCTCTTAATGGCTAGCCATTTGGTGGACCCATTTGGCTAGTACCGGATCATCAACTGTCAGGGTAACAATAGTGGCAATCTTTGCTAGTCGAGCAGCATGTGCATTGTACTCACGCTCTGGAGTAGTGAGGGCCACGTGAGCATCAACGTGAAAAACTGACAAATTAGTAACCAAAGACATGTCCCATATATCCTTCCATAATTCTTTGTCCCAAACTTGTTTACCATAAATTTACCAATTTTGATTTTTCCACATTGGCATCCATGTAGCTAACCCATGAATCAGTGAATATATGACACTGTCCTCCTTTTTCTGTTTTAATAGCTTGATATACTGCCATAAGTTCAGCACATTGACCACTTCCACCTATCCTAGTACTTTCCAAAGTCTGCTTGGTACATGGGTTATAGGCTACTGCTTTCCAATGTCTTTTATGGACCACATATTTTGCTGTCTCATCAGTAAACCATGCATGTTTCTTCTGTTCTTCAGTTAGTCCATCATGTCTGTCATTCCATTTTACCAAGGATTGTACCAACTGTTACCTTGGTTCAGGGGGTTTGTCATTTCCGTCAGTGTCTATTTGCTATAGATTCATGTAGAGCAGAAACTCCACTTTTGCCTGTTTTCAATCTATTCTGAATATACCATTTCCATTTAATTATGCTAGCCTCTTATGCATGTCCAATTCTGTGAGATGCTGGGGTACTCATTACCCAGGTCATAGTTTGGATCCCAAGCCTTAATGTCACTTCATGACCCAGAGTCAGTTGTTCAGTCTCTACCAAAGTCCAATATGCAGCTAACAACTGCTTTTCGAAAGGTGTATATTGTATTCCAGATTAAAGTAGTTTTCTTGACCAAAATCCTAATGGCACATTTTGGCTTTGTTGTTTCTGCCATAAACTCCAATTCATATAGTCATCCTGTACGGTCACTTGTAATTTCACCGAGCCACTTTGCATAGTCCATAAATCTAGAGCCAATTGTATAGCAGCTTTGGCCTCTTCAAAAGCTTTACTCTGTTCAAATCCCCAACCAAATTCATATTTTTTCCTGGTAACTTTATATAAGGGTTTCAAAATCTGTCCTAACTGTGGAATGTGGTGTCTCCAATATCCAAACAGTCCTATGAAATTTTGGGCCTCCTTCTTATTGGTGGGGATAGGAAAATCTCGAATCGTTTGTTGAGCTTGTGGGAGAATTTCTCACAGCCCTTTATTCCATTGTGTACCCCAAGATTTTACAGTTTGAGCTGGCCCTTGAATCTTTGCAGGGTTAATTTCCCATCCTTTGCTTTTCGTATGCTCAGTTAAAAATATCAAACTCTTCTCCACTTCTTTTCCATTTTCTCCCTGTATAATATCATCTATGTAGTGGGTAACCTGTACACCAGGTAACTTCAATTCATCCAAATGCTCAGCCACAATCCTATGACAAATAGTAGGGCTGTGCAGATATCCTTGTGGCAATCGGGTATAAGTATATTGTCGGCCCTGCCACATGAAAGCAAACTGGTCCTATTGTTTGGAGTCTACTGGAGTCTCCTAAGTCGTTTAACTGTGAAATCTTATCCAGCACCTCTGAAAGAGGGTTCCCTACTTCTGCAATTAGCAGAGGCAGAATTACGTGTTTCTAAGTAAGGGGTGCTGTTTTAACAATCAAATTCCTATGAGAGACTCCCAAAGGAGTTTCATAATAAACTTCAGTGCTCCTTATCATAATAGCAGTCTTCATTACCTCCCCCTTTAACTTTCTCATACAGTCTGTTTTGGCTGAAGGTCTAACAATGTCTCATTCTCTGCGTGAGAAGCACCATGAGACAAAGTATCATCTTGTGCCTCAACTTCTGATGTCGTATCTTCCTCTCTAGATTCTCTCCCCCTGTCACCATGGTAACCAGACTGGCTGCTAGACTTGACCTGGGCTGAACTGAGATGCACTCTTGACCTTCTTGGCTCCATCTGCCTTCTAGCTGAATTTATAGCAAAATCAGTAGATTTCTAAATAATAATCTGTTGTTCTACCATCTGAGATTCCCCATCTCGCTGTGGTATAGAAGAAGTATTCTCATTTGAGTTAGCAGACATCTGAGTTCTCCCTCGTAATAGTCTATCCCTGCTTTCACATATAATACGATACGCTGTGAGCAAAATCCAGCCTTGTCTAGAGATTGCTGTTGGCAATTCCCTTCCTGACTTGACTGTAACTTCTTTCAGACATCTTTTCAAATCTCTAGGTTCCCCATTCTGTAGCTTCTGTTTCCAATCCTCACACAAACCAGTGTCTTTAGACCATTCCCTTGCTAGGGAGGAATAAGTTATATCATCCCATCCAGGGATAACCATTTCTTCCTCTAAAGCCCTTCTACCTCTAAATAGAGATCTTATACCTTATGATCCCATCCTATACGTCGCCAAATAATGTAACAGCAAGGGAATAAACACAACATCAACAATAATCGTGAATATGCCTATGTAATTCTGTATTACATATGCCTATGTAATTCCATATAGAAGGCAGAAGAAGTAAAACATTTATTGAGAAACCAGATAACCAGATCCCATAACCAAACAATCTGCTCCCACAACCAGTCAGCCCACTTTATCATAACAGCAAGGAACTTAAAACACAATATCACAGCATGGAGCCTCGTCATCCCAAAACTTCTCTGACCCCCTGTTGGGGTCTTCCCAAAAACTCACAGTATAGCTACCACAGGTCAACTTTCTTTACCTCAGCTCTAACTATCATGATGGATATTAACAGTCAAAACAGCTCTCTTAGCATTTTCTGTGACACAACTTCCTTTTCCTGTCAGTAAACTCTTCCCACCATATGTGACCTAGGTTTCCTGTGCTTTAAGCAGGTCACATGGCCTATTAATGGATGGGAAAGATCTTCAAATCTAAATTGCTATTACAGTCATCTTCAGAATCTTCCTAAGATAATTCAAATGGAAGCAATTCAGTTTTCTGGAGTGGTACTGGTAGACTGTCCAGGTTTCACAAGCATACAACAATGAGGTCAGTACCACAGTTTTGTAGACCTTCAGTTTGGCAATGAGTCTAATACCTCTTCTCTCTCATACTTTCCTTAGGAGCCTCCCAAACACTGGGCTCTGATGACCTCATCACCAACACTGTCTTCCATTTACCTAAACTCAATAAAACTTCATGGATGCACCCTCACAGCAAACATTGGCATTTAATAGACTATGTGATAGTAAGGAGAAGATTCAGACAGGATGTGAGAGTGATGAAGGCAATGTGTGGTGCAGAGTGCTGGACTGATCATAGACTTATCCTTTCCAAGCTAAATATTCACATTCAACAAAAGCAGAGGCCCCAAGGCAAAACAACTGCCAGAAGAATTAATGTCAACTAATTAGAGCTATTCTCCAAGAGGGAACAGTTTGTTGCTAACTTGGAGGGAAAGTTGAGCCCACACACAGTTGGCAACAGTGGAGCAGAAAAGGAGTGGGCAGCTTTCAGAGATTTGGTGTGTAGTACTGCATTTGCTCATCTGGGTCATCATGGAATAAAATTATAAAGGCTGTGGCTTTAGTCCATCCACACTTGCAAACCTCAAGGGACTATATAAATATTAGTTATTCTTATTACCATTATTCTTTTTCTTTTTATTCTTACTATTATCCCCCTGAGTTACTCAGAAACAAACACTCTATTGTCTCCCATGGTCTTACTTGGTCCACTACAATAGAGGCTTTTGCTCTTTCCTTTCTTCCTTTTCACCAAACTCCTATTTTTATGACCCAACAGTGGAAGTCCAGTCCTGCCAAAAAACAAACAACCTCTTTGGTCTTTATCCCTATCACTTTAATCCTATCAATTATTTGTGATTATTTGTCTGTGATTCATGATATCAAGGTCCAGATTCATCTTCCAGCAGCTCCATCTTTTCTCTCTGCTTCTACTTCCCCAAAATGGACTAAAGCTACAGCCTTTATAATTTTATTCCATGAAGACTGGTTAGATTTAATCATATACATAAGCTGCTGCAGTAACCTTAGCTAAACAAAGCCATGTGGGAAACCACTGCCATGGTCTGAGTAACAAAGGCCTTTTTATTTTTCCCTCTTTTTTTCAGTACCTTCTGGAGCCTGTGAATGAGCACAGCAGAATTCATAGTTAAGACTTCACAATGATTCCTTTTTAAATACCAGAATTTGCCTTATGTTATTAAGCCTTTTAGCACAAACAGATCCCCACTTGCTGGTACATATATTCACATGTATGATGTGTGACTATAAAGTAATGCTATTTTTTATGCTATAGAGTAATGCACTTTTAAAAAAATAAATAATCTAGAATTTATGAACACATCTAAAAATGTTGGGGATTTAAACTCTTTCTAAATTGCCTTCATTGCCTTCAGAGTCAGGGACACATTCTTCTGAATATCCTCAGAGGTGACAAATCTTTGTCCTTTCAATTCAGTTCTTCATTTCTGTTCCTTCGCATAAGTGATCTCTCATGTTTGGAAATACACTCCCTCCTCACCCCAGTCTTGGAGAATCCCAAGATTCTTTAAAAATACAGCTCAGCGGTGAATGTACATGAGACCTTTCCTGATCTCAGCAATTACTGGCACTATCTCCCTCTTTAATTAGCTTTGTATTAATTCATATGCATGCAATTGTATCTATGCTGTATTTCCCCAGTAATGTAAAAGTATGAGCTCCCTGAAGACAAGGATTGTTTTGTTTTTATCACCAGTTTTTATGCATAGTAGTCACTTAATAAATCTTTGTTGAATAAGCATTTTTAAGTGTCTGCTATATAAAAGACACTGTGCTAGGCACAAAATATGGTGCCTGTCCTCAAGAAGCTTACCTTTTACCCTTTGACAGTGGATTCAGCATTTAGCAGCAATCAAAAGTCTGGTAAACAAGGGGAATAAGCAAGTTGGGTCAGACAATTTTGGGTAATGAATGAATGAATGAATGAATGAATGAGGTATAACTGAAAAGCCCTAAGACTGATCTCCTGAGAAGCTCCTCAACTGATTCTGAAAGCCATCCTCAAAGCAACTTTCTAAACATGTATTCTACAAGGATAGCATTCATCAACTCAATAAACTTATTAAGCACCTATTATGAAAAGGCACTACATATATATTATCCAGATAAATAGCTCATGTTCCCAGATGACTATTCTGAAGAGCTGACTCTTGTCTGGGTGTACAGATTCCAATATATCAAAAAGCTGTTATCATTATTTTAAATCATATTTTCATGGAGTCTGTTACATCAAGGCAGCTAAGTGATGCAGTCTATCAAGCACTGGACCTGGAATAAAGACCTGAGTTCAAATCCAGCCTCAGACACTTACTAGCCATGCGACCCTTTATAAGTCACTTAACTTCTTCTGCCTCAGTTTCCTCATCTGTAATATGGGGATGACAATAGCACCTATCTCCCAGGATTTTTTTAAGAATAAAATGATATAACATTACTTTGTAAACGTCAGAGTGCTATAAAAATGCTAGTTATTATTAATATTAGTGGATAGAGGAAAGAATCTGATTGTTTTCCTGCTTAAGCATATGAAGAAATGTTAGTTTATATGATACTTGGAATGGAAAGAGGCATGAAGCCTGCAACATCTGTGCAGTGCCTATCCAAAGCTATATCAAGAATTGTTGCACTTGGGCAAAGTACCCACCAAATGGCACAAAGTATGCTCTCCTTTGGGGAGGCAGAGGTGCAGGGAGTGGGGAGGAAGTAGGGATGACAGGAAGGAACTCTCTAGTTCACCATTTTAAAGAATTATTCTAACTACAGGCTCAGCTTAATTATTTCTACACAGCTAAGGGACTGAAAGTATTGCCAGTCTTCCAAATCCATCACCCTAGAGCTACGCCCTGGCTACCCCCACCCAGTTACAGCTCTGTTCATATTGCAGACAGAATTCTACTCTCTATGACCTCTTTTCAAAAGATCTCCTCACAGCTAAACAGTCTAGGAGTGAGTATCTCTATTATGTACTAGCAGGTCAGTGGATAAGCATCTAGGTTGTGCAGTGGATGGAGCCTGGGTCTAAAGTCAGAAGACCTGAGTTCAAATCCAGCCTCAGTCACTTACTCCCTGTGTGATCCTGGGCAAGTCACTTCACCCTGTTTGCCTCAGTTTCCTCATTTGTAAAATGGTCTGGAGAAGGAAATGGCAAACCACTCCAGTATCTCTGCCAAGAAAACCCCAAATGGGGTTATGAAGAGTTAGGCACAACTGAAAAATGACTCAACAGCAGCTTAGTGGATAGAGTGCTGGACCTGGAATCAAGAAGAGCTGAGTTCAAATCCAGCCTCAGATGCTAACTCAGAAGCTTTCTTTCCTATTTTGTTTTCCTCCATTGGACTGTAAGCTCCTTATGGGCAGCGACTGTTTTTCTTTTTATTTATAACTCCAGCACTTAGTAATGGCTGGCACATAGTAAGCCATTAATAAATGTTTCTTGAGCTGAATTGAACTGCTAGCTATAATGACCCTGGGGTGTCATTTGACCTCTCTGTGCCTCAGTTTTTCGTCTATAAAATGAGGGTAAAATAGAATGTTTGTAAAGCATTTTGTAAATCTTAGAGTGCTATATAAATTCTAGCTATTATTATCTTACATCCAAAATATACATACTATGAAAAGATGAAAAATTGACCATGTTCACGGGAATTTAAACCCATGGTTTCGTCATCACAGTTCCTAAGCCTCTTTCTCTAAGCCTGGCTGCCTGTGGGTTGCTGAAGGCATATATGAAATTTAAAGAAAGTTTAGGAGCTAGAAACATTAGTTGAAATAGGTTTTCACTCTACTGTTCAGAAGTGATTCATCCAGATAAGTTCCCTCCACACCCACTTGCTCTTCCCCCTCTCCCTCATGATTAAAATTCTGTAGATCCCGGTATCAGTACAAATTGTCAATCAGGGTTAGCCACTTAGTTTGGGGGGGGGAAACAGAAAAAGACCACACCCATTCCCTGGGGAATATAGCAGAGTATCTTCCCACTCATCTTTTCCCAGCTGCCAGATCCTTTTTTCTGATGATTTCATTCCCTTTAACCATTTCCTCTTCCCAAGAGTTCTGTCGTGTCCAACTCTTTGTGACCCTACTTGGGGTTTTCTTGGCAAAGATACTGGAGGGGTTTGCCATTTCCTTCTCCAGCTCATTTTACAGATGAGGAATGGAGGCAAACAGGATTAAGTGACTTGCCCAGGGTCCCACAGCTAGTAAGTGTCTGAGGCTGAAAGATGAGTCTTCCTGGTTCCAAGCTCCAGTGCTCTATGCACTGTGCCAGCTAGACTTCTACTCTTATCCTATTTCACTGAGGTAGGATAACAGCCTCCAGATCCAGGAAGGAAAAGGATGCTGTTTTCTATGTTATTATTTTGATCAGGGTTATTAGATGTTTTAGTAAGTCCTTAAGCCCACTTTGGGTGGAAAATGTCAAGCACAAATCTACCTGAATACTCCTGAAAGATATGAAAGAGAAATTTACCTCCATGCTCCTTCAACCATGCATTGGGTTTTAACTATATTCCCATTGGTCATGATGGGTTTAACACTTAAGTCAAGAAGGTTAATATAAGAAAGAGATTGATGAGGTAGATGAGAAGGGGAAGTTTTTAATTTTAATTTTAAAAATTATATGGCATTTCAGTTTAACCTTGAAGTATACTTTTCCTTAGAGATTTTTTGTTTGTTTGGGTATTTGTATTGGTATTTGAGGAGTCATATATGGATGTTTGTCACATATTAATTTCTTTTCTCCCATGATCTGTCCCCTTCTTTAGAACTCTCCAAATTCCATTTCAGTCTCCCCCTGTAGCTAATCTCATTCACTTTTCTATTTTTTAACAAAATTTTGATATTTTTTGTTTCTATATCAACTAAATTTCCCCCATATCCCTCTCTCCTCTCTCTTAGAGACTCATCCTATATAAAAGAGATTTTTTTTAAAAAGAGGTGAAAAAAATCAACAACGAAAAAAATCTGAAGATATATGCAATATTTTACACCCATAGATCCTCCCATCTCTTCTCATTCACTTTCAAAGTTTTTTTTTTTTTCCTTTTAGGCTCTTAATGGCTGATAGTATGAAATCAGAGCAGACTAAAAATAAAATGCTTCATCTCAACACCGAGCAGTAGTTTTGTTTCTTCGAGATCAAGAATAATTCTAAAAAGTTTCTCTTCAAAAGCAGCAAGAGAGAATAGCATTTGGCTGGACCCAAATATTCTCCATCATGACACCTCCAGATTCTTTCTAACATCTTTTTTTCCCAGTACATTGTGGTGTTTTTTTTCAACATATTGCATACACTATTTTACACAGTAAAGGGTTAAACACTGTACTTGGACTAAACTGACATGTCTGGAAAAAGATGTGTCCAGGAAATAAGACTTGTGAAACATCTATGAGAGACATTCCCCAAATCTCAAAACTGCTCCTAGAATAATGTTGCCTATCTTTATTTTCCATGATTCTGGATCTGTTTTTACACCAACAAACCCAAGCAAACACTGGGCTCATTGCTCATCCTGATTTCACATCCTAGGAAGCAAAGCTAGGGCAGAGCTTTCTTTAACTTCAAAGGGTATGCCAAAGGGTGCAGAAAAAAAAAACAAAAAAAAAGAGAAACGGGTCCTTAGAGCCAAATGTTGCCTTCTGGTGTTCTCTTCAACTCCCAGTGGGACTAAAGAGGGCAGACTTTGGCCCTTTGTGTCTCTAGGTAACATTTCCCACAACCCCTGATACATAAATATTGACATTTGGAATAAATAAGAAAAGACCTTCATGAAAAGCCCAGTTGTTTTTTTAATGTGCTGTAATGACATTTTTAGATTGCTTCAAAAGACATCTATGTCTTGAAATTTTGTTTCTTTCTTATTTTTTATTTTGGGGGGAGGAGTGATGCAGGGGAATCTAGACCTGTAACTTCAGCCTAATACAGATCTCCCCAAACTGTTACATATAAGGAACTCAGCTTCAATTTATCAAGCTGGAGTTTTGAATCAAGCACTGAAAGTTAATCAACTTATCCCTGATCACTAGCATGTGTAGCAAGTAGGACTTGAATCCAGGGCTCCCTTGACCCCGAGACAGACCCCTATCCATTTTACCTCACTGTCAATCTGAGGATACGGGAATAGTTTTTGCATCAACTAACACATCTTCTATCGTATTGTATATACATGCATATATATGCTTCTGTGTACGTGTTACATTCCCCAGTATAACGAAAGCTCCTTGAGAACAAGAATTGTATTTTTTTTTCCTTTTCCCATCTTTTGCAGTACCTAGGCTGGTGCCTTGCACATAGTAGGAGCTTAATAAATGTTCACTGGATTGTACTGCATTAATTTGAATTGAATCTTGGTATTTCACCCACTATCTCTGAAGACCTTGGGAGTAATCAAGAAACAAAATGCAGATAAAGGAAAACTTTCTTTTCTTGTCCACTAAGAATGAAGTGTTACCCATCTGGATAGAGTAGGTTGATAGATATCCATATCTAGATAGATATAGATACACACACGCACACACATTAACATCCTTTCCAAAGCAACCTTTTCTCAAAAGAACCAAGTTTTCATTCCCTATAAAGGATTTCATCACATGCTTTCTGGTCAATAAAATATTTTCTTTTTTCTTATGAATATATGTATTCTATAATGCCCCCCAGCCCCACTCCCGAAGCTATTCTGGAAGCACAAATAACAGCGGGTTGAAGTGACCTTTGGGGATTTCTCACTCCCCTGCTCAGCACCAGGATTTTTGTTCTCATTGTGGAACTACAGTGCACCCTGGTGGCCATTATCGTTATTACTATCACTTAACTAGCTTCGCTATTGAAACAAAACTGAAAGGGAATTTTGATTCCAAAATATTATAGGCTGAAACAACCTGAGACAATATATAATTCAACCTTCTCATCTAACAGATAAAGAAACAGAGGCCAAAGAGGTTGAGGAACTTCCTCCATGTGACAATCTTGGCAAAATGGGACCTAAAACCTAGGTCCCCTGGCTTCTAGGCTCCAACATACTATAGCTTTCTTCTTTCATATAGTACCCAGTAACAGACATCTATGAATGCAAAACACCGTGCTAGGGACTCTAGGAGATGACAGATTTAGCTAAGACACAATGCCTGTCCTCATGGAACTTCCATCCTGGGGGTAGCGGTGGATAACACTGTGTAGTGGAAGGAACATAGGCTTCAGAAGGAGGAGAGTCTCGGTTCAAAGACCGTCTCTGACACTTACTAACCTGTGTGACCGTGGTCAAGTCACAAGCTCTCTGAGTCATCAGTAAAATGGGAATGATAATAGCTGTGGTGCTTACTCATTGTGAGGATCAATTAAGATAAATATGCACATAAAGCGCTTTGCAAACTTTAAAGAATTATCTTATTGTCATTTTTAAAGAGATAATAGTAATAATTGCTAGCATTTACGTAGGCTTTAAGGTTTGCAAAGCAATTTGGAAAATATTTTCTCATTTTATCCTCGTAACAACCCTGGGAGGAAAGTTCTATAATTGTTTCCATTTTACAGATGAACAAACTGAGTCAGGCAGCAGTTAATGCCTTTCCTGGGTCTCACAACGTCAAAAGGCACTAAAATATTACTGTAACATACAATGTTACATGATGCATTCTAGTAACCACACAACGTGTTAGATGAGGTCTGAGGGGCAGGTGGCTACTCAGGGAAGGGGAACTCAGCTTCCTCCTCCAGTGAGATTCTTCAGGTTAGAGGCGAGCTACCCAAATACTGCATTCGAACTTGTCTCATTGTCTATGGAGGAAGTGACTTTTCCAGGAGTGAATGAGGAGCAGAGATCATAGTGATGAGGGCACAGTCTCTGGGAACCCCTTGAACCCTTGAATTCTCCTTGAATCTTCCCACTTGATCTAGCCTTGGCCTGAGGCTATAACCATTAAGCCCAAATGCCTACCTTGCCCAGTCCTCAATTGTCCAGCTGTTTCCCACCCTTAATCCTGTTTCCCATCCTTAATCCTGATCAAAATATCTATACCCTAGCTCTGTTACCCTAGCCCTTCATGGTCTGTCATTTCCATATAGCCTTCAGCTATTTTCCCCACCCTGGAGTCTGACTTCATCCTTAAGTCCCTCCCTAGACACCTCTTCAGGTCACCCCAGGCCACCCCTCAATCCCTCCCACAACCTTTGTGTATATAATCTCCATCTTGCCTCCATAAAGGTGGTCAGAACCAATCTAGTTCAGATTGGTCTGGCCCGCTTTCCTTACTTGCTGAGCAGGGGAGTGAGAAATCCCCAAAGGTCACTTCAACCCGCTGTTATTTGTGCTTCCAGAATAGCTTCGGGAGTGGGGCTGGGGGGCATTATAGAATACATATATTCATAAGAAAAAAGAAAATATTTTATTGACCAGAAAGCATGTGATGAAATCCACAGAAGGCAGGCAACACATGATAATTGTAGAGACATTCAGTTCTACAGGAAGTCCAAGGACTTCATTAGATGCTAGGGTGATTAGAGAAGCCTTCATAGAGGAGGTGGGACTTATGTGGGGACAGGAAAACCAGAAAAGAATCAAGCAGTCAGAAGACAATAAAGAAGGCAGTCTGTGGAGAGTGGCATGAGTGAGAATGTGTACAGCGTTTTGGAGGAAGAGTGAGTAGACCAGCTAAGGGTTTCTGTGGGAGAGTAACAGGATGTAAGACTGGAAAGGCAACTCGAGACCGAAATATAGAGGGCTTTGAAAAAAGCCACACACACACCCCCCACCACCATCTTTTTAAGCATGGCATTTTTCAAATGCCAAGCTAAAGAGTTTGGACTTTATCCTGCAGCAAATGAGGAGCTATGGAAGGTTTTGTTGCAGGGAAAATGGCATGATCGAAGTTTTAGGAAGAGTAATCTATCAGTTAATAGAATAGATTGGAGCAAGAAAGAATGAGAAAGAGAAGAGAGAGAGACAAAGAGACATAGAGAGACAGAGACACAGAGACAGAGAGAAGCAGTGATTATGAGGCTATAGAAACAAACTGGATGTGAAGTAAGAGCCCTGGAACAAAAGGGATAGGTAGATGGGGCAGAGGAAATTGATAGACCTTGGTGACCAAATTCATTTGGGGGAGGGAGACAGAGAAAGTGAGGAGTCAAAGATGGTTGAAGTTCTAAGCTCAGGTCACAGGGAGCATAATGGCACTGCTGACAGAAATAGGGAGATGAAGGTAGAGAGCTGGTTTGGGCAACAGGGAGATAATGGAATGGATCAAGCTGAGATTTGTGGAGTTAATAACATGAGATATTATCATGTCTCTCAAGTACTATCCATAGGAGATCTTCCAAGTGGTTTGACATTGAGAAAATACTCCCAGTTTGGACAAAGGTTAACATAATCACACATCTGGGTAATTTGTAGAAAAATTACTCTCTTTTCTGCAATTCAATTAAGCAAATAGTCATTAAGCCTCTACTATGTGCTAGGTGCTGCACTAGGTCCTGGGGATATAAAGGCAATAATTAAACAGTCCATCTCCTCAAGGAGCTCATGCTCACTCCTGTCTCTCCAATTTAGGTAGCACAGAATAATTATATCTGGCATCTCAGGAGGCCTGCTTAAAGGCCTTCCACTTGGGAACCTACTGGTTTTCCCAATTGCCATCACACACCAATAGAAGTAACTTTGGTTAGAGAATTTTCTCTCTTGTCGTCCATCTGTGGTATAAATCTTCCTGTAATCCCTTTAGTTGTTTTCCAGTTCCACTGTCCACTATCTACTGCACAACCTGGCTGCCTCACATCCCTAAGACACAGGTCGGACTCAAAAATCTTCTGTAGTTCCCTATTACCTCTAGGAAGAAACAAACACAAACTCCTCAGTCTGGCATTTAAGGTCCTTTCTAATTTGTTTCCTTCTTACCTTCCCAGACCTTTCACATAGCCCCTTTCACTCACTGTACATTCCAGACAAACTGTCCTACTAAATGTCCCCTCCATTCTACCTTCTGCCCCCGTGTCTTTGTGTGGGTCATCACCGCACCCCTCCCCCCTGCCATTCACAACATGGACTTTCTCCTCACCTCCACCTTCTTGGAATCCTTGGTTTCCTCCAGAGTTCAATTTAGGCAGCATCTCCCATGGGAAGCTTTTTCTGGTCTCTTCATTGTTAGTGACTCCCTTCCTCAATTCTCTTACAATTATTTATCTATTTACATGGCATATTCCCCCGGTAGAAAGTAAATTCTTTGAGGGAAGGGACTATTTCAGTTTTATCTTTGCATCACCAGTGCCAAACTCAGTACTATGAACAGTAGGTGCTTAATAAATGTCACATTGGACTGAATTGTGATCCCTCTTCCGTGCACCTATCATATGCTATTGCTATTTGAATATAATTATGGGTTCAAGTCCTATGCCACTGACATCTATTAACTGCGTACCCCTGGACAATTCTCTAAGGCTATAAATTTTAAAGTAGGTGTCTCACTAAGAGTTGCCTACATCAATGAAATCACAAGGTCCTGACCAAAACAAAACAAAAGACCAGTACTGGTCATATACCCAAAGGATATCAGTTCTATGAAGGCAGAGACATATATCGTGTCTACTTCCAGTATCAGTGCTCTATTCACACTAGGTGTTTAATAATTGTTTGTCAAAAGCAGAATTGAACTGGGTAGTAGCCAGTAACAGGAGAACAAAATAACAGAAAAATAGAGGACATTAAATGGCCATTGCCCCAGTCCTTATTTGTAATTGTCTTCTTCTCCTTTTCCTTCTCCTTCTCTTCCTCCTCCTCCTTCTTCTTCCTCTTCTTCTTCTTCCTCTTCTCCTCCTCCTCCTCTTTCTTTTTCTTCTCCTTTTTTAAAGCATGACCCCAAGAGAAGGCTTACATATGGAATGGGGGAGTGGTCAAATTCCAAGATTTTCCCACCCACAATATATCTTTGATGAGGGTACAGTCTCTGGGAACCCCCTTGAATTCTCCTTGAATCTTCCCACTAGATCTGGCCTTCCCCTGAGGCCATAAGCCTTTCATTACCTAGGCCCAAATCTCTACCTAGCCTAGCCCTCTATTGGCCAGCTGCTTCCCACCCTTAATCCCATCAAAATCCCATTCTCTTGTTTCCTGGAGTCTTGACTTCTAGTCACCCCAGTCCCATCAAGATCCTCCTTAGATTCCTCCTCAAGACCCTCCCTAAGTCCCTCCTCTACTCACCCCAGACTACTTGACCATCCCTCAATCTCTCCTACAATCTTTCTGTGTATAAGCTCCATCTTGCCTCCACGAAGGCACTCAGATTCAATCTAGCTCGGTAGATTAAATCTGGCTGCTTGTGAAAACAAGTGTCCCAAATGGTAAGATTTCTTAAGACAACCCAATATGACGAATCCCTAATAAACTTTGTCTTTTTCCTTGGCTGAGAAGGCTTGAGTCAAATTCATTTGGCGTTTTGGGGTCTTGAGCACCCCTAAAAATATATGGTCCCCTACCATCATCATTTTTCTTTAACCTCATCATCTTTACCCCCAGCAATTTATGCTTCAGGGAAGTGCCTAATAGTTTGGCTTCCCATGTTTACTGTGATAGGCTTTTTGAGAAGAAGCGGGTGCATTGTATTTGTAAAAAGAACAGCTGAGCTGCAGACCTTGATCCATGTTCTAATGAAGATATAGGCTGCCTCATTTCAAAGGCTCTTTGAAAGTCCTTCTGAACAGTCTAGAGCATGAGAAAGTTGTACATTCATGGAAGCACAGAATCAGTCCAATCGATATATGAATGAGAATCACCTCTATGATGTACAAAACAGATGGTCATCCATGGTGAGGTTCAATCTACTGAGCTAGATTGAATCTGAGTGCCTTCATGGAGGCAAGACAGAGTTTATATACAGAAAGATTGTGGGAGGGATCTAGGAGAGGTCAAGTAGTCTGAGGTGACTAGAGGAGGGGTTTAGGGAGGGTCTTGAGGAGTAAGGATGGTCTTGATGGGACTGGGGTGACTAGAGGTCAAGACTCCAGGAAACAAGAGAATGGGATTTTGATGGGATTAAGGGTGGGAAGCAGCTGGCCAATAGAGGGCTAGGCTAGGTAGAGATTTGGGCCTAGATAATGAAAGGCTTATGGCCTCAGGGAAAGGCCAGATCAAGTGGGAAGATTCAAGGAGAGTTCAAGGGGGTTCCCAGAGACTGTAGTCCAGATTCAAGGGGGTTCCCAGAGACTATACCCCATCAATACAGACTTTACCTGAAGACCTCTAATAAGGAGAAGAATGATGTAGTAAAAAGAACATAGGATTTGGAATCAGGAGAGACTTAGATTCAAAACTTACTCCTGACACTTAACTAGGGCAAGTCACTTGTTCTTGGGATCATCAATTTCCTCCTCTGTACAACTAGGTTAGTAATGCCCATAGCACCTATCTCAGAGCATTGCTACAAGGATTAAATGAGACTCTGTTTGTAAATCATTCTACAAATACAACAGGGCTGTATTCATATTAGTTGCCACCTGGTTTAAAAGCTTGGTTTTCACACTGTGCTATAACTTAGCTAAGGAAGTAAAAGAGGAAATCTTGTCTGGCTACCCATGCCTGAAATACCTTTTCGAGAGCTATCAATCTATTAAGAAATAAGAAACCTTAAGTTAACAGTTCTCAAAGTGTGGCCCAAGGTCCCTTGGAGGTACCCAAGTCCCTTTAGGGAGTCCGCAAGGTCAAAATTATTTTCATAATATTACTAATACGTTTTAATTTCTAATACAGTAAATATATGACCCACATAAACAAAAGCTCTTGGTGAAAAGTCCTCAATAATTAAGAACATAAAGGGATCTAGAGACCCCAAAGTTTAAGAACTATTGCCTTAAGTTTCCCAGCCAAAAGAAGAAGCTTTTTCACTGTATCAGCCTCCAAAGAATCAACTACAGAGCTACAATATAACTTGAAACTCTCAACAGCCAAGGGAAAAGTCGAGTTCCAGATGCATGTGATATTAGTCAGGGCAGGATTTTTTGCTGTTCTTCTCTTAAGTGCCTTTAATGAGTCTGGCTTTTGTTTGAATGGGGCAGGTAAAGTGGGATCTTTTTTGTCTTGGAATGTTTCTCAGCACTAAGACAACCGAGAGTCATTGATTTTTATATGATGTAGTGCCTTCCTACACTCTGGTGTTAGTGACTTCTCACACTCAAAATAGTGAGCCTGGAGCCCTCAGGGCCCTGAATTCCGTATATGTACTGGAAGATTAGTGTTTCACTTTTGGGGGGTACTCTCATTGAAAGAATGTGGGTGACAAGACTCTGGGCAAGCCGTTGAAGTAACTCACACCCTCTCCCCGGATTTGATAACCCAGGCAGATGATTGGTGCTTCTCTGGTAACTATGAATTATGATTTGATCGGACAAGATCTGTCTGTTGATGCTTGTAATTTCTGTTTGTATTTGGCCTGTGGTTCAGGAGGCTGGGAGGCTGATCTTTTCTCCTAACTAAGTGAATGATATACACATACACACACACACACACACACACACACACACACACACACGTGTGTGTATATATGTATGTATGTATGTATGTATACATACATATATATGTATACATACATATATATGTTTAATTAAACTGAGATTGTTAACCCTAACCCCTCAAAGTTGCTTTCCTTAGAAAAGCAGATCAAAGAGCCCGTGCTGGCAGTCCTGCTGTGTGCTCTTGTTGTTGGTCTTACACGGCCACAGTAGCTGCCAGCAGATTGTTGTTACAATGCACTACCCAAGAAAAGGATCATGGGATCATAGATGTAGAGCTGGAAGGGACCTTAGAAGACGGAGTAAAGCAGCCTTCAGGAAATTCCACTGCATAGGATTACCTAGTAAAAAGGTTTTTAACCTGAGGTTCAGGACAATAGATAAAATTCAGGGAGTTAGTGAACTTGGATGTAGAAAAAATTGCATCTTTATTTTACCAGCTTCTAAACAAAATTTAGTATTGCCTTCGATTATTAAATTAGTCTGAGAAGGGGTCCATAGGTTTCACCAGACTACTAAAGCAGTTTACGGCACAAAAAAAGGTTAAGAACCCCTAATTTAGAATAAAAGACTTGGCTGAAAGACAAGGTTGATGGAACAAGAAAAGCCTGTTAAAGAAGATGAGAAAATGGGAACCACATAATGTCATCGATACTTAATAAATGTTTGTTCATAGGATCAGAGGCCCTTTATTTAGAAACAGAAGGGACCTCAGAGTCCAGCTCTTTTATTTTACAGATAAGGCAACAAGGCACAAAGAGTTTAAGTGACTTGTCCAGGGTCACACAGCTAGTAAGTATATAAGGTGGAATTTGAATCCAGATCTTCTTAAAGAAACTACTCATCTTGAAATAACTTTTGAAGTTTAATAAAGATTTCCAAGCCAACTTTTAAAAATGAATTTGCTTTGAAACTTCTATAGCTTCTTATCACATTAGAATTTTTAAATGAATGTTTGCTGTTTTGCCCACACAAATGGGAAATCAATTCTGTCACTTTATGGATTAAGGCATGCTTATCTATCATTGGGCATTGTTTGAAAGTAAATCATTTGGATGAACTTGTGAAAAATAAAATAAAATAGATAGAAAGATGGACGCATGAATAGATAGGTAGAGAAAGAAAAAGAAAGGAAGGAAGGGAGGAAGGAAGGAAGGAAAGAAGAAGGGAGGAAGGGAGGGAAGAAAGACATAACATTACCTCTAGAGGCAGTCTATTCCCTTTGGGTTGGAAAGTTTTTCTTGACAAGTTAAAATCTTCCTTTCTTAGAAAGTTTTTCTTGACAAGTTAAAATCTTCCTTTCTTATAAAGTTTTTCTTGACAAGTTAAAATCTTCCTTTCTGTGGCTATCATGTTCCTTCAAAATTGATAACCATTGTTTCATCCAGAAACACCTCTAAGACTTTCAGATTCTGCTAAGCCTATCCTACTTCACAGTCCTGCAATCATGTTTTTCTCTTTCCAATCAAAATAACTACAGTGATTTTGATTTTTTTCTGAGCATTAATAGAACTTCTCTTTTAATACTCGGGGCATTTTTAACATTCTTCCATCTTGCTATCTCAGCTTTGAGGAAATGGAGAGTAGATTTGGGCCCTTTGGCTGAATGATATATGGAAGCAGACAAAAGATAACAGCTTATAAATCTAATGCGAGCTGCTAGCATAAGAATATGGTGAAACTCAGTAAAGATGACTTATTCTGAAAAGTGTGGTATTTGGCTTCTCTGCGTGTTCTATTACTGAAATTCATTCTCAGTCTGAAGTATTCTGTGAATACTTTAAAAATCCCTGTTGCCATGCCCATCAATTAGGGAATGGCTAAACAAACTGTGGTACATGAATGTGATGGAATATCACTGTGCTTTATGAAATTAATAACTATGATGGATACAGAGAAGCATGGAAAAGATCCACTTGAACTGATGAAGAGTAAGGTAATCAGAGCCAAGAAAGCAAATACACAATGACTACAATAATGTAAAGTGAAAAATTATAAAGTGTAAGCCTGGTTTGAAAGTAGAGCTATGAGAGGATGCTCCTAACCCACACCTTCATGGAAGTATGGGGAGTCCCCTGATGTCGCATATTGCACATCTTTTCAGATTTTTTTCAGTGTATTGATTGGCTGTGCTGGTTTTTTCCTCTTCCTCTTCTTTTAAAAATACTAATTATTATATGTGATGGCTCTATGGAAGGAAAGGGTAAAGAATACTAGGGGAAAACTATAGTAACATAAAAAACAAAAGATATCAATAAAAACTTATTTTTAAAAATGCTGTTGCCAAAGCTCCAGTGTCTTCTAAAAGCCCAAGTTACCCTTTAGAAGTTCAACAAATTCAATTCAATGAATATTTCCTTAGCACCTACTATGTGCAAGGTGCTGTGGTAAAGCTGGATAATTCAAAGATTTTTTCAAAATACATTTGCCCTCAAAGAAGTTATGTTCTAATAACTAAGCCTTACTCAGAAGTCTGATGGCACTACCCTAACAGGAAATTTGGTTTTAGAAATATTATGTGCAACTTGGTCCTAAGACCTGTTTATTGAGACCATTTAATTACTATCTCAACCACAAACTTCCTATAATATATCCAAACCAAATAGTTAACTTGATAGACCCAGAGAACTTATTTTTAGAGTAAGGGGTATCCAAATAACTAGAAACTGGAAGAATTGAGAAATATAATGAATTTGGAAAACATAAAAATCAAAGTGAAGTCACCAAGTGAGTCCTTTCTGAATAACTGAAAGCATTATATATGGGGTGTAGTAGTACATTGGGAAATTACTCTAATGGGCTTTTTTAAAAGACATAATAGGACAGGATCTGAGACCTATGATTTCATGGATAATAGGGCACTCTCTGAATGAGAAAATTTCCTGTACCACTGTACATAAGCATCTTCTGTGACATCTGGAGCCTTAGAAAATTATCCAGAATTCTGAGGGGTTATTACTTGTCTAAGGTCATATAGGAACTATATATCAGAGACAGGTAGTAACGTGTTTTCCTGGTTCCAGGACCATGCTGCCTCTCAAAAGTATGGAAGGCAATATTTAGTGGTTTGGTTCTAGCCTGGGATGGTAAATGAAAAGGATTAGTCTACTAAGACTATTGCTCCAAGCAATACAAACTGTAAATACCCTAGTATGGGAAGGAAGGAAAGAAAGAAGGAAGGAAGGAATGTAGGAAGGAGTGTAGGAAGGAAGGAAGGAATGAAGGAAGGAAAGAAGGAAGGAAGGAAAAGAAAGGAGGGAGAGGGAGAAGGAGGGAGGAGGAGAAGAAGGGAGAGAAAGAGGGAGGGAGGACGGGAGGGAGGGAAAAAAGAAATAGAATCACCTATCTCTTAAGCATACATCTTTGTACTTGGAAAACAATTGCTCTGGCTTGTATAGATATCTTCATGATTGATAGCATATACATCTATTATGAAATAGTCATATAAATTCTTGTCTAGAGTTAAGCTTATGTAATAAATGTCTTAATATCCTTAGGGGAGAAAAGGAGGGGGCTGAAATCACTATGTATCCATAGTACAAGCCAATCCCAAAACTGGGTTAATAAACATTATAAGAGATTTAACTATATATACCAAACTAATAAGATTTGGCATGCAAAGAATATCATTTCATAAGAAAAAAGCCCATAGTTCTAAATCTGGTTTTGGTTTCCCATTTCTAGTCACAGTTTATATGTTTTATGTGCAGGAAGAAATCAGTGTTCTGTCTGAATGATAAGGGGCAACCAAGTTAAGAAGAGAACAGGAATTGAAATTCCACAGAAGAAAAAATTCAAGGAAAGGTGAGGAGCTGCTTCTCTTCCGATCAGGAGTCACCTCTTGATAATTGAGCCTTTTGCAGGAGAAAAAATATTTCTTTCTTTTATATTTTACTTATATTGCCTAGAAACTGCCACAATTCCTAGAATCTCAAAGAATTCCAGAGATTTAAGAAATTATTTCCAAATTATATCCTCTAGTGGCACAGTTAAATCATAGCCAAATATTGATTCTCTATTCCCTAACAACAACCATCCAAGAGACAGAACATAGAACGTTGAAATTCTCTAGACAGAGTCCAGTGATCCAGTGCAGCGATGGTACACCAGTGCTCAGGCTTTTGGTCAATAGGCCAGTGTCTGCTGACCAATCTTGACAATAGTCAAGGAATATGTCCAGGTGATTCTGCCATCTAGGACCACATGTTCCATTTACAGAATCATTCCCTTGCTCATTTGTCTTGGCAAAAATTCTAAAATGCATTAGTAAAATTATTATTAGTGACCATCTGGAAAAGAAAGCAGTGATCCCAAAGAGCAGAGAATGGATCATGTCAGACTAATTTTATTTCATCTTTGAACAGAGTTATTAAGCTGACAGATCAGGAAAATTCTATAGATATGGTTTTCCTCACATTCATTCCATAAACATTTATTAAGCTCCTACTATGTACTGAGACACTGTGTTAAGTGCTTTGGATACTCCTACGGAAAATGTGGGCTATATGGTAATAAAAACATGCCTGTTCAAAATGAGTTGAATGGCCAAATCCAAAGAACAGTCATTAGTGGGTCAATATCAGATTGGAAATGAGTCTCAAGTGGAATGCCTCAGGGATCTGTGCTTTTCCATGTTCTAGATTAACATGTTTGTCTATGACTTATATTGAGGCATTATAATCACATTTGCAGATGCAAAGCTGGAAAAGAGAGTCAATATGATGGATCACAAAATTTCGCAAAACAGTTTTGACAGACAAGATAGAACACCGGGCTAAATGTAATAAGATTCATTTAATAGGAAAAATCAATTTCACAAATGCAAGGTGGGAAAGGTGTGGTTAGAGAGTAGTTCTTCTGAAAATGATCTGTCAGTTGATAAACATTTTATTAAGCACCTACTATGTGCCAGGCAGTGTACTAAGCACTGAGATACAAAAAAAGCAGACAATCCCTGCTCCCAAGGAATTCATAATCTTACAGGGGAAAACAACAGATAAGAGAAACTGAAAAGGCAGGGAAAGAGATAGGAAGAAGAGATAATACCCAGCATTCAGGAGAATGATGAAGTCCTGCAGCTGGGTAGAGCCTTGATCTCCCTCCTTAAATGGAGGATCTGGATGGAGCTCTCCATGTCCACCCTCTTCCCTCTCCAATCAGAGAGAGGAGGGAGCTCCATGAAGCATGGTTACTGAGGAGGTATGAGTTTCGGAATTGATGGGGTCTTGTAGGAAGATGAGTTTCTGGAGACAATGATGAAGTCTATGAGAGCAGTCAGGTGGAAAATGATCTGAGATTGGTATGATGATGGCTTGGTAAGCTCAGTATCAGTCAACCATATGATATGCCAATCTGAAGGTTCTTCCTACTAGTGATAATATTAACAATAACGATGGAAACCTCTATTAACATCCTTCTCTGATGCCTCATCCCAGCATAAAAAGGAACCTCAATTCTCAAAGGTTCTACTGGTGGAGTGCAATCTCTGTCAGATCCTATCAAGCTAGAATAGCTTCAAACTTGAGCCCACTCCAAAGACCAATCTAGCTAAAATCAGAGTGGCCCTTCACCAGAGAATTAACCACCAGGTAACAAAGTTGAACTTTCTTACAGAGCCATCACCCTATTGCTTTGAGAAGGGGGATAACTACAAAGCAGTGTTTTGAGAAGATTAATGACATCCTTATATAGAATGGATTGACAAGAAAGAGACTGGGAGCAAGGAGAGCAAATTTATATCATTTATTCAATATAATTTTATCACACCTATAACTTGGCAAATACTGCCTTACAAAATTATGACACATTCTCTACTTTTGATGACTTTTTTTTAAAAAAAGATACATGGATTTACTACATTAAGCAAATCATGTGCCCTTCTGGGGATTTGGTTTCATCACCTCTAAAAGGATGGGGTTGCCCTGGGTGAAAGGTTCTTAACTTCTGGGATGTGGAATGATTTCAAGAGGTCTGTGAATTTAGATGGGAAAAAAATTATATTTTGGTTTTCACTGACCCCAATTGAAACTTAGCATTTCCTTCAAATATTTTTAAAACACACACACACACACACACACACACACACACACACACACACACACACTATTCTGAATGATCCATTGGCTTAAAGAAATTTACAAAGGAGTCCAAGATACAAAAATGGTAAAGAACCCCTAGACTAAAGGATCATTAAGGTCCCTGTAAGCTTTAAATCCTGTGATCCTATGATCCTATAATAAGAAACACAGAGAGGAGAATTGCCACATTGACCCAGTTAAAGCGGTAAGACTCTTTCAGAGAGAGAACCCTAGGCTAGGGCACTGAATTCTAGGGGAGAATTGGAAACTAAAGAAGGACTAGACCCAACAGCTCTAGGAGACTGATGCAGCTGCATAGGCCAAAACAAGCCCTCAGAGAGAAATAAATCTGTCATAAGCAAGCTGTCCTGGACGGCTCATCAGTGTGATAAGAAACTGAGTAAACCACAAAGCAGCCTTGGGCAGGCCTCCAATTCCTTCTTCCCCCTCTCTTCTGCCTCTGAGTGCAGGTCCTCTGGGAACAAAGATAAGCAAATCTCACCACCCCCCCTTGCAACTATGGAAGAATTCAGTCAACAGAGAGGTCATGGAGCTTCACCCTCTGCCAGACAAGAAGACATTCTCCCAGAGCATCCATTGGAGGGCAGGGGGTCCCAGATGTCCACCAAGCCAATGAGGTGGTCAGATCCCTTCTCCTAGAGAGAACAAGCAGTGCTCTCGTATAATAATAACAAAAGCTCTACATGAACCCTTTCCTAATCTACACAGCTGCTAGAACCCTCACCCACTCCCTAAAAATTTACCTCAAGTTTGCTATGTATGTATTTTGTAGAAGGGCAGTCATACTTCTGGATAAAATACTGGCCTCCAAGCCAGGAAAACTTGACTACAAGTCTTGCCTGTGATAAATACTAGCTATATGACTCTGAAAAAGTCCCTTGACCTCTCATAGTCAAGCTAAGCAATTCTGTAAGTCTATAAGTTACAAAGAAGATGTAAAGGGAATTCCCTTACCTAGGAGTTTGTTCTCTATGACAATGAAATCATAAGTCCATTCCCCACCCTATATATTTTATATGTACTTTTGTGTGCATATTTTCTTTCAGTAGAATATAATTCTTCTGAAGGCAGTAATTATTTTATTTTTGAATTGAATTAACTTGACTTGCCCAAGGTTACGGAGCTAATATATTTCTGAGACAGGATTCAAAATGAGGTCTTCCTGACTTCAAATCCAGCACAGTATCTACTATGTTGTGTTGTTAATCATGTATGGCCCCACTATGAACAATAAGGCCACTTAGTTTTTACATTTCATTTAATTTTAAAATTAATTACCATTTATTTTATCTCCCTCCCACTAAAGGCAAGGAAAAGAAAGAAAAACCTTGTATCAGATATGTATAGTGAAATAAAACAAATTCCCATATTGATCATGTCCAAAAATGTATGTCACATTCTGTATGTTGAATCCATCACCTCTCTGTCTGGAGGTGGGTAACATTCTTCATCATCTGTCCTCTGGAATGTTGGCTAGTCATTACAATGCTGGAAGTTATTAAGTCCTTAAAAGTTGTTTGTCTTTACAATATTGTTATTATAGTATCGATTATTCTCCTGGCTCTGCTCACTTCACTCCGTATTAGTTCATACATATCTCCCTAAGTTTCTCTGAAACTCTACCCTTCATCATTTCTTATGGCACAATAATATTCCGTTACATCCATATGCCATAATTTGTTCAGCCATTCTCCAATTAATGGGCACTCTCATAGTTTTCAAGTTATTCACCACTACCAAAAGAGCTGCTATAAATATTTCAATATATATGGGTCCTCTTCCTCTTTCTTTGATCTCTTTTACCTAATAAGGGACTCTACTTTCTTTCAGTATGGTCTGACTGGCTCATGCTTAAATACGGTGCCAGTAAGGCCACAAGAGCCAATACTACCTGGCCTCTGCCTTGTCTTTAGTATCTGATTCAAAGATCTGCACACCTAAGCTTGGGCTGATGGCTCCCTTGGACCCTAGCATTTAGATAGGTTCTTATGATCCTCCAAAGTAGTAGGACAGGAAAAGCAAGCTCTGCATAATAGAAATGTAGTTTCATGTTCTTTTTCTGTTCTGCTATATATGTATATGGAACTACCCACTTTATTTAGTGTTTGTTAAGTTCAGGTTCAAAAATAAATTTACAAAGTAATAGGGCTCCCAGAGGGTGCCATAGCTACCAGGGTTAGGATTTATCAAAGAAACAGCTAGAAACAATTTCACTCTCTCACGAGGGCGGGCATAGACTCTGATCTGTTTGTCACAGGAATTCAAGAGTCCTGAGGGACTCTTGTGCCCTTCTCAGTTCCTAGTTCCATTGGTCCATGACATGAGGCTATCTAAACTATAACTCTGTTAATAGGGACCACATGTCAAGTTAGAATGGTTCCTGTGAGGGAACAGCAAGGAAGTTGGGTTTGGAATTTGAGAGGCCCCAAGTTAAAATCCTAACCCTGACACTGCCTGGGTAACCTTGGATAACCTACTTAACCTCACTGGTCTTCAGTTTTCTCATCTCAAGAATAAGCCAATGATAAAGCAAGCTCTAATTTACAGAGATTTGCAGTTTCATGCACAAGCCCCTCTTTCTGTTCTGCCATGTAGATGGAGAGGCTCATTTTGTTTGGTATTTGTTAAGTTCTGAATTTTAAAATAAAGATATTAGATGATCTCTAAAGTTCCTTCCACTCCTTCCTTCTCCCATGACTCTATAGTGCTGACTACCAGGCTCTCTTGAGTTTAAGGAGTGTTGGCCATAAGGGCAAACAAGCAGCAATTATGGTCAGCCAGGGGGGCATTTCAATGTACACATGGGAAATGTTCAAACGTCAATATGACACAGTGTATGACTAGGTGTCCAAATAACAAGAAAATAAATGTTCTGGCTCGTGCCAGTTAGCAGAGAGGTGGTGGACTCTAGGTATGGATTGAGGCATATGTCAGACATTGTCAAGGTAGTGACTTGTTTTTCCTGACTTGCACTTGTTTGTTAAAAGGGATAATTATTTTGACATAGGGGTGGGGATAGTTAGGAATAGGAATGAATGAAACCATTGTCAAAAAAAAGTATCAATAAAATACTTCAAGTAGCAATAAATAAAAGCAATGACATTATTGAAAGGAAAGAGAGTAAAGGAGGAAAAGGAAGGGAGGAAAGGGAAGAAGAGGAGTGAAAAGGGGAAAAGAGGGAAGGAGAGGAGATGATAAAGAAGGGGAGGACGGGAAGCAGGGGCCCTACCTCTCCCTTATCCCACAAAACAAGTGTAGATATTCTCTACCTGCTTCTGATGAATCATATGAGAGGTAGAGGGGACTGTTATGTATGAATCATCCACTGAAAATCTTCTACTTGGCTGCTAAAGCGGAATTGCTAATGATACACCTAGTAGAAGAAGAAGCAGCTTTTGGCTGGCTGGCTTTCAAATACAGCCCTCCAGATGACAAGGTGTGAACTCAATGAATGGCAGAAGACACCTCAATGTAATGGTGGCTGGGGCTACTGCTCCTTGTGTAGTGTATGCACTCGATTGTTTAGTCTTGTACCCAGGCTCCTAGTTGTCTCTGATTCTCTTGTGTCTTTCCTTCCTTTAGCATCAAATTGTGAGCATTGAAAGGTCTACAGAGATGGCAGCTGGTATCTGTCCCTTCCCTAGCACCCAAGTAGCAGGGGGAAGAGAACGGGTAGTAGCTGCAGGAATGTGCTGGTGCCAAGGAAAGAGTGGGGTTGGGGAAAGATCAAGTGTTGGGGTGAGGGAACAGAGTCAAGATGGTGGAAAGAGAGGAAGTATTTTTGACTTACTCACCCAGCACACCTCTACCACAACAATGTAGAAAACACACCAGACTGAATTCTGATTGAGAAACCCAAGAAAAAGTCATGATGGATCATTTTTCCTGCCCAGGGCAGCTTAGGACAGGGAGGACTTCAGGGTGGATGCTGTTCAGAAGCATAGTACAGCATGGAGATAAGAAATACTCCAGCACCGCAGAACAGAAAAGCAGCTAAGACAAAGGAGCAGAATCAGAAACACCGAGGCAGAAAGAGATCCTAGGGGACCCTTGAACTGCTGCTGGGAGCAAGAGGAAGTGCTGCCTGGAGAAGAAGAAAGGGGGAAATTATCTCACATAAATTGGGCATGGAAGGAAGAGTTTATACCACGGAAGAGGGAACAGGAGGGAGCAAAAGATTAGGATTGGCTGTCTGGTTGGACAATGCTAATGGAGATGAAATGTAACCTGACTGATAATGTCTTGCAAAAAAAAATTTAATTTATGTCCCAATGAGGTTTAACAATTAATCTAGCTTTCTGTACTAGTAATGATAGGATACCGAAACCTGTTTAAATGATTCCATTAATGAACACTATGATTCTTTTTATACTTAGCATACCTGTTTTTTGGTAAGAATAAATCACCTACCCTATACTTAATTCCTTTAGTATTTGATTCTGTTTGCAATACTCTCTTTTATTTTTTTTTTGCAAGGCATTAGGGGTTAAGTGACTTGCCCAAGATCACACAGCTAGTAAGTGTCAAGTGTCTGAGGGCAAATTTGAACTCTTTAGAACTAGTGCTCTATCCACTGAGCCATCTACCAACCAACCAGCCTAATTCATATTGTACATATGCTCTATTATTCTTTCTCCTTTCCCCATCCTTTCTTGGGGTAATCCCAGATGAAGGTTAAAACTAGAATTGTCCCCAAATTAGTTAAAGTGGGAGTCTGATGATCTATTGAAAGTGAAAATCAGGAAGCCTGCTTCTCCTGCTGAGAAGTCAGGTTTCCCCAGAGATGAACCTAGACAAACTGCAATGACTGAGTAAAAACCAGGGACTACTGCAGGTCTACAACCCAGAGACTCAGCCACACAGTAGCCTCCAGCCTCTGGTAAAGGAAAGGGAAAAAGGAAAAGCTATAGGAGTTCAAAGGAAGGAGAGATGAATGTAGGATAGTCAGAGACTGCCTTATAGAGGAACGATGGCTTGGAAGATAGGTGGGGTGTGAACAAACAGAGATGAGAAGGGAGAATTCTAAGCTCTTCATGAGAAAATTCCCAGAGACAAGAACATTTATGGTATGAGTTCAGAGGCTGGTAAGAAGCCCTGACTTCTTGGAGACTAGTGAGAGATAAGGTTGGAAAAGATGGTAGGGACAGAATGTATAGGATCTTTAGAGAGGCCACAACAATGACATAGTAGAAAGAATCTCTTTTCTTTTTCTTAGGAGGCAGCTAGATGGTTCAGTGGATAGACTGCTGGGCCTAGACTTAGGAAGACTCGAGATCAAATCCAGCCTCAGACACTACCAGTTGTGTGACCCTGGGCAAGTCACTTGACCCCTATTTAATGCACTAGAGAAGGAAATTGCAAACCACTCCAGTATCTTTGCCAAGAAAACTCCATGGACAGCACTGGCATGCTCTGATCCATAGGGTTACTAGAGCTGGACACGAATGAACAACAACAATAAAGAATCTCTACCTGGAGTCAGGAGGCCTGGCTTAACTCTAACACTTAGGAATCATAACCACAAACTGGAAGAGCCCTCAAAGGCCATTTTATACAACTCTCTCCTTTTATAGATAAGGAAACACCTCATCTGTGACACTATGCAATTTCCCCACATGTAAAACTGAGATTATAATAATGTCACTGGCTACCATTCAGATGAAAGAAAAGTATTCTGTAAAACTCAAAATATTTCAAAAATACAAGTGCTTATTATAATTATTCACAAATGCCTTGTTGAAAGAACACCACCACCATTCTTAATACTTCCATGAATTAGGTGCTGGTATTCTAACTCCAAATACAGCTGCCTCTATACCTGGCTTCACATGGTTGTGCCTACAGCTCCCATCGAATCTGCACCTGCTGCTTAGTCACTTGCCTGTCTCCAAAGGACTTTGAGGCTGGTAAAAATGGTAAAATGGTCTGGGTGATGTCTCAATTCAATGTGTAAACTGGATTTAAGTTAGGCAGAGTTGCATGAAGCCGTCTGCTTCACTCTCTCCTCTAGAGTCATCACAGTCCAGTGGCAGGACAGAGTCAAAATGACTGCTGATAGCTCAAGATGCAGCAGACAACCTTGGTGTCTTCCATTTCTAACCAACCTCTAAGCGCTCCACAGTGCCTGCTTCAGCTGCCTTCATGGCTATTGGAATAAATTGTTCTCATCCACCCATTCCACCAGGGGAAGTCTTCACATACTTGGGGTAAACATTCGAACTCACTGACGGGTTTGAGACCCTTTGGTTACCCTCAACCTAGTTTATCCCTTCTGCCAAAACAGTTTACCAGGGTGTGACTGCTGTTTAGAGCCATAGATTAGTAGTAAATTAGAAGAATTTATATCATCATAGATTTAGAGCTGGAAAGAATCTCAGAGGTCTTCTAGTCCCTCATTTTCCTGCAAAGGACACTGAGATAAAAAAAAAATTAAGTGACTTGCACACAGTTAAAACGCAATCAGGTCTTCTGATTCCAAACCCACTACATCACTATATATAACCCACATCTCACTATAATTGCTTATAGGTAAAATTATGAGGCGGGGGGAGGGTGGAGAATCCATGCAAACTGACCAAATTTTTTAAATCATTATATGTTATTCTAATTAAGCTGAATTTTTTTCCAGGTCTTCCAAATCTCAGAAAATCTGAATAGAAAACCATGTTGCCTTTTTTTCCTTTTTGGACAGAATCCTTTAATACCACTTGCGAAATGCAGGAATAGATAGCTAATGCAGTATATAGTAATAGGTCATTCTTCAGCATTCCTAGGGATTGGCTCTAACAGGAGAGCAAAGTAGGTCAGCATGCTTCATTCTAGTTAAACATTTATCTTTGCATAAAATTTTATAGGTCTTCACCTACAAAAATTCCTATCGCTCTGTTCTTGTCACTTCTTCCAGGAAGTCTACCCTGAGCTGCGAGGGCCTCCCTGAAGATAACGGGAATGGACAGTTCCCTGTTGTTGTACATGTTGTCATCCATTTTCTCTTCTCAAAGAAGTGGGGCACTTATTTCAGGACACCATGTCCTGCTGTATTAGTCTGAAAGCAGGCTTGTGACAGGTGAGCAGAAAACTCAAATGGAAAAGAATTGAACCTTGGTCAGCATCTTCCCTTTCCCTGATCCACAGGCTGGTCTCTAGCTACAGAATGACCACACTCGGCTTATCATTTTGACTATCTTAACAACCACTGTAGATGACCATACTATTCCTTTCGACTCTAGTTATTGCAATTAATCGGAGAGATGGCTGAAATAATTGGGTCAGCTGTTGCAACAGTTCAGTTAAAGGACCACCTGAAAAAACGTGGCCATATTTAGAAAATTATAATGGGCCGATTCTTCTAATCAGCTTTATGCCAGGAATTCTATCATAGCAACCTACCACTGTATAGATGTACTATTGCTCCACTTTCTCAACCCTACAAACTCATGAGTTTTCCTTAAAAGATTTAACTAGTCAATTCTAGGGATCAATGATTAGAGAGTTGGGGGAAGAAAGTCTTTCAAAAAAATTTTTTTGTCAAAAACCTTATCATTTCAGATGTTTTGCTGTTCCTTCTTTATCCATGTCCAACATTTAATGACCCCATTTGTGGTTTTTTTTGGCAGATAGTGGAGTGGTTTGCCATTTCCTTCTCCAGCTCATTTTACAAATGAGGAAACTGAGGCAAACAGGGTTAAGTGACTTGCCCAGGATCACACAGCTAGTAAGTATCTGAGGCCAGGTTTGAACTCAGGAAAAGAAGTCTTTCTGACTCCAAACCAGCACTTTATCCACTGCACCACCTAGCTTCCTTTCAAATCGTTTAGGTAAAAAGATTTAGAGCGAGAAAGGGTCTTCAAGATGATTTGGTGCTCTCTCTCTATCTGTCTCTCTCTCTCTGTCTGTCTATCTGTCTGTCTGTCTGTCTCTCTCTCTCCCTCTCTCTCTCCCTCTCCCTCTCTCTCTCCCTCTCTGTCTCTGTCTCTCTCTCTCCCTCTCCCTTTCTCTCTCTGTCTCTCTCTCCCCCCCCTCTCTCTGTCTCTCTCTCTCTGTCTCTCTCTCTCTCTCTGTCTCTCTCTGTCTCTCTCTCTCTGTGTCTCTCTCTCTGTCTCTCTGTCTCTGTCTCTGTCTCTCTCTCTCTCTGTCTCCCTCTCTCTCTCCCTCTCCCTCTCTCTCTATCTGTCTCTCTCTCTCTCTCTGTCTATCTGTCTGTCTCTCTCTCTCTCTCTCTCTCTCTCTCTCTCCCTCTCCCTCTCTCTCTCCCTCTCCCTCTCTCTCTCTCTGTCTCTGTCTCTCTCTGTCTCTCTCTCTCTGTCTCTCTCTCCCCACCTCTCTCTGTCTCCTCTCTCTCTCTGTCTCTCTCTCTCTCTCTGTGTCTCTCTCTCTCTGTCTCTCTCTCTCTCTGTGTCTCTCTCTCTCTGTCTCTCTCTCTCTGTCTCTCTCTGTCTCTCTCTCTCTCTCTCTCTGTCTCTCTCTCTCCTTCTCTCCTTCTCCCCTTCTTCCCTTTCTTTCTTTCTCTAACAAATAAGGATGCTAAAGTTCAGATAGGTCATATTGTCAATAAGGGACAGAGATAGGATTTAGACTTAAATCCCCTCACTCCAAATTGAGGGCTCTTTCCACTGTACAAAGCTTGTTAGTTTAAAGAAATGATTTGTGACTCTACAAATTCCATCACTGTTTTCCTGGTTTCCTTTTATGCATTTCAGCTTATCCTCCTGCCTTCATTTCCCTACCTATAAGATGAGGATGATGGTAACATTCATATATTATTGATCTGATCCAGAAAACTATGAGCAAAAATTTATAGGGCATTATTATCTGTAAGTACCTTGATAAAACTTACAACAATATTGGCATACATTGAGGAAATAGGTTTTTTTAATTGACAAATTAAAATGTTAGCATCTAGTTTCCTGTTCAATCTCATATAATACAAAGAAAAAGTTAATTGATTGTTGTTGTTAGTATAGGCTACATGGTACTTTAAGGCAAAAGTCCTTAACTTTCTTTTTACATCATGGACTCATTAGAGAATCTCATCAAGTCTATGGGCTCAGGATAATGTTTTTAAATACATAAAGTATAGAGGATTAGAAAGGAAACCAATTATATTGAAATACAGTTGTCAAAAAAAATTTTTTTAAATCCACAGACTCCAGGTTTAGAACCTCTGGGTTTGCAAAGCTCCCTACAGCTATTATCTTAAATTATCCTGACAATAGCCCTATGAGGGAAGTGCTATTATTCCTCCCATTTTCAAGATGGAGAAACTAAAACTCAGAAAAGCTAAGTGATTGTCCAGTCACCCAGCCAGGAAGTATCTGAAATAAAAGGCATGTTTGGGTTTTTCTGACTTCAAATTCAATGTTCCATTCACTATGGCATGTTGCAATTGAAGGTATTTTAAACTAAAACATGATTTCTAATGTTTACTACTACCTTGTATCTAACATTATTGAGAAATAAGTATATTTTATGGGTCATGCCTTAACAGGTGGTCATCATGAACTGCTAGGGCCAAAAATAAATCATCCCCTGATGACAGATCTTCTGATGATGTCTGTCTGTGTGTCCTTTGCTGGGATTATCCTAAAATGATCCCTCCCAGAGCTTCTTCTCAGATACTCTGCAGCTTGGTAAAACCATCACAGCCTGCACTCTTCTGGGATAGCTTTTGAAAACCCAGCAGCACCTCCATATTTTCATAAAGCATCAGAGAAGGATGCAGGGAGAGGATAATTGCATGTGAGCTACAAACATTTAGAATGTACATTTATTTGCAAAGCCTTTATTTACCTCAGTTATAATGGCGGGAAAAGCATAGTCCTCTGATTTCAACATCTTGGTTCTAGGCGGCAGAGAAAAGGCAGAGACGAGCCTGAACTGTCCCCCAAACCCTTTGGAACACCCTTAAATAATGCCATAAAACAATTCCTGGAGTGGCAGGGCCCACAAAAGGATGGGTGAAATAATTTTCCAGCCAAAGACAACTTAGAAGGTCAGTAGTCGCACATGGGTGAGAGTGGAGAGAAGTCCAGTGTAGGCTGTGCCAGCACAGCTCGGGCCCCAGCAAACCAGGAACAGGCCTTGGAAGCCACTGAATCAACAGTGGCAGTGGCTGCTTCCATAGCTCTCAGCCCACAGATGGTAAGGGGGTTGAATAACAGATCAGAGATTACAGGAGTCTCTTTGCTGGAACTGGGGGCAGGACTCTGTTGCTTCAGCCATATTCAGATCTGGATTACAGTCCTGGGTGGCAATCACAGGGCAAGGAAGAGTACTAGCACATCAGAACTTGTGGCCACAGTGGAACAGGGACCCTTCTCACAGTTGCAAATCAGATAAGAGTGCTTGTGGTCACTCACAGACCAGAGCACAGAGCAGGAGAGTAGTAAACGCACCTCCCTTTAGATCATACCACCTTGGAAGATTACAATACTTACAGATCACTAGAAGTATCTCTGAAAACACCTGCACAAAACCCCTGAATCTTGGGACAATGTATCCTCCACTCTGGAAGCAGAGCCCCACTTTAACAAAAGAGTTAAAAGTCAAGAAATAGACTGGAAAAATGAGCAAACAACAGAAAAAATCCAGACCATAGAAAGTTATTGTGGTGACAAAGAAAATCAAAACCCACTCACAAGATAATAAAGTCAAAGCTCCAATATCCAAAGCCTCCAAGAAAAATACAAATTGGTCTCAGGCCATGGAAGAGCTCAAAAAGGATTTTGAAAATCAAGTAAGAGAGGTAGAAGAAAAATTGAGAAGAGAAATGAGAGTGATGCAAGAAAATCATGAAAAAAAGAGTCAATAGCTTGGTAAAGGAGATACAAAAAAAAAAAACTGAGGAAAATAACACCTTAAAAAAAACAGAACAGGCCAACAGGTAAAAGAGGTACAAAAAGCCAATCAATAGAAGAATGCCTTGAAAAGCAGAATTGGCCAAATGGAAAGAGAGGAACAAAAATTTACCAAAGAAAAAACTCCTTAAAAAGTAGAATTGGCCAAATTGAAAAGGAGATACAAAAGCTTACTGAAGAAAATAATTTCTTAAAAAATTAAAATTGAACAAATGGAAGCTAATGACTTTATTAGAAATGAAGAAACAATGAAACAAAAACAAGAGAATGAAAAAAATGGAAGACAATGTGAAATATCTCATTGGAAAAACAACTGACTTGGAAAAGAGAGCCAGGAGAGATCATTTAAAAATTTTTGGCCTACCTGAAAGCCATGATCAAAAAAGAGCCTAGACATCATCTTTCAATAAATTATCAAGGAAAACTCCCCTGATATGCTAGAACCAGAGGGTAAAATAGAAATTAAAAGAATCCCTCGATCACCTCCTGAAAGAGATTCCAAAATGAAAAGTCCCAGGAATATTATAGCCGAATTCCAGAGTTCCCAGGTCAAGGAGAGAATATTGCTAACAGACAGAAAAAAACAATTCAAGTATCATGAAGCCACGGTCAGGATAACACAAAATTTAGCAGGTGCTACATTAAAGGATCTGAGGGCCTGGAATACAATATTCTGGAAGGCAAAGGAATTAGGATTACAACCAAGAATCACCTACCCAGCAAAACGGAGTATAATCCTTCAGGGGGGAAAATGGACATTTAACAAAATAGAGGACTTTCAAGCATTCTTGATGAAAAGACAAAAGCTGAAAAGGAAATTCAATCTTCAAATACTCAAGAGAAGTATAAAAAGATAAACAGGAAAGGAAAATCATAAGGGACTTAATAAGGTTAAACTGTTTACATTCCTACACAGGAAGATGTGAATCAGTAAGGCAAGATTCATGACCACGAGGATGACCATGAATATGCCTGAATGGTTCAGAATCGCAAAGTAAGAAAAACTTTCTAGGTAGAAAGCAGAAGTATTACATTTATTTAGACACCAGAGGACCAAATACCAAGACCAATAAACCCAATTCAATATAGCAGTAATTATATTCCAAATCTAGTAAGCTCACCTCAATGTAGCTACAAGGAAATTATAACACAGTATTATAGCGAGGAACCAAGTCATCCTTCCCCCGTGCTGAGGCCTTCCTATAAACAGTCACTCATGAATCCCAACTCTGCACTCAGCACTTTCTTCTGCAGCTCTGTTGCCACTGGCTCTCTCAATGTCTGCTCTTCAGCACCCTCTTGATGTCTGCTGCCTCGATGTCTTCTTGAGGTCTGCTTCTCAATTCTGCTTCCCTTCATTTCTGTCCCTCTTCAATTCTGGTTCTCTCACACACTGGGATCTCCTTATATACAGTCCTAGCCGGGTGGCTGATTGGCTAGAACTCAGGTCTCTGATTGGCTGAATTCATGATTGACTAGAACTCAGTGCACATACCATTGGCTCTGGTCTTAGCAACTCCCCTTAGGGCCCTGAGGGCTTCAGGCCCAAATCAGCTTAGTACCTGGTAAGTAGAGGCTTTAGGCCTACTTAGAAACAAAGACATAATCAAGCTTTCCCACCTAGCCCCACCTGAGGCCTATTGAATGGGTGAGGAAGATCTTTGAGCACATTAATACTACAAGATGATACTTGTAACTCCTAAAAACTTTCTCATTCTGCAGTTAGGAGTATATATAGACAGAGGGCACAGGTGTGAGTTGAATATGAAGGGATGATATCTAAAAAAATAAAATTAAGGGGTAAGAGGAACGTACTGGGAGAAAGGAAAAGGGAGAGGTAGAATGGGTAAATTATCTCACATAAAAGAGGCAAGAAAAATTGCTTGCCTTCTCAATGAGCAGGGTGAGGAGGGAAGAAGGGAGAGAATTTGGAACTCGAAGTTTTGAAAACAAATGTTGAAAATTGTTTTACATGTAATTAGGGGAAAATAAAAAAATTTTTTAAAGACCTTGGTTCTGCTACTTGTAAATTTGTGCACCCCTCTGAAACACTTCAACTCTCTGAGCCTCAGTTTTCTTATCTGTAAAATGATGTTCCTAGTGAATAGTTTTTCTCTTTCTGCCTCCCACCCACCCCACCCCACCCCCACTGCCTAGCTAGACCTAGGTTGCCAATTCTCATTTTAAAAATCTGCATTGAAGAGAACTGAGGCATAAAGTCTGAGCAAGATCATTTATTATCAAAGTTAGCATTTGCCAACAAGTGAGATCCCAAAGCCCCTCATTGGCCAGGGATGCATTAGAGCAGATAGAGCACTCTTTTATATAGTTGGTAAAGGCATAGGGTAGGCTTACATTTGGTATAATCACACTGACTTGCTTGCAAAAGAGGGTTTCCAAAGGATAAGGGGAAAACAGAATGAGTTAACATCCTCTGGAGATCCCTATGTCAGCAACCACATATACTAAAGTGGTCCCACGATGACCAGGCTTATGACCACATTGACTCAATGAGACCAGGCTATAGTCCAGAGAAGTGGGGAAGTTAAACTCTTATAAAGAAGTCAAACCATCTACAGATACTTGTGTTAAGTATTCAAACTGTCTTTTAAATCAAACTAATTCCTAAGTTCTGATTCAAATGATTACATACAATTCTGAATCAATAATTAATAAATAATACAGAATAAAGTAGGGCACCAATTTTAAATTTCACACCATAGTATGTGAAAGCTGGAAGGGACCATAGAAATCACATAGCTTAACCCTCTTATTTAATAAATGAGGAAATTAATACCACTCTTAGCCATGCAGGACAGCCACCTCTGACAAGACCTTAATATATAAGCAATATTTGTTTAGATAATGTTTTCAAAGAACAATTTTCCCTAGAGGTGCCAGGATTGTGGTACAGTGGGGAAAATACTGGATGTAGGGCCAGAACACCGGAGGTCACATTCAGGCACTGCTACTTAATACCTGTGTGACTTTGGGAAGGAAATTTCTCTCTGGGCCTCAGTTTTCTCATCAGTAAAATAAGGAAGATGACCTGTGGGCCTCCTTCCAGTGCTGAATCCTATAATCTCCTTTGGATGATCTATGAGTGCCTGTTTACCAGGAAACTGATAAACATGAGATCACAGATTTCAAGCGGAGGTTCTTAACTTTTTTGTCAATTCCTCTGTATGGGTTTCAATTTTTTCAACCATAAAATGAAGGGATCAGACCAGTTGACCTCTAAGGTTCCTTGCAGCTCTCAATCTGTGATTCTATTATATATTTTAAAAATAATTAATGCACACCTTTCTACTAGTATCTAGTTTAAAAATGTGAGGGTGGATGGAAGACATTCCACACTCCTAGAAGCGAACAATTTCTGCTTTCAGCAGCTCAGAAGCAGAGCGGTGCTGGCAGGGATGACAGAGTCCAGGCGAATGTGGTATTTCCATTATTTAAAGTGAGGCTGACAATGTGCTCGGGAAATGCCTGAGAAAGATGAAGTAGCAATGGCAACGGTGACAGTTGCATTTATCTCAGGGCTGACAACTTTTAAGACTCGCTCTCCCAGTCATAAAACAACATAATTTAGGGGATTCTTCTTGAAACAGGGCATTTACACCTGATGTCCATTCCATCTAATCATGGGTCCCATTGCCACCATCCTCTAACTCAAGCTGCCTTGGGCTCAGCTCGGCCATCCTGTCCCCATGTCTTCTTCTCTCCACTGTAATGCTTCCCCCCTTCCCCATTCCTTCTTAACTGTTTTTCTTTTCTTACAAATTTATAACAATACCAGAACCTCTCTTCTGACCAGAAAGGCTTTTCCATGCGAATATTCATCCCACCAATTGGAGACTTTTTCTGAATTCTAGATGGAGATATTTGTTATTTAAAGCTATTGAAATAACTTTATTTCAGGTCCCTTATTCCTTTCAGAGCTTAATTGGACATTTCGGCAGTGTCACCTAATCCCTCTGTCTGAAAATAAAATGTCGACGGAGATAAAAATACTTAACCCCCATGCTGAGATATTTTAGGACTCATTTAGTGAATAATAAATTATAGAAGAGGTCCTCTATTATTTATTATACATGCTGTTCCTACCATTGGCAGTATCCTCTTCAATAATGAAGAACAACACACACTATTGAGTATCGTCAAGTCACTTCAGAACTACCACTCACTGATATTTAACTAGAGCTCACAGAGCTCCTTTCTCAACAAGCAATTAGAGAAACCTCCTGTCAAATTGGTAATTCAGTAATCCTAGGAACAGCCCTCTGAAAGAGTTGTTACATTCATCTTATATCTTATTTCAATAGCTTTTAAATGGTTTTCCCTTTAAGAAAACAATAATTTACAAGAATAGATCTAGCACGTGGCTAGCCCAATCCCTTTATTTTACACATGGGGAAACTAAGGCCTGGAAAGGTTAAGGACTTGGCCAGAGCCATATAGGTAAATAAGTAGCAAACCTGGGAAGTGAGCCCAGATCCTCTGATTCCAAATTCAAAGTACTTTCTTTTTTTTTTTTAATGCTATTTCTCAATATTTTAATCCTGCAGAGAACCTTCCCTAACAAAGATAATAGTTAAGCAAAACCAAGCAACACTGCCATTGTATGAGCATTCTACAACCATAGGTAGCTAGGTGACACAAGGTATAGAGCCCTGGGCCTGGAGTCAGGGAAGACCTAAATTCAAATCTGGCTTCAGACGCTTACTAGCTGTGTGGCTCTGGGCAAGTCACTTAATTTCTGTTCCTCAGCTGTAAAATGAGGATAATAATAGCACCTACTTTGCAGAGTTTTTGTGAGCATCAAACAAGATAATATTGGTAAAAAACTTAGCACAGCGCCTGGCACATGGTAAGCACTATATAAATGTTTATTCTCTTTCCCCTTTCTTATAGTCCCACTTTCTTACCAAGAAAAGGGAAGTGTGTTTCTAAAACTCTTCCTACTTCATCATGTAATGACATGAAACTTCCTCCCTTGCAGTCCCCAATTATATGTGTGCTTGTGTATGTGTATTTTGTTGCTGTTCAGTCATTCGGTTGTGTCCAACTCTGTGACCCCATGGACAATAGTATGCCTTAAGGGCCATAAGGTTTTCTTGGCAAAGATACTGGAGTGGTTTGCCATTTCCTTCTCCAGTGGATTAAGGCAAACAAAGGTTAAGTGACTTGCCCAGGTAATATAGCTAGTAAGTGTCTGAGGCTGCATTTGAACTCATATCTTCCTCACTCCAAGCCCAGAGCTCTATCCACTGAGCCATCTAGCTGACGTGTGTATGTGTGTGTGTGTATACACATAAATGTTGTTGTTCACCCTTCATCTTCAAAGAAGACCAATGACATCACAGTTTGATGTCTTGACTAGCTCATGAGTTGGAATTAAGTGAGGCAGAGTTGCACAAAGTCATCATCCTCACTCTCTCTTTCGAGTCATTGAAGTCCAATGGTAAGACAAGTCAGGTCAACTGGTCATGGCCTAGGATGCAGTGTTTTAATCCTCCCATTCCACCACAGTAAGTCTTCACATCCTCATGCAGACATTCCCTTAATTCACCAATATGTTTTTCTAAGCCCATTAATTATCCTCAACCTGGTTTAACCCATATGCCAAGACAGTTTTACTGGAGTGTAGCCGCTGAGCATGCTACAGCTTCTTGGAACCAGAGCTGAGAGTTGAGAGACAAGTGGACACCAAAGGTAAATAAGCAGCCCTGAAAAGAGCTTGGCAAGCCCTCACACCAGAGGTACTAGTCCTCCCTGAACACCCCATATACCCCACACACATGGTTGATAATTATCCGTGCTCCAAGAGGGCAAAAATTACATCACTACATCAGGGTCAAGGTACAATGTGTCTGACTGATCAGACCAAAATGATCTTGAAAGGCTCTACTACAAGTCAAGCACAAATAATCTATATGAACATTTGGAGTGAAGATGTCTCTAAATTTGTGCATTTCATGTTTCTTTTGAGCTACTGCCATTCTGCTTGCTCAGAGTACAGAGCATGATATAGGCATGCCATGCTTTCCAAAGTTCTTCAAGTTCCAAAGTTCTTGCAAGTATCCTTGTATCACATCTTCTGACCTCCATGTGAGTGCTTGTCTTGTGTGAGCTCTTCATAAAATAATCTTTTAGTCAAAGGCATGTTTGGCATTTGAGCTATATGGCTAGTCCATAGGAGTTGCGCTCTGTGCAGTAGATTTTGAATTCTTAACAGTTAACCTCAAGAAAGGACCTCAGCATCCAGTACTTTATCTTGCCAGGTGATCTCCTAACACAATTCAAATGGAAGCATTTCAGTTTCCTGGAATGGTGCTGGTAAACTGTCCAGGTTTCACAGGCATACAACAAGAGGTCAGCACAACAGCTTTGTAGACCTTCAGTTTCATAGGCAACCCAATACCTCTTCTCTCCCACACTTTCCTGCAGAGACTCAACACTAAGCCAGCTCTGGCAATGCATATATCAACCTTATCATCTGTGTGTACATCCCTAGAAAGTAAGTAAACTTATCCACAGCATTCAAAATTTCCCCATTTGTTGTAACCAGTGGTTCCACATATGGATGTTATGGCACTGGCTGGTGGAGAACCTTTGTTTTCTTGGTGTTAATTGTCAAGCCTAAATTAGCACAAGTGGCAGAGAATCCATCCATATTCTGTTGCAGCTTAGCCTTTGAGGCTATATTGAGTGCACAGTCATTTGTGAACAAAAAATAACATATCAATTCTCCTTCTACTTTAATCTTGGCTTGTAGCCTTTTCAGGTTAAATAATGTACCATCAGTGTGGTAGCTGACCTTGATGCCATTTCTGAACTCGTTGAAGGCATCTGACAATATCGCTGAAAACATCATGCTTTTAAAATGTATGGGAGCCAGCACACAGATCTGCTCCATTCCATTGGTGACTGAGAGCATCATCCATTATCCAGAACCTGTGCAAGCATGCCATTGTGAAACTGCCATACAATGCTGATGAGCCATTATCTTCCACAAACCCTCTTGACTGACAATAACAAAGGCCTTCGTCAAATCAATGATTGTTGTATACAGACCTCTGTTCTGCAACTAGCATCTCTACTGGAGTTGTTGGGCAGCAAACACTATATCAACCATTTGTCAGCCCTTTCTGAAGCCGCAGTGGCTCTCAAGTAGATGACCATCATCCAGGTGAAGGATCAGCCTTTTAAAGAGGACTCTGGCAAGAATCTTGCCATCAATGACTAAGAGAGAGATCCACGCCCCCTGCCGCCCATGATTGTCACACTCAAAACTACTTCCTTTTCCTTTATAGAGATGGACAATGAAGGCATCCTTGAATTCTTGGGGAATAACCTCCTCTTGCCATATAACCTGGGAAATTTCAGTCAGCTTTTATATGAACAGTGGACCCCTGCTGGAAGAGAATCAGCACCAAGCACTTTGACACATGAGAGAAACCTAATGGCATTTAAAACCTATTCTGCAATTGGAAGTTCAGCTAGCGAGGGACTGACTTCAACCTAAGGTATACAGTCAATGGCTTCAGCATTAATTGATGATGATCTGCTGAGAACACAATGAAAGTGTTCAGCCCATCTCTCAAGGATCATGTTCTTATCACTAATCAATGTGGCCCCATCAGCACTGAGTAGTTGAAATGCACCATAGGTCTCTTGCCCATAAATAGTCTTCAGGACATCATAAAAAGTGCTTTGGATTGTTACTATCAGCATAAAACTGAATTTCATCTGCCTTCTTACTGAGCCAAGAATCCTGCATCTCTCTAAGCTTTACTTGCACTTGATTTTTGATGCAGTTAATGCTGCCTTCTTAGAGACAAATGAACTATCCTGCTGGTAAACCCTGTGGAGTTCTCATCTTTTGCTTAGTGGCTTCTGAGCTTCCCCAACATTTTTGTCAAAACAGTCTTGATGTTTGCAAATGTACTGGCCCATATGAGTAAATATGGTCCTGTACACCAAATCTCTGAAAGCTCAGTTTTATCTCCAAGTTAACAATAAGCTGTTCATACTCAGAGAAGCACTCTAATCTGTTGACATTAAGTCATCTGATAGTCATTTCATCTTGGGACCTCTGCTTTTGTTGAATGTGAATGTTTAGTTTGGAGAGAATAAGTCTATAATTAGTCCAGCACTCTGTACCACACATAACCTTCCTCACTCTCACATCATATCTGTCTCTTCTCCTTACAATAACATGGTCTATTAAATGCTATAGTTTGCTATGAGGGTGCATCTGTGTAGTTTTATTGAATTTAGGTAAATGGAAGACAGTGGTAGCAATGAGAAGGCCATGAGACACACAAGTCTTCAGTCGTAAGTGACCATTGCTGTTGCTGTTTTCAACTCCATTCCTTCCAAGGACTCCCTGCCACATCTGATAGTTAGTGCCTACTCTGGCATTAAAGTCATCCAGAATTACAAGCTTGTCCTCTTTTGTCATACTGATGATGAGGGTCTCCAGGTCTTCATAAATTTTTTCTTTGGCATCATTGGGATTTGTTATGGTAGGAATATACACACTGATGATAGTGGTATGGCATTTTCCTGCGTGTGATGATCACATTGCCATGAGCCTGTCGTTCACTTCTTTTGGGGGGCATACAAGCTAGTGAACTGGATTAGTTTTCCTTAATAATTTCTTGAAAGATGATATCTAGGCTCTTTTTTTGATCATGGCTTTCAGGTAGTCTAATAATTCTTAAATTATCTCTCCTGGATCTATTCTCCAGGTCAGTGGTTTTTCCAATGAGATATTTCACATTGTCCTCCATTTTTTCATTCCTTTGGTTCTGTTTTATAATATCTTGATTTCTAATAAAGTCACTAGCTTCCACTTGCTCCAATCTAATTTTTAAGGTGGTATTTTCTTCAGTGGTCTTTTGGACCTCCTTTTCCATTTGGCTAATTCTGCCTTTCAATGCATACTTCTTCTCATTGGCTTTTTGGAGCTCTTTTTCTATTTTTAAGGTGTTATTTTCTTCAGTATTTTTTTGAGTCTCCTTTAGCAAGTCATTGACTTGTTTTTCATGATTTTCTTGCATCACTCTCATTTCTCTTACCAATTTTTCCTCTACTTCTCTTACTTGATTTTCCAAATCCTTTTTGAGCTCTTCCATGGCCTGAGACCAATTCATATTTTTCTTAGAGGCTTTTGATGTAGGCTCTTTGACTTTGTTGACTTCTTCTGGCTGTATGTTTTGGTCTTCTTTGTCACCAAAGAAAGATTCCAAAGTCTGAGTCTGAGTCCTTTTTTGCTGCCTGCTCATGTTCGCAGCCAACTACTTGATCCTTGAGCTTTTTGTCAGGGTATTACTGCCTTTAGCATGGAGAGTACTTTGTCCCAAGCTATAGGGGCCTCTCACTGCTATTTTCAGAGCTATGTCTACTCCACAGTCATTGCAAGCTCTGCTATACCAGCGCTCCTTCTCCCCCAGGACCTGCCAACCAGGACCACCAACCAGGACCGCAACACAGATCCAAGCAGGGCAAACCCTGCCTCTGTGCCAGCAAAGCAATCCCTGCACTCCTGCTCTGATCCACTGCTTGATTCCTCCCACCATGTAGGCCTGGGGCTGGAAGCAACCTAAGCTGGAGCTCTGGAAGCAGCCACAGCTGGAGCTATGGAAGCAGCTGCAGCTGGAGCTCTGGAAGCAGCCACAGCTGGAGCTCTGGAAGTAGCCGCAGGAGCTTCCTGCTGCTGCTGCTGCTGTGGCCATGCCACCTCTGCTGCCCCCAGGGCTGGGGCTGGGCCTTGTACTTCTCTCACTCAGATCCAGCAGTTTTCCCACTAACCTGCTCCATTGTCTTTGGTGTTTGTGGGTTGAGAAGCCTAGTAACTGCCACAGCTCAGTGATTCATGCCCCTGACACCTGCTCCACCCAACTCCCTGTCTGGTCTGTCCTGACGTGGCCCATGCTGGGCTGCACTCCACTCCCAGCACTGTGCAATAGACCCTTCTCAGGGACCATCCAGGCTGTCCTGGGCCGCAGACCTGCTTCCCTCTGCTATTTCATGGGTTCCACAGCTCTAGAATTTGTTCAGAGCCATTTTTTACAGGTGTTTGGAAGGATCTGGGGGAGAGCTTAAGCAATTCCCTGTTTACCAGCTGCCATCTTGGCATATAAAGTGTGAGCCCACTGACAAGAAGGGTCTTCGGCATTCAAGGATGCCACTGACCTCTTATTAATAACACATTAGCTTTGTTAATAAAATGATTAAATTACCCAGAAACTATGTCTCTTGAACTTTTTAAATGTCATATCTGAACACTATATCTCTCTGCCTACAGGCCAGGCATTGGTAGCTTGTACCAAAAGTGCCAGGATCAAGCCAGGACCTGACTCAGACCATTCTTGTTCAGCTCAATGGCCTGAGCTTATCCTGACATCCTTGAGAACAAACACAATGCTCAAATAGATGGAAGAAGCAATGACAGGACCCCAGGCAAAAAAAAATCAGTATCACACAATGTCCCACCTTTACTTCCAGAAGTATACAGAGTCTGGCCCTGACATAAAGTTCTAACTGAAGGATAAGATTGGGAAAATGAATAAACAAAAGAAAACACCAATGATAAAGAAAAATTATGGAATCAGTGATGCCCAAGAGATAAACCCAGAAGAAAAGAATAGTTCCACATCATTTATAAGCAAAACCTAAAACAAACTAACAAACAAAACAGCTTTGCCGCAAGCTGTGGTCCATGGATAGATTTAAGGGATCCCACGAACTTAGAAAAGTAAAAATTACATCTTTATTTTCACAAACCTCAAAATGAAATTTAGCTTATCTTTCAATTACATAAAATTTTATTTTTAGGTGGGATTCATAAGCTTCACAAGAAAGCCAAAAGGTTCATGATAACAAACGGGTTAAGAATTCCTGTTTTATAAGAATATTTATATCTTGGCATGCTTTATTAGTAAACTAGAGAAAGAGATCAATAAATTAAGTACTCAACTAAACGAACTAGAAAATCAACACAACAAATTAATTATTTAAGTACTTGAAAGGATATCATATTAAAGAGAGGGATGAGTATAAGTTGCAGACAAGCCAATTTCAGTTGAATGTAAAGAAACCTTTCTTCACAGTCAGAGCTGTCAAAATGGAATGGGCTGCCTCAGAAGATGGTGGGCTCTTCCTTACAAGAGGTCTTCAAGTGAAAGTTTAATGACCAATGGTTGAGGCATCTTGTAGAGGGAATTTTTGTGAAGAGGATTCTAGATCTCTGATATTCTTTCCCACTCTTAGAATCTGTGAATCTGTGGTTCTTAGGATGAAGAGAAAGAAGAGCTAGGATTAACATGTAGGGCCACATGAGGAAGTAAGTCTAGTCAATTCAATAAATACTTGTCAAATGCCTGCTGCGTGTTAAGCGTTAACCTGTGTTAGGCATGATCCAGAAGTGTTCAAATGGGAGTGGGCAGTCACAGCCAGGCCTGCTTCAGAGAGCCAAGGGGTATAACTGAAACCAGAATGCCAAACAAACAGTGGATCCGAGATTCACACGCAGTCTGAGTAACAGAGGCAGACACAATAAGCCAAAGACAAACAGATTAGAAGTGAAGTAACCACTACCACAGAATGAAAGCCTTTCAAACTCCTCCTGCTGAAGCCCAACCCTGTATCTCACTTGAGTACACCATCAGCCTGCGCTGAAAAGTTTAGTCTGTTCCAAATGCAGCAAATCTCTACAACCTGCTATCTTGCCAACCCCACACTCAAGCTCCCATGGTAGAGTCAGAATAGCAGTAACTCCCAGGGGAGGAATAGGATCTACCAGGAAAAATTAATAACTGATTCGCAATTTATAATCACAAAGAGATGCCTGGGGACAATGAGAATTTTACTGAATCATCCAGGGTCACACAGTCATTATGTCTAAGAAAGGCTTGAGGGACAGCTAGGTGATGCAGTGAATAGAGCACCAGCCCTGGAGTCAAGAAGACCTGAGTTCAAATTTGACCTCAGACACTTGACACACTTACTAGCTATGTGACCTTGGGCAAGTCACTTAACCCCAATTGCCTTGCCTTCCCCGCTCAAAAAAAGAAGAAAAAATGTTCTTAAGAAGAGGGATTTGAACTCCCTGATACTAAACCTTGCTCTCTTCCCACTATAGCCACCAATTACAACTCTGACCTGGCATATCATACCTGAGAATTTAGTTAGAAAGGCATTTTTTTTCTTTTCCTCTCCTCTGGTGAGTAGGTAATCATTTATAATCTAGCTTTCACTATTAAAGCAATATTTCTCAGCACTACATAGAACTTTTACAAAAACTGAACATGTATTAGAACACAGAAATATTGCAAACACACATAAGAAGGCAGAAATAGCTAATGCACCCTTTACAGACCATTGATTAAGGGACCACGAACAAAAGATACAGACTCGAATGGAAGTTTAACAATGAAATCTTAAATAATCAGATCAAAGACCAAATAATAGAAACAACTAATAGCTTTGTGAAAGAAAATTATAATGATGAAACAATATGTCAAAATTTCTGGGATGCTGTGAAAGCAATCTTTGGAGGAAAAATAATATCCCTACAACATACATTACCAAAACAGAAAAAGAGAAGATTAACAAAGTGAATATACATTTTTTAAATTAGAAAGTAAACAAATAAATGACCCTAACATAAACACCAAAAGGGAGGACTTTTTTAATCAGAGAAGTAGATAAATTGTAAATAAAAAACTATAGAAACCAAAAAGTAAAATTAAAAGCTGATTCTTTGAAAAAAACTAAAATTGATAAACCTTTCGCTAATCTGATTAAAAAGCAGAGGGCAAAAAATCAAATCAATAAAATAGCAAATGAGCAAAATGAAATCATAGCAAAACCAGAAGAAATAAAAAGAATATTCAAAACATATTAAGCATAGTCATATGCTAACAAAACTGAGAATATAAAAGAAATAGAAGAATACCTTCAAAAATATAAAATAACCAAACTATCAGAAGGCCAGAGGGAGATCTTAAATAACCCAATCTTAAAAAAGGAAATAGTTCTGGCCGTAAATGAATTATCAAAGAATAAATATTCCTAGCCTTACTAAATTCAAGGGAAAGTTTTATCACACTTTTAAAGAACAATTAATACCAATACTTCACAAATTATTCTCAGAAATTGAGAAAAAAAAGCACCCTACCAGAATCATTTTACAAAGTAAACAGTCCTGATTCATACCTAAACCAAGGAAAAATAAAACACACAAGGAAAACTATGGTACAATATCATTCATGAATATTGACCCAAAAATTTAAAACAAAATCCTGTCAAGTAGTCCATAACAATTTATGCAAGAAATCATTAAATATGACCAAGTAGGATTTATGCCAGGGATGCAAGGATGGTCCAACAATCAACATAATTAATCATATTAAAAACCCAAACACCTAAATCCACATGACATCTCAACAGATGCAGAAAAAGCCTTTCACAAAGTATAGCTTTCTTTTTGCTCAAGACCCTACAAAACAAAAGCATAGAGTCCTTTTAAAAAATATTATAAAAAGCATCTATCTAAAACCAAAGTAAGCATCATATGCAATGGGGATATAGTAGAACCTTTCCCAGTAAATACTAGATTGAAGCAAGGATGCCCACTCTATCCACAATTGTTTGATATAGTTCTGGAAATGCTAAAAATAGCAATAAGAAAAGAGAAATTAAATACATAAAGATAGGTAAAGAGCAGATAAAACTATTCTTATTTGCTGCTATGATGATATACTGTACTTGGAAAATGTTAGGTAATCAAGAAAGATACCCATCAAGGCAATAACTTCAGCAAAGTTGCAGGCTACAAAATATATGTTAAAAAATCAACAGCATTTCTATATAATATTAACAAATTCGAAGAAGCAGCAATAGAAAGCCTCATTACCTCTCCCCTAAATTACTGCAACATTTTCCTACTGGTTAGACTAGCAGGATGGTAGGAGATGTATTTTTTTTTCACTTAATAGTATTTTATTTTTTACCAATTACATGTAAAGATAGTTTTAAACATTCATTTTCGTAAGATATTGAGTTCCTCTCTCCCTTCCCTCCCTCCTCCCAAAGACAGCATGCAAACTGATATAGGTTATACATGTACAATCATGTTAAACGTATTTCTACATTCATCATGTTGTGAAAGAAGAATCAGAACAAAATGGAAAAACCATGAGAAAGAAAAAAAAACAAAAACAAAAAAAGAAGTGAAAATAGTATGCTTTGACCTGCATTCAGACTTCACAGTTCCTTCTCTGGATGTAGATAGCATTTTCCATCATGAGTCTTTTGAACTATGTTGGACCATTGCATTGCTGAGAACAGCAAAGTCTATCAAAGTTCATCATTGCACAATGTTGTTGTTATCACGTACAATGTTCTCCTGGTTCTGCTCAATTACCTCAGCATCAATTCATGTAAGTCTTTCCAGCTTTTTCTGAAAGCTGCTTGCTCAACATTCCTTATGGAACAATAGTATTCCATTTCATTCGTATACCACAATTTATTCAGCCATTCTCCAACTGATGGGTATCCCCACCATTTCCAATTCTTTGCCACCACAAAAAGGGCTGCTATAAATATTTTTGTACATGTGGGTCTTTTTCCCATTTTTATGATCTCTTTGGGATACAGACCTAGAAGTGGTATTACTGAGTCAAAAGGTATGCACAGTTTTATAGACCTTTGGGCATAGTTCCAAATTGCTCTCCAGAATGGTTGGATCAGTTCACAACTCCACCAACAATGCATTAATGTTCCAATTTTTCCAATCTTCTTCAACATTTATCATTTTCCTGTTTTGTCATGTTAGCCGATCTGATAGGTGTGATGTGGTACCTCAGGGTTGTTTTGATTTGCATTTCTCTAATTTGACTCAGTTCTCTATATATTTTTGAAATGAGGCCTTTATCAGAGATACTGGTTGTAAAAATTCTTTCCCAGCTTTCTGCTTCCCTTCTAATCTTGGTTGCATTGACTTTGTGCAAAACCTTTTCAATTTAATGTAATCAAAATTATCCATTTTGCATTTCACAATGTTGTCTATCTCTTGTTTGGTCATAAAATCTTCTGTTCTCCATAAATCTGACAGGTAATGTATTCTTTACTCTCTTAATTTACTTATAGTATCAGCCTTTATATCTAAATCATGTACCCATTTTGACTTTTTTTGGTATATGGTGTAAGATGCTGGTCTATGCCTAGTTTCTGCCATATTATTTTCCAGTTTCCCAGCAGTTTTTGTTAAATAGTTATCTCTTATCCCAGAAGCTGGAGTCTTTGGAGTTATCAAACAGTAGATTACTCTAGTCATTGACTACTGTGTGTTGTGTACCTCACCTGTTCCACTGATCTACTACTCTACTTCTTAGCCAGTACCAAGCAGTTTTGATGATTACTGCTTGATAATATAAAAATACAGAACATTTTACAAATTTGCATCTCATCTTTGTGCAGGGCCATGCTAATCTTCTCTGTATCATTCCAATTTTAGTATATGTGCTGCCAAAACAAGTGCAGTAGGAAATGTATTATTAATCAAATGAGATAGAGGCAATTATGAAAGATAAAATAGATAAGTTTGATTACATAAAACTGGAAAGCTTCTACATTGACAAAATGAATGCATCTAGGATAAGAATGGAAGTGGTCGTACTGGAAAAAAATCTTTGTCAAATTTCTCTGATAAGAGTTTGGTATCCAAGAACTATGTTATACATATGTATGTATGTATGATCAATAGCCAATCTTCAATAGATAACTGGTCAAAGGAAATGAAAAGTCCTCAAAAGAATAATTGTAAATTATCTACAACCACATGAACACATGCTCCAAATCAAGAGAAATCCAAATCAAAAAGTTCTAAGGTTTTACCTCATACCCTGCAAACTGACAAAGATAATAAAAAATATCAATAGTCACTGTTGGAGGGCTTGTGTGATGATAGGCACAGTGATACACTGTTGGTGGCATTGAGTTGATACAGACATTTTGGAAAGCAATTTGGAATTACATAAGTAAAGTGACTAAGTCCAGAGTCCCTATTACTGGATTTATACCACCAAGGACACTAAGAATAAGAAGAAAATTCTTATATACACCAAAATATTTATAGCAGCTTATTTTTGAGGTAGCAAAGAATTGGAAACCAAGTAGGTGCCCTTCATTTGGGGAACGATGTTAAACATACTTTGGTACTTGAATGTAATGGAATATTACTATGCTATAAGAAATGATGTGTATGATGAATACAGTGAGTCATGGAAAGATCTATATAAACAGATGAAGAAGGAAGTAAACAGAGCCAAGAAAACAATATACACAATAACCACAACAATGTAAATGTAAAGAACAATCACACACCAAAAAAATAAAAAGTGAATGTAACAAAATTATAAGGATCAGTATGACTTGAATGAAGACATGAAGAATGAAGACACCCCCAACCCACCCCTTCTTGGAAGCAGAGATTCGTGTATGCTACTTTTTTCAATGTAGCTATCAATTGTGCTAGTTTTTTCCCCCCTTTAAAAAAAAACAGCTGTTATATTGAATGCCTGGGGGGAATGGGAAAAAATATTGGGACTAATTATAATCATACAAGAAACAGAAGACATTAGTAAATACTTATTTAAAAAAAAGATCACGAGTAGTTCATATAAAAGAATATATTATAGGTGGACAAATGTACCAAATTATTTTTACAAAATTCTATAGTGGGCAGTAGAGTGGCACAATCATCTCGATAGTAGGAGATAGTGAGAAATCAATCAAACAACAAGCATTTATTAAGTACCCACTATGTGCTAGGCATTGTGCTAAACATTGGCGATATAAATTCAAACAATGAGATAATCCCTCTTCTCAAAGAACTTTTATTCTAATGAGGGAGATAAGAAGTATATATGTATATATATATATGTGTGTATATATATATATATACATAACATAAATATAGAGGAAGCAAATATAAAATAGACAAAGTAGTTAAATACAAGGTAATTTCAGGGGGATGGCACTAGCAATTTCAGGGGATAGGTTGTTGTTATTGTTGTTTGTTCTACATTCTCAAAGATGACCATGACATCAGGGAGGTGATGCCCTGTGTTAAACCTTAAAGTTTGGTTGAAGGAGGCAAACAAGCTAGGTAATAAAAAAATCCATGTTGTTTATTATTTTACTTTAAAGCATAGCTGAGCTAGCTTACTTGTATGTACAAGGAGTCAGAGAATAAGCTCTGGCTGTCTGAACAAAGGAATGAGAAAACTTATATACGTTATTTTAGCAGACCCAGCAAGTCTGTGTTACTTCCCTTTTATGACCCCCATGTATGTTTAACCATGATACTGTGATACCTGAGTAGCCAGCTATTGCTAAAAACCCTGCCCCCAGCCCCTAATCGCAAACTCCAGAGTGCTATAAAAAAACAGGCTGAGTTCCTGCCTTTGGCGAGTTCCCACGGCCCCTGAGATATTCCCATGGAATGTAAGCTAGTTACCAGGAAAGCCTAACGATCTTCCTTTACCTAACTAAGTTGACTGAATTACAACTTTATCTCTTGTCTCAACAAAACCCAGCTGGACTATTTGTCCTGGTCTGCCTATGGCCTTGAAGGATGAAAGCCTCAGCCCCGGATATTCCTTTTCTTATGTGATTGCTCCTAGCTCTTATCTCATGCTCCCGTGGGATGTATGGCAGATTGGACGAAGAGATACTGGGTTGTAATTCAGTCAACGCTTAAGTCAGCTATCTGATATATTGTATTTACAATCTATTTAGGGGGTTCCTTTCTTTCTGTAAAGTTAACAAAGGCTTATTGAGCCTGCTAAAAATAACATGTGAGTTTCAAGAGATAACTAACATCTGTACTTAGATTTTTGTATAAATACTGCTTCTTCACTGGCATCGTGGCCGTTTTGATTTGGGAGACTATTTCCCCGAACGGTGGCCGGCCAATAAACTTCTCCATTTAAAACTTAAACTCTTGTCGTGTGTCTCACTCGCTTCTGGTATAACATTTTGGAGGCCCCAGCGAGATGAGGCGGTATTCCGTGTTACCGCCCTGGAGACACACACAGAATTCCGGACCTCAACAGGGAGTCTCTGCCCCCGATCCACCTTCTCTCACTTCAGAGGGCCGGCTCCTGGGGATTTCTTTTCCTAGGACTCTGATGTGGGGAGATGGTCTCGGAGAATGGGCTCTTTGCTGACTCGTCCCTTTTCGGCCTTCGGAGAAGATCTGGTTTCAAATCCTCTAGAGGTAAGGTTCTGTTCTGTTCTGGGCTAGCCACTCTGGTCTCTGTTACCACGACACCCCTGACGAGGGGAAGGTGGGCAGAGTGGAAGAGCTGAGACGTCAGCCTCTTCCTGCTGGGGTATGGGGAGATTGGGGGTCCTATCCCTAAGGAGGAAATCTGGTTCACTTTTCTTTCCTCTGAGGGGACCTGTTTAGCCCTCAACCAACTCATGCCATCTGGTCTTCTGTTTTGTGTTGGGTGTGGGGAGATTGAGGGTCCTGTCCCTAAGGAGGAAATCTGGTTCACTTTTCTTTCCTCTGAGGGGACCTGTTTAGCCTTCAATTCGATCCACACTGTGTCTTTTTGTTACGTTTTGAGTTCGTCTCTGTTCGTGTGTCTATGTCAAATTGTGAAATGTCTATGTTTTGTTAAAAAACTTGTAACACAGGCAGCCAGAGATTCCAGGCTGCAAGTAGGGAAACAAAGACTTTTTTCCCTTGTAGTTCTATTTGTGGCCGAATTAGAGCTACAACGGAAAGAAAAAGGGTTAAAATTTTGGCAAATTCTGGGTTTTAATTGTTAAAAAGTTTGGAAATTGGTTAGTTGAATTCCGGGAGAGGGAACTCCTGAAATTGTAAATTCATTCCAGGAGCTCCTCTTGCTGAAAGACCTCCTCCCAATGAATGCCTTCTGGCTAAAACCTCTGTTGGAGTTTTCTATGGGACTCTCGCATTTGTCTTTGTCCCTGATCACAGTTAGGAGGGAATCTTTTCCCTTAGATTCTAGTGCAAAAGATTTTTTTTAGGAGTAAGCGAAGAGTGAAGTTTACTTCATTGAGATTTTTCACCATTGTTATCCTGTCTCAGGGCTGCAGTAAAAGTTAGAGCAGATAAAACAAACTCCTCTCCTCTCAGATCAGATTAGAAGAACGCAGGAGAGCTGTAGGGAAAACTTAAATCACCCTTCCCCACCCGGTAAAAAGGAGGAGAAGGACAGAAATTCACAGACTAACAGTCAGTCCTGTGCCGCTGGGTAGCCCATCCTTTTTGGCAAAGCTTGGAAATGCCATCCAGGTCCTTTGCATCTTGCCCACTCTGTCCTCAGAAGCTGCAAACTGCCCTAGGCTCAGTAACTTCTGCGGTCGTGGGGGAAGGGCGAGGTAGATGGATTTGGACTTTCTGCCTCCCAGAATTGTCACCATTGGGATACCAGCTTCTGCTCTAGGTAACTTCACATTTTTGTTCCAATTGCAAACTGTATTTTAATCTCTGTTTGACCTGTTTCCTGATTTGCAAAGGGAAATAATAATGATGGTTGTTTATATTTTAGACACAACATTATTATCTCTCTGATTTCATGTAATTGTTAACCTTTGAAGTAGTTTTTTGGATACCAAAATAATAAGTTGAATAATTTCTATATGTGATAAAATTTGGAACTGTTATATGTGGTTGTAACAAGTGAATAATTAATAATACTGATATTAACCATGAGAACACACTTTCCATGTGAGAAAGTTTTTATGAGCATATATCTGGTGGTTTAAAGACGAGATGGAAGATTCTCTGTGCATAGAGGTTTAGAAATTTGCTCACCTAAATTGGTAAATGGGCTCTGAATTAAGGGGTGGTTAGATTCTAAAATAATAAAGCTGGGAGAGTATGTAATTGATTATTCACTTGAAATGTCTGAGGTACTTTGGGTCAAGAATTAGGAAAGAAAGAGAAAACTTGTATGGGGAAATTTAGGTGGGGGGATGTTGCTCCTGGCCACATCCCACCCTCCACATTGAAAGACTGTGGAAGCTGAAGCTAAAAGAAACTTGTTACCTGATTGAGAATATACAGTTAAATAAATAAAGTGTATTTAAGATATTAATGTATTGATATATGTTATACATGTATATTAATATATTAATATAGAAATACCAGAAGTAATAGGCTCAATAATTCCTATATGTGATAGTCTGGAATTGCAATCTGAAATTTATTGTTTTTGTACTTCTAACATTATATTTCTAAAATTCTTAGATTTTGTAATTTGAAAAGACTATTATGCGATTTTAATCTGAGTTAGATATATGTAAATTGAGTGCTCTTAGAGGATGTGATGAGAATTTGGTAGTTTTAAACTATCATATTTGGTTTAAAATGTACTTACCTAGACAGAAATGAGTAGTTCAAACTTTACACACATAATAATGTTTAGGGCTTAAAGTTGCATTAGGTTAAGAAGCTGGACAACTGCTGTAACTTAAAGAATTATGAACTTCCAAGTTTTGTCTTTATTTAAAAGGAAGTTCAATTGAAATTGTTTTTGCTATAAGTCAGGAATTTGTGCAGAGGCCTTTCGGGTTCTCTTGTGAACTGTTAAAATATGGTTTTATAAACAGTAATGTTTTCTTTTACTATGCTAAGAGTATTGGGCCTTAGAAATTAAGAATGTTACCACTAGTGGTTACGAACCAGATCTGATTTGCTTATCCAACTCAGTTATGATCACTAGATTGGTAATTAATTAGAATCTGTTTCAAGTTTTAAATACATGATAATTGCTTGTGGTGTACTTATTTCTAAATTTGTTATTATATACAAATTGGTTAACATCGCATTACCTATGCTGTTAGAAAATAATTTCTCTCATAATCTGGATGTTGTTAGATTAAGAATTGTACTTAATTAAGAAATTGAGGTTGTTAACTGAACTGAGGACGTTTAGATATTCAATCTTGTGAAAGTTTTCAGGATAGAGAGATTCCTATGAACAAAGTTTTTAAAGGTCCTGGTGAACTTTGTTATTGTAATAAAAGCTAACTTAATTGGGTATAGAAACTAAGTGTTATCCCCATTGCAACATCTTTTTGACTAAAGGATTTTGTGATATCTAGAAATTCTATAATAACAAAGAATTTAGTTGTTATAATACTTTGAAAATATAGGAGTGTGATTTTCAAGCCCGTATCATCTAAAGATACATGTTTATGTATGTTAATCTGGAGGTTTATGGACTAATTGGTGATGGCACTTTGGGAATATGAATGAATCCAAATGTTTAAAGGTTATTTTGCTTTAAGAAGGGAAAATACTTTTAAAATGCTCCGTAAAATCTTTTCATATGATTTTCAGAAGGCCTGCTGAATTTCCACTTGTAAGCAAATTGGTTGCAGTTCAAACCTGCAGTTTTCCAAGTTCTGGGTGAGAACCTTGTCTGTAGAAGTCTTGGGAAGGGTGGTTAAAGCATGGCCCATTCAATGTCTTATTCTACATTTTTGAGTAAGGAGGCAGTCTACATTCCTTACTCATCCCCCTTTAGTTTAAATAAGAAGAAAGAGTTCTACTTTTGCTCACGTGTCAGAAGGGAAGAAAGGGGGAGGGGCAACAATTACTGGAATTTGAGTTTTTACTGAAAGAAAGAACAGTAGGGGTCTCAAACCTGGCTTTTTAAAGTCAGCAAAGGTGATGTTTTTAGGATAAGATTAGGTTTCGAGGAGGATGTGGGTCTTAAGGATACAGTTCTTATTAGTGAAGCTTGCCATCTGATGGAAAAGAACCCACCCTCAGGGGGAGATGATGTGGCAGATCTCTTTAATCAGAAATAAGCAGGTAGTGACAAAAGGGAAGTTATCTGCCAGAATCTGTTATCGTTGTGAAAGAAGTTGTTTTAAAAATGGGAAATTGGATAAATGCAAATATGTAAAATCTTGTTGTTTTAATCAAATGACTGGTTATATTGGTACTCTTCTATAGTCAAATGAAAGATAATATGGTTTCTAAAGTGTTAATGAGAATAATTAGAAAGGGAAGAGAAGTTTTATGATGTAGGGTTGAATCATTATCCCATAGACTAAGGCTGGGATTTTAAAGTTGTATTGTATTTATGCGAGATAGAGTTCTTGGATGTTGTGAAGTGATTTAAGAGCAATTGGGTATTGACACAAATAGTGTAATTAATTACTGCGACTAAATCAGAGACATCTTCAGTTTAGGTAAACAATTCTAGAAGTATTTTGGAAAATGTTTTTGTGATTTTAAGTGAGAGTTAGAGCTTAACAATGTGTATAAGACTCAATTCCTGAAGTGTTCCTTTTTTCCTCCAGAAGGAATTAACAGGGACAAATCCATCAACTTGAGAGGTCAGTCATTAACCTCTTTTGTTTGTTTAAGCAAACTGGAATGGGATTCCAGTATACACAGTTATGTCAGTAAAAAGTACTAACTTATGAGTTGTTTTGTGTTATGGTTGAAACGTAAAGGGACACTGAGTAATAGGTTGGAAAGGTAAATAAAAGCTTGAGGGGATACAAAAGGCAGATGAGAGAGTTAGGGGACAAATGGGAGTTAGCTAAGCCTCCCCTGTCCTGAGAATGATAGTTTCAGATGGTTTTAGCAAGTTAGGAAAGAGTGTGAGGAAGTATTTAGAAGCTGGAAATGTTATGTAGCTTGATTTGATAATTATTAGCTCAATGAAATTTGGGCAGTCTCATGTGAAGGATATTTATTTGCTATTTAAGATTTTATGGGACTACAATTTAATATTGTTTTAAGCTCTGATTACAGGTTTAGGTCACGTGAAGCCAGTGGTAGTATGGCGGGCATTGCAAGCTGAGAACTTGAAAGGTCTGTGCCTGGGAAAAAGTCTTGAAGACGACCTTGGACACAGCCTAGGTAGGATCTTCCTGACTCTATTTCCCAAATTCTGCTATTTCCTTTCTGAAAAGGAAAGTCTCCACCTGATTACTCCTAAGCCCAGCTTTCAGCACCTGGTGACTATAAGATTGGCTATCAGATATGACTCATGCCTGGAATCAAACAGAGCTGAAGAAGTTCTTTCCTTTTGTTAAGATATATGACATAGTCCCTCATTTCTTTCATAGCAAATTTATATTAACAAGAAGTTTTGTAAGCACTATGCTAAATCTATTAGGTAATAGAAGAATATTGAAATAATATAGGGATAACATCCTCCAAAAGGGGAAAATGATTAGGCAAAGCAAATAAGGCAAAGATGTAATGTGATCAATGTCTAGGGGAAGGAAGAGATAGCAAATTTTGAAAAAGGCAATTCCCCTAAGAATTATATACAGATGTGTATGGCTGGCTCCATACTTTATCAATTCTGGAAATTCGAGCTGATAAGTATGTTTTGGTAACAAGATCTTAAATGTGGATTTTTGCACAAGGAAATTGTATAAGATATTGTTACAAGTGAAATTATATCTCCTTTGTAAGGTATCTGTCTGATGATTTTAAAAGGAAGATGAGTTCAATTTATGGTTGGACTTTCATATTTTAAAGGATTCTTATACCAGGTAAAAAATTTAGGTAAGGACAGAAACAGTAGATGATATATGAACTGAAATACTCTGAAGTTAAAGGAAGGGGAACCAAATTTAAGTGATTGTACTAAGTTATATTAAGTTAGAATTGTTTGAGAATTTCTAGATCTGAACCAGAGAAGCAGAATTCTCTTTTACTATCTAGGTATTGTATTTATTTGAACTTAGCCCTGTGTGGCTGGGACCTATGTTGTGCTGTTTTTCTCTCAATTATCAAATCATATGTATTCTGGAAGCTCCTATCAGATCTGACTACTTCTACAGCTGCCAACTTGTGGATGGACTCCTTGATCCTTCTGTCACACCTGCCCCTGATCCCAAGTGGACATCTGAGCCCATAGGACACCTTGCCCTCCTGTTTCAAAGGAGCCTGAAGGGGACAGCAACAGACGCAGGCAGCCCCTCCCGAGACTCTGGACCAGAACCTGTACGAAGGACAACTCTTTTTTCTGAGTCCCTTGCATCCCCAAGACTGTTTACTTGTACCTTTGGTGTCTTTAGCTTATTTTATTTAAGTTCCCTAGTTTCCCCATTGTGCTCCCTACTGATCCCCCTTGCAACTTGCTCCCCCTGCTTGTTTACAAGTGGTTTATAATTACTGTCCATCTCTGGGGATGTCCAAACACAGAAAAAAAACCTGAATCCACCTAGATAAGGATTTTTAGAACTTTTAAGGTAGAGTTTTTTTTCCATACCTTAATTGGTCTTCAGGCGAAACCTTCAGTTTGCCTTTGACCAAAAGGGGGACATGTGGAATGTTTTATACCATTTTGTAGCCTGAATTAATGAGTAACTGGAAGAAGATCCAGGACCTGGGCTTCTTTGTTCTCTAAACTTTGCTCAGGAAATACCCCTACCTCTGTTGACAAGGCCAGATCAGACTTACTTAAGGATATTTTTCCCTTGTTAGCCATTGAGGGATGAGACCCTAATCCTGAGAGGAGTACCTTGCTTAAATATTTTACAGGTATATACTTTAACTGACCCTTGTCAACACTCTTGTCTTTACAAACTTTTCACTTGGCATGTTGATGAAGGGAGAGCACCGGCTTTGGGAGTCCTAACGCAGTCCTTAGTTGCCTAAGCCAGTTGCCTGTTTTAAAAACAATTAGACTCCCTGGCTGCTGCAGCCACTCTAATTGAAGAAGCTTCTGAATTTCTACCTGAGCCTTGCCCTTTATTGTTACTTTATGCATGCCTTCAGTTACTTCCCAAACCCCTGCTTTACAGGATGCGTTTAGGGAATTTTTACTGCAAGTTTTTCACCTGGCACTAGCCTAAGCTGATATTGAGTGATTTTCAGGGGACCAATGTCCCCCCTGGCTCACCACCCTGCTAGCACTTTGGCTGGCCCCCCCCCTTCATTTTATTGATCCTGTCTGTAACTATAGGTTCCTGATTACTTTCTCATATCCCCAACCTTATTCGTTCTCATGTTAATTCTGTCCCTGTCTTAGTGGCCCAAACCTCAGGTGCTCTGAATGAAGTCATTCCTTTTCAAATATTTGAAATGCTCCATAAAAGAAGTGGGAGATGTGATACCTGAGTAGCCAGCTATTGCTAAAAACCCTGCCCCCAGCCCCTAATCGCAAACTCCAGAGTGCTATAAAAAAACAGGCTGAGTTCCTGCCTTTGGCGAGTTCCCACGGCCCCTGAGATATTCCCATGGAATGTAAGCTAGTTACCAGGAAAGCCTAACGATCTTCCTTTACCTAACTAAGTTGACTGAATTACAACTTTATCTCTTGTCTCAACAAAACCCAGCTGGACTATTTGTCCTGGTCTGCCTATGGCCTTGAAGGATGAAAGCCTCAGCCCCGGATATTCCTTTTCTTATGTGATTGCTCCTAGCTCTTATCTCATGCTCCCGTGGGATGTATGGCAGATTGGACGAAGAGATACTGGGTTGTAATTCAGTCAACGCTTAAGTCAGCTATCTGATATATTGTATTTACAATCTATTTAGGGGGTTCCTTTCTTTCTGTAAAGTTAACAAAGGCTTATTGAGCCTGCTAAAAATAACATGTGAGTTTCAAGAGATAACTAACATCTGTACTTAGATTTTTGTATAAATACTGCTTCTTCACTGGCATCGTGGCCGTTTTGATTTGGGAGACTATTTCCCCGAACGGTGGCCGGCCAATAAACTTCTCCATTTAAAACTTAAACTCTTGTCGTGTGTCTCACTCGCTTCTGGTATAACAATACAAGAAGAGGATTTTCCTTAATGGAATAGGTTTGTAAAGACAAGAGTGTTGACAAAGGTCAGTTAAAGTATATACCCGTAGAATATTAAGTGAGGTGGTCTTCTCAGGATTAGGGTCTCATCCCTTAATGGCTAACAGGGAAAGAATGTCCTTAGGTCAGTCTGATCTGGTCTTGTTGACAGAGGTAGGAGTATTTCCTGAGCAAACTTTAGAGAACAAAGAAGCCCAGGTCCTGGATCTTCTTCCAGTTACTCATTAATTCAGTCTCTGGGTCTGGTTGAAATTAGAAATGATATAAAATGGTATAAAATTTTCCACACCTGACATGCAAGTGAATTGGATTTAAGTGTGGGAGGGCTGTGCAAAGTCACCAGCCTCACTTTCTCCTCCAGAGCCATCTGGGTCCAGTGGCCAGATATAGATCAGGACAACCGGAGATGACCCCAATGTTGGCCCTTTTAAGATAAGGTCTTTCCCAGGTCTCAGTTTGGCTGAGGCAACACCCATTCAGCAATTAAGGCTAGGTAAGAAAAGAGGCAATCTTTACCTAGTCCAAAAAAAAAATTGAGCTGGGAGGGGAAGACCCTCAGGGTTTCTGGCCAAAATAGAAACTATTGCTATTTACATTCATTCTAAACCAATCAGTGTCCCAAACAATGGCCAAGTAGGGCTTGGCCTGGGACCTATTATTGGCCAATCAATGACAGCCACAGTGATTAGGGTTAAGGCTGCTCTTTAAGAAAGAAAAAGAAGTTTCAGAGTTTAAAATTTACATTCCCTTTGGGCAGAGCACCTTCAGGTAAGGGTGTGGTTGTGATACTGTAAAAAGAGAGAGAGGAAGGAAGGAAAGGAAAGGGAAGGGAAGGGAAGGGAAGGGAAGGGAAGGGAAGGGAAGGGAAGGGAAGGGAAAGGAAGGGAAGGGAAGGGAAGGGAAGGGAAGGGAAGGGAAGGGAAGGAAGAAGGGAGGGAGGGAGGAAGGGAAGGGAGGAAAAGAGAAAGGGAGAAAGGACTAACCAGTTCTGATAAGGTCAGGGAACCATATTGGGTGGAACCCCATATGGTTGCCGGCTAATAAATTCTCCATGTAAAACTTATACTCTGTGGCATGGTATAACAATATGATGAGGTTTAGGGGTGCTCGGGACCCCAAAATACTGACACGCCGGATCCTGCTTGAATGAATTCGACTCAAGCATTCTCAGCCAGAGAAAGTTTATTAAAGATTCACCATATTGGGTAGTCTTAAGAAAACTCACCATCTGTGATGCTTGTGAAAAGTGACTGAGTTAGATTGAATCTGAGCCCTTTCATGGAGGCAAGATGAGACAGAAAGGCTGTGGGAGGAATCTAAGGTGGTCCTGGGGTGATGGGAGGAGGGGTTTAGGGAGGGTCTTGAGAGGAGTCTAAAGAGGATCTAGATGGAACTGGGGTGAGGTCAGACTCCAGGAATCAAGAGAATGAGATTAAGGGAGGGAAGTAGCTGAAGGCTGCCTGGAGATAACAGACCTCTTAGGGCTAGGCTAATTTAAGGGTAACAGATTTGGGCATAGACATTTTGATAGGATCAAGGGTGGGAAGCAGCTGGACAATGGAGGGCTAGGCTAGGTTAAGAGTAACCTAGAGATTTGGGCCTAGCAATAAAGCAAGGCTTATGGCCTCAGGCAAATTGCCTCATCTAGTGGGAAGATTCAAGGAGTTCAGGGGGGCTCCCAGGAACTGTGCCCCATCAGTTCCAATTTGGTAGCCAGTGGGCAGCTTCTTTTCTACTCACAGAGGTTATGATAGTTTCATCCTTCAAAAAGTAGAGGAAACAAAAATAAATTTAAATTTCTTTTCTTTTTTTTTTATCTGTCAGAATAAATTTTATTTCTGGGTAGGAAGGGGGGATTTTGAGGTTGCTTCAGTTGGTCCTTTAGTCTCCTCACAGGGACAATGAAAACAACAGTGGAGATTGAGAAAAAAGTGCTTCAGTTTCTTATGACTTAGATGACTGGTCTTCTATCACCAACCCCCTCAAGTCCACTTCTCCACCCATCAAATCTGCTTTGTGTCTGGCACAATCTCATCCTCTGCAGCATCCAGTTATCTCCTTTTTATCTTTTTTTCCACTTTATTTTATTATTTAACATTTTAGTTTTCAACATTGATTTCCACAAGATTTTGAGTTACAAATTTTCTCCCCATTTCTACCCTACCCCCACTCTAAGATGGTATATATTCTGATTGCCCCATTCCCCAGTCAGCCCTCCCTTCTGTCACCCCACTACTCCCCCCCCGCCATTCCCTTTCCCATTACTTTCTTGTATGGCAGGATAGATTTCTATGCCCCATTCCCTATATATCTTATTTCTCAGTTGTATGCAAAAACAACTTTTTTTTTTGAGCATCTACTTTTAAAGCTTTGAGTTCCAAATTCTCTCCCCTCTTCCCTTCCCACCCACCCTCCCTAATAAGGCAGGCAATTCAACATAGGCCACACATGTATCATTATGTAAAACACTTCCACAATACTCATGTTGTGAAAGACTATCTATATTCCATCCATCCTGTCCTGTCCCCTCTTATTCAATTTTCTCCCTTGCCCCTATCCCTTTTCAAAAGTTTTTGCTTTTGGTTACCTTCTCCCCCCATCTGCCCTCCCTTCTATCATCCCCCCTTTTTTATTCCCTTCCCCCTACTTTCCTGTGGGGTAAGATACCCAATTGAGTGTGTATGTTATTCCCTCCTCAGGTCAAATCCGATGACAGCAACATTCACCCATTCCCCCTTACCTGCCCCCTCTTCCCTCCCAACAGAACTGCTTTCTCTTGCCACTTTTATGTGAAATAACTTACCCCATTGTATCTCTCCCTTTCTCCCTCTCAATATACTCCTCTGTCATCCCTTAATTTTATTTTTTTATATATCATCCCTTCATATTCAATTCATGCTGTGCCCTCTGCCTATATATATATATATATTCCCTTCAACTACCCTAATACTAACAAAGGTCTTGTGAATTACACACATCATGTTTCCATGTAGGAATGTAAACAAAACAGTTCAACTTTAGTAAGTCCCTTATGATTTCTCTTTCTTATTTACCTTTTCTGGCTGCTTACGGTATTTTCTCCTTCATCTGGGAGTTCTGGAATTTGGTGACAATATTCCTAGGAGTTTTCTTTTGGGGATCCTTTTTCAAGAGGCAATCAGTGGATTCTTTCAATTTCTATTTTGCCCTCTGGCTCTAGAATATCAGGACAGTTTTCCTTGTAATTTCTTGAAAGATGATGTCTAGGCTCTTTTTTTGATCATGGCTTTCAGGTGGTCCAATAATTTTTAAATTATCTCTCATGGATCTATTCTCCAGGTGAGTGGTTTTTCCAATGAGATATTTCACATCATCTTCCATTTTTTCATTCCTGTGGTTTTGTTTTATAATTTCTGGATTTCTGATAGTCACTAGCTTCTACTTGTTCCATCCTAATTTTTAAGGCAGTATTTTCTTCAGTGGTCTTTTGGACCTCCATTTCCATTTGGCTAATTCTGCCTTTCAAGGCATTCTTCTCCTCATTGGCTTTTTGGAGCTCTTTTTCTATTTTTAAGGTGTTATTTTCTTCAGTATTTTTTTGGGTCTCCTTTAGCAAGTCATTGACTTGTTTTTCATGATTTTCTTGCATCACTCTCATTTCTCTTACCAATTTTTCCTCTACTTCTCTTACTTGATTTTCCAAATCCTTTTTGAGCTCTTCCATGGCCTGAGACTAATTCATATTTTTCTTGGAGGCTTTTGATGTAGGCTCTTTGACTTTGCTGACTTCTTCTGGCTGTATGTTTTGATCTTCTTTGTTACCAAAAAAGATTTTAGAGTCTGAGTCCAAGTCTGTGTCCTTTTTTGCTGCCTGGCCCTCTTCCCAGCCAACTACTTGACCTTTGAGCTTTCTGTCAGTGTGTCACTGCTTGTAGAGTAGGGAGTGCTTTGTCCCAAGCTTTAGGGTCTGTGCTGCTGTTTTCAGAGCTACTTCTACTCCACTGTCACTGTAAGCTCTTCCACACCAGCACTCCTCCCCCAAGAACCACCAACCATGATTGTGACCCAGATCCAAGCAGGGCAAAGCAAGCCCTGCACTCCCACTCTGGTCTGCCACTTGATTCCTCCCACCATGTGAGCCAGGGACTACGGAAGCAGCTGACACTGAAGGTCCACCATCACACCACCTCCACCACCCTCAAGGCTGGTGGCTGGACCACTCTATAACCTGATCTAGCAGTTTACCCACTAACCTGCCCTGTGGTCTTTGGTGTTTGTGGGTTGAGAAGTCTGGTAACTGCTACAGCTCAATGATTCATGGCCCTAAGGCCTGCTCCACTCGACTCCCAGTCTGCTCTGTCCTGGTGTGGTCCATGCAGGGCTGCGCTCTGCTCCCAGCACCGTGCAAGAGACCCTTCCCAGAGACCATCCAGGCTGTCCTGCACTGAAGACCTCCTTCCTTCTGCTGGTTTGTGGGTTCTGCAGCTCTAGAATTTGTTCAGAGCCATTTTTATAGGTGTTTGGTGGGATTTGGGGGAGAACTTAAGCAAGTCCCTGCTTTCCAGCTGCCATCTTGGCTCCACCCCCCAATTTAAATTTTTAAATAATAATTTTAACTTAATATGTAATTTAATTTAATAATAATTAATAATAATTTTTTATTTTTCTTGATCTATTTCTCACTAACAGGGAAGAACTGGTTGCTAGAGTGGGAAAAATGTGAACCTTGGTGAAATTGACCACTGCATCTTAAGGTTTAAGCTAAAGGAGGATAAGAAATGTGGGAACAATTTAACATGCACTCTAGATTTTGTAAAAGCAGACTTCAAGGGATTCAGAAGAAAGATGAGTAGGATACCATTGAGTGAAATGTTTTCAGAGGAAATCAGATGCAGGATCTTGTCAACAAACTAAAATTTTAAAAGGAAATACAGAATATCAAAGCAATTCCAAGTAGCAGAAAATGAATATAAAAGTATGGCATAGCCTTATAAAAAATAGTCAAAAATGATGAAGCTTAAAATAAGTGTGTGGTACAGATTTACGAATCCAAGAATTAAAACAGAGGCATCTCAAGGTGAAAGTAGAAAGGAAAATTTATTACGATCCTGCAGGAAAGGGCAACTCCAGACACCACAAGGACCGGGAGTCCTCTCAGTGTCAGAGCGCGCTGGACACAGAAAATTGGGGTGTTTATATAGGTCCCTAACTGCAATTCCCCCTCCCAACCTCCTTACTCTCAGCTTGCAGAGGTAAGCTTTGAGGGTACAATCTGGACGGGATAAATCTATCCCAGGGACAATGGCAAGGAACAAATAGTATGGTTATTTTTGACAAGCAGGTGACAGACATAACCTTCCCACCATTCTTATCCCATTCTCCAATCAATCCGAAGTGATAAATCTATCTCAATGACAATGACAATGAACAAATGGTTTGGTTATCTGTGACAGGCAGAAGTCAGTTGTTGGTTACCTCATCTTCACATCTGTGGCAGACTAGCCTTTCCCATCACCCTGGCTTCTACAACAGATGCCTCCCATCACCCTTATATCTATGACAGATATCCCCAGCACCCTTACACCTTGTCTCCCATCATTCATACCTAACTGGTCTTGCATGTCTACATTGCACCTGGCTTTCCGGCTTTTCATCCATTCTTCTCCCAAGCTGAGGGTCCCTTATCCTGGGGTCATTACACAAAAGGTGAGCATCCTGTGTCCTATCCTTGTTTTCAGAGGATTTTATGGTTGCTGACTTATTCACCTCAATCCTTCTTTCTTTCAGGCCTCTCACCATTAGGTAAATACACAAGATGTGAGCATCCTGTGTCCTATTCTTAACCTCAATGGCCTTACGGTCACTAGCTTGGCTTATGGAGGGGAAAACATCTAAGTAGAGAAATGGCTTTACAGAAAGAAAAATATCTAAGTAGAGAAATGGGACTCACTGTCCTACTTATTTCTATTTATCTGATTTGTTCCCTTTTATGAGAGGTCTTCACTCGTTCCACACATAAGCTAAGCCTGGGAAGAGCCAAGGGCAATGAAGAGGGGTTTTGGGGGGCTGCTTTTTGATTTATTTTTTAAAAGTTATACTGAGTGTTAGAAATAGACTTGACACTGAAATTCATGTATCAAGGACAATTTATTATAGAAGAATCCAAAGGAATTGGGAAACATCCCTGGCCAGCAGCAGGCTTGACTCTTCTTTGGATAAAAGAAGCAGAGAGTACAGGAGTGAGACCAGCTTTATTCTGCAGCATGGCTGCATCAAAAACAAGTCAGGCAGGCTAAATTAATTTCTTTTTTTTTTTTTAAAAGGATTACTAGCAGATGCCGGGAATGCTGTGGACACAGTTCACCTAGATTTTCAAGTGTCTCACATAATTCTTGTGCTGAAGATGGAAATACGTGGATCAGACAATAATACAGTCACATGGAGTCACAACTGAAGAGAGAGTCTCTAAGGGAGTACATTTCAGGTGAGTGGGACGGCCACTGCAAAACCAGATGAGATGATGAGTGAGGAATAGGAAAAGGTCACTTTGGCTGGATTGCAGAGTGTGGGAAGAGGAGTGATATCCACCAAGGTCAGAAAGATAGGCTGGGAGAGATTGAAAAGGGCTTTAAAAGCTAGACAAAGAGAGGAATTTGTATTTCACCCTGGAGGCTATATAGGAAGCCAATGGTGTTGACTGAGTAGGGAGTCCTATGGTCAGATTAGACTTGAGGCACCAATTAAGAAGCTATTGTACTAATTTAAAGGAGAGGTAATGAGGGCAAGAAAGGCATATCCTTAGCTATAGAAAGGCATATCTTTAGCTAAAAGAGAATAGTCCAAAAACATGAGATAAAATGGAATACTCTTATTGGGTGATGTCAGAGGCTGCATGGAATTGTGGAATGGGCATGAAATTTCAAATCAGAGAAACTGGGTTTGAATCCTAGCTCTGTCACTCCCTGCCTTTGTGACCTTGGACTGCCTTTACCAACCTTAGTAACCTCTAGGAAGGCATTAGAATCCATAACCTCTGAGGCCCATGCCTGCTCTAAGTCTATGAGGCTACAACCTGTATAATGTGTTAGGAGCAGCCTGCCTCACTTTTATATTTGTATCCACAATGCTTAGCACACTGCCTGGCACAGCATGACCATTAATATTTGTTTAATCGTTGATTCCCTTGAGAGAAGTTAAACATAGGGCAGGAAATGTATCATCTTGGCCAGAGTTATCTACTAAGGAAGAAAAAATAGGTATTCTGTGTTTTAGCTTTAAGTCTGCCAGGAATAGTTTTATTTATTTAACATTATTCTGTATTCAACCACTTCTAGCCTAAAGAGATAAATGTCCAAACTGGCATAGCCCTCCACCATGCCTTTGAACATGACTCTCTCCTAAGATGATTTGAGGTAACATTTATAGAAATCTCGAAGAAGAAAAATCATAACATATTTAAAAAACTACATTTGGAGGTTAATATTCCAAAATAGTTAAAATAACAAAAGTCACCATCCCATTCTTTCATGCACCACTGATGGGGGTGATGGGACTGGACCCCTAAAAGGAAAAGACCATGTCTTTGAAAGCAACCCAGTACCCCCTGAATTTTCCCATACGTTTCAGTAGCCCAGATCACTGGCTCCCAGCCCAAGGCATCTGTCCCACCCCAGCCCACTTAGATCACTGAATGAGCTTCCTTTCACTGTCCTCTTGGCCCACTCCAGGCTATTTACCACTCCTTAATCCCATCCAGATCTTTTCATTGTTGCTTTTTGTATGCAACCATCAGTCTCACCCCCATTAGGTTTCAGATTCACTAGCAATCTCTCCTGCTCCTGTTGGTATTACAATAAACCTCGCCACCTTGACTGAAAAAAGGCTTGAGTGCTTGAATTCTTTCCAGGCAGACTTATCCTGGTACCCTTACATTTCAGGGTTCCCAGCAGCCCCAAACTACATTACCATTTCCACTAAGATGCAGAGGGACTCCTCTCAGAAATCAAACGTCTCTTCTGAATAAGAGAAGAATAATGAATAAGAATAAGAATTCTGAATAATGGAATAGTGGGTACTTCACTTAGGTGGGTGATAGTCCCAAACACTTCAAAGGACAGGGAATGCTAGAACCAAAAAGGACACCAGGTCCTAATCCATTGCCTTATGAAAAGCCTTTTTGTCCTTCACCAATCTATCAAACACAATCACAAAATCTAAAAAGGCAGAGAAAATAGTATTTATTAATATTTTCAGTTTTCCAAAAAAGTTGGTTTTTCACTTGCCTCTACACTACCACCATTAAAATGTCATTGTACCTCTGGGATGGGACATATCTGTGACAAAACCTAATAATACCATTATTCAAGGACAAGAGAATATGTTGGTAGAGAATGTGACAAACTTCCCAGTAGTCCATTGAGATCCAAAATTACATTTCACATAATCAGAAATAAACATAATTCCTGATCCTGTCCCTTGCAGGTTATCATGCCCTTTCTTTTACCGTAGTATTTTGTGCACATCTTTTTCCTTCCTTGAGAGCAGGGCGTGTGTTATTGTTATCTTTGTAATCTCAGGAACTATCACAGTGCCTGGAACATAAATGCTTAATAAATGTTTGTTGAATCAAATTTGTTGTTGGGTTATTCCATCTTTGCCCTAGGGCAATCAAGGATGACTGAGAGGATCATCCTGGCTCTAGCTCCTGAGGCAAATACATTCAGCAAGGGAAAAATGGAACTGTTTGAAAAATGAGACTCAAAGAGGAATCATTAATAGACTGATGTGAACCTGCAGGCTAGTTTTTAGTGGTCTGCTACAGGGATCTGATCTTGACCCTCTGTTATTAAATATTATCAATGACTTGGATGGAAACATAGATCATGCCTCTGATACTTTCTAGCTATGTGAGTTTGGACAAATTACTAATACTTTGTGAACTTCAGTTTGCTCACCTGTAAAATAGGAGTAATACCTGTAGTTTCTCATCACAGAGTTGCTGTGAAGATCCTATAAAATAATTTTATAAAGGTCTTTGAAAAAACCTTAAAAGCACCATGAAGATATCCACCAAGGCATACTTATTAAATCTTCAGGTAACATATACCTAGAAGGGAAAGTTAATAATTTGGACAAGAGATCCAGATACTGATGAGGTTCAGGGGTACCCCAAAATGTTGGGGTACAAGGTCAACTTGAAAGAATTCACTGAGGCTGTCTCCAAATCAAATATAGATATTTACTGGGGATAATACAACACAGCAAGCACAACACACCAAGCAGGTTTAGGAAGATGCCCAAGTAAGAGGCGACCCCCCCCTTAAGGGGGATACCCATTTAGGGGGACACCCTCCACTTAAAGATGAGACCACTAGCTGGGAAAGGTTAGGGATTCTTATAGATTAAAACCTGCCTCAAGGGAGGGGAGATAAAGTAACCAGAGACTTGTAGGCAAGGGGGTAGGGAGATGAGGTAATTAGGGACAGTAGTTTCAGAGGGCATCATCTATTATTATTATTAATTATTGTTATTGTTATTCCATTGTCCAGCCCTAGGTGGACTGGCAGAGAGGCCCTAGTTAGTTTTGCTTTTTAACTTACCAGCCTACTTGAATCTCATTGTCTCCTCTAGTGGTTTTAAGTGCTACTTGAGATAACAGGCTTCTCATTGACCACTCTATTTGCATCTCATCATCTCCTCCTCAAGAAGTAGGTACCCAAATTTATTTCAGGAAAAAGGGCAAGGGTCATTCATTCTTCATCAGCACTAACTGACTAAAAGGATGGGTCAAACCTAATAAAATGAATTTAATTAGGGATAGAGGTAAAGTCTTATGCAGGTTCAGAAAATCAACTGTACAAGTGCAGAATGCAGGTGGAAGAGGGGGAAGTGTGGTTAGTAAAGAAATCTTGTTGGGAAAAAAAAGATTTGAGGGTTTTACTGGGTTGCAAGTTCATGTGATATGACATCCAAAAAAGGTGATGCTAGTTAGACTAAGACAAGACAGGCACAGTATCTCGGCGGGTCTTAAAGAAAGCTAAGAAAATAGGCAGAAGGGAGGGCTCCTGCATGGGGGACATCCAGAGAAAAGGCACAGAGTATGGAGACAGAAGCGTCTTATGTCAGCACATGAAGTACATGGAGAAGAATAGCAAATTACAGGACTGAGAAATTTGGAAGGAGCCAATTGTAAAGGCTTTTAAAAGCAATATATATATATATATATATATGTATATATATGTATGTATGTATGTATGTATGTATGTATGTATATGTTTGATTCTAGAAATAATAGGAAGCCACTGGAACTTACTGAGTGGCTGGGTAGGGAGAAGGGGAGATGACATGATCAGACCTGTATTTTAGGAAAATCATTTTGGCAGCTGAGTGAAGGATGGACTGAAGTGAGGAGAGTCTTTAGTCAGGGAGAACAAAACCAGCAGTTTCATACAATAGTCTAGGTATGAGGTGACAAGAACCCGCACTCTAGGGTGGTAGCTGTGTGAGTGGAGAGAAGGGGATGTATATATACAAGAAATGTGGTCAATGTTGAAACAAGACAAGTGACAGATTAGATACAAGAGAAGAGTGAAGAACAAAACTGAATTAGCTAGCCTGGGTGACTGGAAGGATGGTGGTACCTCTGACAGTAATAGAGAAGTTGGGAAGAAGAATTGAGTTTCAGGGGGAAAGATAACGAGACTTCTTTTGGACATGTTGAATTCGAGGCACCTCCTGGAAATCCATTTCAGTATGCCCAAGAGGAGGTTGGTGATGTCAGACCAGCTCCAGAGAGAGGTTAGGGCTGGATAGTTCTGGGAATCATCGGCATGGAAATTATAACTGAACCCCTGGGTGCCAATGAGATCACAAGCAAGAAAAAACATAAAAGAAGTCCCAGGACAGAGCCTTCAGGGATACCCATGATTAACAAGCATGATTTGGATGAAGATCCAGCAAAGGAGACTAAAAAAGACCTCTTAGACATGTAATAATAATAATAATGGACAATAATAGCTACAATTTATATATCACTTACTGTGTGCCTGGCACTATGCTTTATAATTATAATCTCACTTCATCCTCACAAGAACTCTGGGATTAGGTACCATTATTATCCCATTTTACTGATGAAGAAATGGGGGCAGACAGAGGTTAAGTGGCTTGCCTAGGGTCACATAGCTAGTAAATGTCTGAGGATGGATTGGAAATCAGGCCCTCCTAACTCCAGGCCAGGCACTCTATCTACTGCCCCACCTAGCCGCCCCTGAGGTAACAGAAGAACAAGTAAGAAAAGATCTAGAAGAGAAAAGTCTTACAGAAACCTAGAGAAAAGAAAGTCTCCTGGAAAAGAAGATAATCAGTAGTATCAAAGTCTGACTTTTGGAAAGAACAGTTGTAGTTGAATGATAAGTTGAGAAACCAGAGTGCAGAGGGTTGAAAAGAGAGTGAGAGGATAGGAAGAGGAGGTACCAACTAGAGACAGCTTTCTCCATGGGTTTGTCTGAAAATGAGAGAAGAGATACAGAATGATAGCTAGAAGGCAAGTAAAGGTTTTTGTTTGTTTGTTTTTTTAAAGATAGGGAACATAGGCATGTTTGCAGGAGGCCTGGAAGGATCCTGTAGATAAGGCACAGAGAGGTTGCAATCAGTCTTATCGAAGGGAACATTGACATTGAAGAGATCACAGATTCATGTGAGAGTGGCGAAGAACTTTCTAACAACTCAAGTTAACCTAAAACAGAATAGGCTGCCTCTGGATTCTCAGTCACTGGAGGTTTTCAAGCAGGGGCTGGATGATCACTTATGACAGACTGGATTCTTGTTCTGATATTGATGGAACTAACTAATCAATCAAAAATTTTTATTAAATGCCTGCCATGTGACAGGCATTGTAATAGGCACTGGGGATACAAGTGCAAACAATGAAACAATTAATAAACATTTGTGAGGAATGATTAAAACTTTTATTTCCACAGAAATTATGTAATATATGACTTATGAAATCTAGGGAGTCCATACATACCGGAAAGTCTTTTGACTTGCATCAAATTGCAGGAAAATAAATTGAAGACACTACCAACATAAGTTAGTACTAGATTATCTTCTAGCAGAAGAAGGGGAATACGTACAAGAGATATAACCGAGAAATGTTTCCCTACATTCAAAATAACAATGAGCAGAATGGGAGACATAAGTAAGGAATTATGTCTCACAGCAAAGACAACAGGCAAAGCAAGGATCCAACTGATTTTTATCTTGTTTTGGGGCTAGAAGTCAGTTAAGTAGAGTAAAGGTTAAGTCTTGCTTGGAATGCTCATGCATAATAAGCTTATGAATATTAACTTCTACTCCTCTGGGAAGACTCAAGGTTCATTTTAATGGTCATATAATGTATGTAGTAGGAAGGGGGAAACACATTAAGGGGAGCTATGTAGTAGGCGTATCTAAAAGTTATACACCCTGTGTTACCCAGCCAATGGGGAGATATAGGTATGTAAGTTTACTTTTATTTCGGGAAGGTGTGACTATTTTCTGAGGTACCCAACACTGCAGTTGAGTTAATAAACTTTATTTCTTTTATCTTCACCCCTCCTGAGCCTGAAAAAGTTATTTCTCAGACATTCCATCAATAAACATTTATTAAGTGCCTACTATGTGCTGCTACTGTGCTACTTTCAACGACCTTAAACAATAATGTGGGATACAAGTATCTATAAAATTATACACACCAGAAATATAAAGTTAATAAACACAAATATATATACAAAGTGTTAAAAACAGAGTAGTTTGATAGCAAGGGAGGACACTAGCAGTCGGAAGGGATCAGAAAATGCTCAGGGCTGAAGCTGGTGCCTGAGCTGCATATTAAATGAAGAGAGAGCCTCTATGGAATGGAATGAAGGAAGCAGTAGAAATGTGAGACAGTCAATAAAAAGTCATGGGGACTAGCAATGGAATGAAGAACAGAGAGAAGGCCAATTTGCCCAGATTGAAGTGGGGGTGGGGAGTAATATCTAACAAGGCAGAAAAAGTAGGATGGGGCCAAACTATATACAATATATGAACCACAGATAGAAATCATAGTTCAAATAAAAGATTATGTTCTAGATTGATAAATGTACCAAGCTGTTGCAACAAAATTCTGCTTTGGGGCAATAAAGTGATGATGGGAGATCAAACGAGTATTGTTAAGCGTCTACTAAGGGTCTGACACCGCCACCCCTAAAAAATGAAACAATCCCTATTTTCAATGAATTTACATTCTAATGGGGGAAACAAGTACATATGAAAATACATACAGCACAATATATAAATACACATAATAAGTACAAATATATACAAAGTAGTTAAATATCTTAGTTTGGGAGAAAAGGTACTAGTAACTATGGGAATCATGAAAAGCTTCATGCAAAAGATGGAGTTTCAGCTGCTTCTTAAAAGAAGTGGGGAGGTAAGGAGAGAATGTATTGCAGGTATTGAGAACAGCCAGTCAAAGGCACTAAAACAGAAGATGAGAGTGTGTTGTGTGTAAGGAATAGAAAGAAGACCAGTTAGACTATATCAAAAACTCATTTATATATTCCTCTGAAGCTGGAGTTCTTAATGCTTTCTGGTGTGGACTCCTTTGGCAGTCTGGTGAAACCTATGGGCCCCTTCTCAAAATAATGGATTTTTAAAAATTCATAATTGAAGGAAATTATAAATTTCGGATTGAGATCAGTGAGAAATATGTGTGTGTGTGTGTGTGTGTGTGTGTGTGTGTATATATATATAGTTCATAGATGTCCTGAAATTTGTCCATGGTTTCCAGACTCTAAGGTTAAAAACCCCTGCTTTAAAGTTTGCAGAGAACTTTCTGTACATTGTCCCATTTGAGACCCACACTAACTCTGTGAAGTAGTTACAAGCACCTGTGGTTGTTAATTTTTCTCATTTAATAGCTGGGGAAACAGGCTCCGAGAGGTCAAGGGATTTGCCTGGTGTCACAGAGCCATTAAATGTCAGAAGTGGGATATAAACACAACTCTTCCCAAAACCTTCAGATCTACCACTTTATCTCATCGATCGTCACCATTTATTAAGAACTACTATGCGCCAAGCATCAAGCTGCCTCCCCTCTGTGGTCCTTTTCAGCTCTGAGATGCTATGATATGGAGTTTAGGCTGCTGCCCTGCCCCACGCAAATACCCTACGTCCAGCCCGCCCTGGCAGTCCTAGTCTGGGGGTCCTCCAAAATGGGAAGCAGGAGAGGGCAACAGGAGGGAGAGGCAGCATCCCGCCCCACAGTCCCAGGACTCCACCCTCTCCTGCCTCCTCCCTCAGGAGCAACCCATGAATGGACAGGACCGAGTCCACTGCGCAACCACAAACCCGACAGGGCGCCTGCCCACTTCGCCCAATCAGAGCGCGGTTAATAGACCGGATGAGGCGGGGCACTCTGGGGTCTGAGGAGCGAATCAACGCCTTCGGGTGTCCACAGGCGGAAGCGGAAGTGATTCGGAAGCTGTTGTGGGAACTTCTGTGTTTGTGTGTGAGAGGGGCACCGTGCGTTTGTTCTTTGGACGTTTTCGGGGGGACGGCCAGGAGGGGACTGCGGGTCTCGGCCGTGTGGAGGCAGCTCCTTGAGGCCGCCGCCGCCGCCGTCGCCATGGTGCAGGCAGAGCGTGGGGTAGCTGCCGGGTGAGGGGAGGGCGGGAGGGAGGGTGACGGCAGCGACTTGACCCGGTCCGGTTGGCTCCGCTGTGTCGGTCCGAGCTGGCGCGATACCCGAGCGAGTGGGGCGAGCGGCGCCAGCCGCGCCGGGTCAAAGACGTGGGCCGCGGCAGCCGCAGCAGAAAGAGGAGCTCTTCCCCCCGAAGCCGCGGCTTTGGCTGGGTCGGCACCGCTAGCTCCTGGTAAAAAGTAAAGTAAAGCAAAGCCCGGCCGCCCCCTCCCCGTCTCTGATTGTGCCACCCGAGCCTGTGCCCCCGGGAGGGGCATCGGACCCCTTGGCCTCCAGCCGTCTCCGGCTGCTCCTCCTCTTCTCCTTTTCTTCCTCTTCTGCTCTTCCCCCTCTTCTACTTTACTCCTCTTTTCACTCCTCTTCTTTTTCTTCTCCCCTTCTTCTCCCCGCCCCCCCTTCCTTTTTCCCGGGGTTGGTTTTGACGAAAACATGCCTTGCACCTGGAGGAACTGGAGGCAATGGATCCGGCCCCTCGTGGTATTTCTCTACCTGGTGGCCTTGGTCGTCTCTCTGCCTCTGTGCGTATGGGAGCTGCAAAAACTCGAGGTAAGACGAGCCTTTCTTAGGACGCTTTTGATACCCGGTGCACCCGACACCCGGGGAAGGACATTTTTCCATTTATAATCTGTCTCCTGCCCTTTTGCCTTTATTCCCCAAAGACACTTCATATAGAATCATACTTTTATTGCTCTAAGGGCACTTGCAGGTCATCCGATTGCAAAAACTCATTTTATAGATGAGGAAACTGACTAAGGATAAGTAGCTTACCCAAGGTCTTGCCTTTAAATAACAGTCAAGATTTGAACCCAAGACCCTCACTCCACATGCATTGCCCCTCTTAAGAGCTGCAGCTTTAACCTGCCTGGCTGTCTTTTGAAGAAATGCATTGTCTGTTCAGAAGTAATGTTGGGGCCATATAAAGAAGCCTAGAAAAACAACATTCTATATAAGTTCATTTCCGTGAAAGTCCATTTTCAGGAACATAGATTCCTCTTAAAATTATGTGAGTTTTTTTATTTTTAACCTGGGATGGTTTTGCTTAACGTAATCAGAAGATATTAGGAAGTGACTGCACTGGAACAAAATTATCACAATGATTTTGGTTTTGTACACAGATTGGGTTTACTACAATAATATCAAATAAGTGACTTTAATGACATCGTGCATTTGCGTTTATTAGCAAACTTTATCTTCTTAAATTAAAAGATCCAATTAATTTATCTTTCTCTTTTTTTGCTTTAGAGGGTAATTAGGTCATAGGTTTTGCAAAATAATCCTTCTGGTTCTATACAGTTTTTTTATGTCACATTCTTATTATGACATCAGTAAAGTAACTCTGAAGAGCCTGAAAGTTCCTAAGGTAAAAACTTATGTTATATAACCTTTTCAAAGTTAAACTGGTAAAACTCAGAGTAAACTGGTTAAACTCTTAATCTTTTCATCAGCCAAATTAAATGTCATTATCCTTTAAAGTAAAACTTCAAATGTATTTATCCAGTAAAACAGGTTTGAAGCTGCTTCAACCTAACTGAACAGACTCCTTTTCCCTTCTGTCTCAAGGCTAGTGAATTTATTAGTTTAGAGAAGAACTCTAGATGGAGAAACTCCCTCCAGATTTAATGTAACTTTTCCAAACTCAAGTTTTGCCTGGGGACTCTGAAGATCGAGGCAGCTAATATATGTAATAAGATTTGAACTCAGTTCTTCTGATTCTTATATTGGCCCCCACACTGCCTTATAGTAGCATGATAATAGGTTTTTAAAAGCAAGATGACTTATTACAGCAAGAAAAGCACTTTTGTCAAAAACTTTATAGCGCATTATGCTAGAAAGAATGTTTTTAGACATCCTGTAAATCTATATAAATCATACTGCTAGTGTCATTTATTAATAAAACGTGTTTTGACAGATATGTCAGTCTTTGGTAGTAAATGTAATGGGCTTCTGATGCTTTTTAATTGAGATGCTTATTCAAACATTCCCTTTTTACTTATAGGTTTCGTAACCAGTACATAGAGAGTAATTATTATAGTTGTTAAGACAAGCCCTACAAAATATCTTTAGGATTACCACTCACTGTAGATAACATCCTTAAATAAGTAGATTGTAGAAATTGGTGATTCAAAAGGTAGTGCCTACCTCAAAAAAAAAAAAAAAAGCATTATTCCTTACTCTGAAAGCCAGATGAGCTCAACAGTTGGGTTTCCTTATTTTTCCACTGCAATATTGTTTTCTTTCGTCCCACAGCACCTAAATTTTGTTTTGTGAATTATTTGCTGTACATGAAGTTAAGAATACCTGACTTGAAAATTCAAGCTCTGGACTTAAAGAAAGGCCCAGTGACTTTCCACTCACTCTACTGACCCCAGAGCAGTTTTTGGCTTTGTTTTGTTTGCTGCTGGTGCTCTGTGTGTTCTGTGTAACAGCCAAGCCCTTTAAGGTTTGAATCCAGGGGACTTGCATTAAACAACTTTACACTTTAGGAGTTTGATTACCTGTTATGTTGCTTATGCTTTTTATGTGTGTTTATTCTACCTTGAACAGGCCTCCATAGGGAGACTTAGATCTGTCCTCTCTCCCTTCCTTCTACCTCTTCCCCTTGTCACCTCAAGAGCATCACTCTGACTCTACCCCCTCCGCCATCTCCCCAATTTGAAAGCCAAAAAAAGTATGCAAAATAAATATAAGGTCATTTTGTTGGGGAGGATATAGGCAGCCAGAGAGAGGGCGATCTTTAAGCTAAGTTTTTCCCTTCTACATTTTATTGATTTGGATTTTTAAAAAAACATTACAGACATTTACTGATTAATCTAACTTCATGAGAGGTTTCTTGTAACAAAGTAAAACATTTAAGTAAAACTAATAATACCTCATTTGAAAGTGCATGCAGCATTTTATATTGGTGTGCACTCCTTCCCATTTTAAAAATGAATAGAAATCCATTTTCTCTCCCAACTTCTGCCTTATTGAAAAAGAAACCATTTATTATAACAAATATTCATTGCCAAGCAAAACAAATTTCCTCAGTGACTGTGTACAAAAATATATGTCTTATTCTGAACCCTAAATCCATCCCCTTTCTGTAAGAATAGCATACTTCATCGTCTGATCCTCTGGAATCATGGATTGATCATAGTTCTTACAAAGTTTGTTTTTACAATGTTTTTATTGTATAAGCTTTTCTCCTTGTTCCAATTCCTTCACTTTATTAGTGTTTTCAAAATGTTATGATACTGATATTATAATGTAACTTTTTCTCCAAATTCTGCTTACTTCACTGCATCAGTTCATATTACTTCCATGTTTCTTAAAAATCATCTATTTCTCATTACATTCATATACCATGACTTATTCAGCCACTCTTCAACTGATGGGTATCCCTTTAGTTTCTAATTTTTTTGCCACCACAAAATAGCTGCTTTATAAATATTTTTGTATAGAAAGTACTTTCCCCTCTTTCTTTGATCTCTTTAGAGTATAGGCCTTGCTAGGTTAAAAGGTGTGTGCTGTTTAGTAACTTGACCCATGCACAGGTCCACCAGTGTACCTCTTTTCCCACAGGCTCTTAAACATTTATCATTTTCCTTTTTTGTCATCTTTACCAACCAGATGAGTGAGTGTGAGGAAAAAAAATCTCAGAATTGCTTCAATTTTCACTTCTCTAATAAGTAATGATTTGGAACAGTTTTCCACATAGTTATTGATAATCTGATTTTCTTCTTTCGAGACCTGCCAGTTCATATTTGGGAATGCCTTGGTTTTTTGTTTTTTTTTTTAAGCAAATTTGAATCCGTTCCTTGTGTGTCTTGGAAATGATACCTTTATCAGAAAAACTTGCTGCAAAGATTTTTTTCCTCAATTCCAAATGGGTATGTGATCTAGACATGAAAGTTCACATCAAACAAATCAGAGAAACATGATAAAAAAAATTACCTAGATCTTTGGAAATAAGATTTCATGAAGTTTGTTTGTTTTTTGTTTTTTTCACAAAGCCGCTAAAGCCAAGATTAAAAACTAAACCCTTGAGCTGAGTTTTGAAGATAACAACGGGTTCCAACCATTGCAAAGGCTGAGAGGTAGTTTCCTGTGTGGGGTTCAAGCTTCTGTTGGCTGGACTGGGAACCTAGTGACCAGTTATCGCATCAATGAAAATGTTTTGCTTCCCAACTAACTTTTGAAACAGTCTATTTGCAATTTTGAAACAAGCAGCCAAGTACTATACTTTTATGGATTTGTTCGCATTCCCAGTCGATCCATTGTTGACATGGTCAGCATAACTTGAATTTCTGAGCTTTGATGCTATGGCAGTTCCATAGACTACTTGTTCATGAAAATAGACCAAGTTTTTTCTAATTTTCAACCACAGTTATGTTGAAAATGATATTCCAGTGCAGACTAGTGAAAAGCACAAAATTTAGCCCACAGCGCCATAAACTACAAATACATTCTATATTTTCTGTCATCCCTATAATAAACATTGCCACCAAGCAGGCAGTGTTCTGAAAGGTGCTTTCAGGATACAATGGTTTAAGAGATGTAAGTGTTAGGGAATCAGATTATTAACCTCAAAAAACATATTTAAGTAATATGCTTTCAAAGGTAAATAAAAATTCCTTATAAAATTTGTATAAGAGGAATGTACCTTTGAAGATAAGTGAACTTATTTCTAACAGATATTCCCATTCCAGGCTTAGTGGCCTTTTCTCCCTAACTGTGCTGCCTGATTGAATGCCATTTAATTATACAAATTAATGTTTCTGAAACATATTCTGTTTGTTCACTTTTAAGTGTATTGCACTTTTTCAGTTGTGTAGTTGTGTCTGAGAAACTGTTGCTGGTATTGGACCTGGTCATCCTGTTTTGCAAAAGCTTTTGGGGGGTTTTTTGTTCACAAAATGAAACCCATGGCTTTTTATTCTACCCACTGTAGGATTACATGTGTAATCACACTCTGAGCATTAGTTTAAGGATGTCTATTCTGACCCATAGGTGGAACCCAGGATTTAATCGTATCATTGATTTAAGACTTCTGTCTCAAACCCCCAGCTGTTTATACCAAATTTTTTTTAAATTATGCTGAATATAATGTTGGTTGCTTAGTTCCACATCATTTTAAATTTTGCAGAGGACCTGACAATAATTTTAATCATGGCATTGACAGTTTGTGGTGGCATTTTTTTTCTTTCTGCTTGCTTTAAGGACCACACGTAAAGCTCAGAAGAGCCAGGTGTCCCTTGGGCTGTGGTTTGCCCACCCTTGAATTAATTGGTGAGCATGATAATAATGTGAACCAACAAAATGCAAGCATGTTTGTGATCATATGATTTAGTTACATCTTGTAGCAAAAAATTATGATTTAACCAGCTCTTTCCTTTGTAAATGGTTTTGTAATGATATCAACAGGTAAATGGTTTTTTTTAACAAAGCAAAAGCAGGTCACTAAACACTTTGACTCTATTGGAGTTTTAAGTCTCCAGTATTAAAAGTAAAGCAGAGTTTAAAATAACATGTTAAACTCTGTAAAGCTAAATCTACTTTATGTTCATAAATATTAGCTAAAAAGCACTTGAATGTTTTAAATGATAATTGCTTTATGTAAAAGGAATAAATTTCCAGAGGAGTGAAAAGAACAGTAATTATTAGAAATTGTAAGGCAGTTTTAGATGATTTCTTTCAGGAGTGTCTTGGAATTTCACTGATTTAAATCTAAATTTTATAGATATTAGTTGATTGTACTACTGTGGTTCTCATCTCCTTAAAATCCTGAAGCCATTCAGAGATCAGTTAAGAAGCATTATTAAGCTACTATATGCCAGACACTGCACACTGAGGATACAGACACCAAAAAGAGGAAAATAATCCTGTGCTTAAGTAGCTGAGGGAATTAATGTGTGCACATGTAGGCTTATATAGAGTAAATACAAATTAAATACACGATAAGAAGGAGGGGGGAACTAGCACTTGGTTTCGGGAAGGGCTTGATGTAAAAAGTGGTGTTTGAGCTGCAGCTTTCAGGAAGTGAGGGATCCTTTGAGTTGGAGATGAGAAGTGAATAATGCATTCCAGGAATGAGAAGGATGACTAGTGCAAAAGCATGGAGCCTAGAGATAGAGTGCTGTGTGTATGAGAAGACCAGTTTGGCTGGATGGTAGAGTACTAGGAGAGCAGTGTATGATGAGGTTGGAAAGATAGATTGTACCTAGGTTGTAAAAGGCTTTAAGTGCAAACAGCCCACAGGCAATAGGGAGCCACTGGAGTATGAATAGGGACTTGGCTGACCATGGTCAGATTTGTGTTCTGGTAGATGTGAGAGGAGGCTGGATTGGAGTAGAGACCAGTTAGGAGGACATGGCAATAGTCCTGGAGAGATACGATAAAAGGCCTGAACTAAATCAGTGACTGTGAAAAAGAACAGTTTAAATGTAAGACGTGGATGCAGAAACTATAAGATCTGGCGATTGCTTGGATAGGTAGAGTGAGAAGCAATGCGATCATTCAAGAGTAACACCAAGGTTATGAACTAGAGAGACTGGAAGACTTGTGGTATCCTCAACAGAAATAGGAAAGTTTGGTAGGAGGTTGAGTTTTTGGGGAAAAGATAAGTTCTGTTTGGGCCATGCTGAGTTTGAGATGCCTATGAGACATCCAGTTTTGCAATATTGAACGGAAAGTTGGTGATGTGAGATTGGAGCTCAGGAGACAGGCGAGGGTTGAATGTATAGATCTTGGAGTCAACTACATAGAGATGACAATTGAAGCCATGGGAGTTAGTGAAATCTCTGAGAGTTGAGAGGAAGTGGAGGCAATGAGGGTAGACAGCTTTTTCTAGGTGTTTGGCTCAGAAAGGGAGGTGAGGTATAGAATGGTAGCTTGAAGGAATGGTATGATATTGTTTAGGTTTTCATTGATGGGGAGATTTAGGCATGTTTGAAAGCAGCAGGGAAGGAACCAGTAGAAAAGGAGATATTGAAGATTAGACATGTATAGTTGAAGTGGCAATCTGCTGAATAGGGAATGGGATCAAGAGCATATAAAGACTTTTCTCCTTGGCAAGGAGAAAGACCACCTAATCAGAGACTGAGGCAAAGAAAGAGAGAGTGGAAGATATTGTTAAAGGTTGTTAAGGTGATAAGAGGGAAAAGAAATCAGTTTTCTTATTAAAGTAACAGAGTAAGATTCTCAAGTGAAAGGGTTGAGGGAGAGAGAGGCTTAAGAAAAAAGATTTAGGATAGCTTTGGGGAGTGGGATAAGGGGTCAGTTAAGGAGGGGCAAAAAACAAACTGTAGTCTTAGAACTTTTTATTATACCTCAAGGTAAGTGCAAAATTTTCTGTGGGAAATTAAGTCACTTTTTATATTTAAATTCTTCCGCTAAAATAGTATTCAGATGCTTCATTGTGGCATGAAAATGACCACGGGTTCTTGATAGTATTCCAGATGAACTCTTAAGCTTTGGTAAATCCTACCAAGTTGAAAAGACTTCAAATAAGGGCCTAGAAATGGATTTTGAACTTGTTGTCCAAGGACTAGTCTAACCGGATTTGGAGATACTCTATACCAGAGGGTTAGTTATAACAAATTAAACATAGAGGGTTACATTCTGTCTGTGTAGGGAGTGTCCACAACAGTGAAATAATGGACCTTTTGGTGTATCACGTCCAGTATCTCCTTTATTAGGTTTTGGAAGAGGGAAGGGAATTAAGGTGCTAAGGATACAGTAGAGCTTGAAATATTACTGTTTAAATAGAATGGGATTCCATTGCCACATTATAGTGACCACTGGGGCAAAGGGAATATGTTGTAAAGTTTATTGGAAGTTCCAATCCCAGATCTCCCAGTTACTACCTTTGTGACCTTGATTATTCATGAGGTTTACTTCCTCATACGTAAAATGAGGGAGTTGAACTAGGAGACCTTGAACTTACCTAAATCTACAGCCTAAATTAAAGCCTGTACATTTAAAGGAAAATTGTCCATAACGGTAGGTAATTCAGTACGTTTATTGAGTGATTGTTATGTTCAGGGCTCTCTTAGAAGCTAAAGCAATAACCCAATAAGTGAAGTGCCATATTGAAATGGAAAAATAGTCTGCATTCCCTTGCAACCAGATCTATGTGATGAAGTAGTGCCTTGTGGTCTTCTTGACCCTAGAAGTATAGTCTTATTCATTTTCAAACCCAAAGAAATGTTTTGGGGTTTTTTTGTAAGCCTTAGTGTAGAAATTTTAAAATATTCACCACATCCTCTTTGTTTTGGGGGGATTACTATGTTTTTTTTTTATCCTGGTCAGAACTATTAGTGTTTGGAGGACTTTTTTATATATTTGCTTAGAGCTCTAAATTTCTTATGTTGGTGATAGTAGTGGCCTTAGGCCTCCTTTCAGTATTCATTCAGTGAACTTGTATTAAGTACCTACTGTGTGCAGTGGACTATGGAAGGAGAAAAACCATAATAAGATGGCCCCTGCTCTGAAGAGATGTTATAACATATTTAGGGCAGATAGGCATTACAACTGTGATATAATATTTCATCATTGGATATGGAATTTCCATATAAGGAAAGTCTCACTACTAATACCACTTTCTCACCAACTTAGAGTCATAGAGAGTTAGCTAGGACACTGAGGTTCAGCTTGCCCAGGGTCATACACCAATATGTTGGACATAGGACTTGAACCGAGGTGTTCTTGGCTGGCTCCAAGGTCAGATATCAGTTCACTCACCCAGAATGTTATAACACAGGCAAAAAAAAAATAATACAAATTAGAATGCAATGAGTACATAAAAGAAGTATATCCAAAATGCAGTGAGTTAAGATGAAGAAAAAACTATTAGGTAAGGCAATCAGGGATGACTTCATAGAAGTGGTATGGAATGTTATCTTAGATCATTATTAGCCTGGCATGTCCTGCTTAACACAAGAACAAGTATTGTGAAAAGAAACATGATATTTTAAAGCTAGAAGGAACCTTGGAGATAGAAAACCCTTTTTATGTAGACCGAGAGAGATTATTTAATTCCCTGATTATTAAAATTCAGTGGATATTTATTGAATACTATAAGCATTCTTTATTTGGAGTGGATTTCTTGGAAACTGGTAAAGATGTATAGGCAACTCGATACAGAAAATTTTTAATTAAGAGCAATTCAGGTAAAATTTATCATGCAAACTAAGGGTCCCATTGGGAAATTGGGACATTTTACCTTAATTCATTTAGCACATTGCATTCCAAGTATCAGAGAGGAAAGGGGCAGATTTCTGGGAACTCTTAAGAATGGAAAGGAGGAAAAGGAACAAACTGGAAAAAAACTGAAAAGAAAAAGTAAATAGGTAGATACCATTAACTTCTAGAAGGTTTAGCTGTGCTTCTTTAACATGATGCTCAGCAGTACATTAGGGCGCCAATCATTCTTAGCCCTTCCTTAGTAAAAGCTGCCAGCCAAATCAATTGGGCAATTTTCCTTTGGGAATATTCTTCCTAATATTTTATAATGAAAGTCAACAGGCATGTTTTGCTTTAGAAAAATTAGCTTTATAACTAAATTGAATAAAATGCTTCTATTAAAAAAAAGATAGGTGTACTTGTGAAATGTTTGCTCTTACTATGACAAAATGTTACTCTTTAAAATTAAAAACAGGAACTCTTAAAAGGCATGCTTTTTATTCTCTAGTTTTGTAACAGTGAAATATTTATGCTAAACTATTTCTTTTTTTGAAGGTTGGGATACACACAAAAGCATGGTTTATTGCTGGAATCTTTTTACTAATGACTGTACCAATATCTTTCTGGGGGATTTTGCAACATTTAGTGCATTACACTCAACCTGAACTACAGAAGCCAATAATAAGGTAATATCTTAACTCGATTTAATCTTAGAATTATCTTGGAGATTTTTCAAGAGTATGTTGAATATTTTATTAAATTTGTTAAATTGTCTTCTTTGCTTTCTAAATAGGATTCTTTGGATGGTGCCTATATACAGCTTGGATAGTGTAAGTATGCTTTCCTTTATCTAGTCACTTGAGAACTTATATACTAATGTAGCAACTACAGTCGCAGAAGATTTTACATCGTTAAAATAAATGTGACTAAAATGCTGCATTTGTTTGTTAAAAGTCGTTAATGATAGTAATTCCAGAACTTTGTTTCTATAACACTATAGCAGTAAGGCAAAATCCATGACCTTGGAGAGGACCATGGGCATGCCTGAATGGTTTGGAATCACGAAGTATAAGGAATTCCCTAGGTAGAAGGCAGAGGAAGTATAACATTTATTTAGACTCCAGAGGATCAGATTCAAGAACCAATGCTCCCAATTTGATATTGTGACAATAATACTCCAAAACTGATAAGCCCACCTCACTGAAGTAACAGGGAAATTATAACAAAATATTATAGCAAGGAACTGAGCCATACCATTGATGTGTGGCCTGGACCCCTAAATGGCCGGCTATTTGGTGGACCCATTTTGCTAATACTGGGTCATCAGTTGGGGTCAGAGTAGGAATAATATGTTCAGTAGCAATCTTTGCTAGACGATCAGCATGTGCATTTTACTCACGTTCTGGTGTGGTCAGGGTCACGTGAGCATCAACATGAAAAACTGGCAAATTCATAACCAGAGACATCTTCCTATAACTCTTTACCCCAAACTTGTTTGCCATGAATCTCCCAATTCTGATTCTTGCACATAAGCATCCATGTAGCTAACCCATTAGCTACTACCCATGAGTCACTAAATATGTGACACTGTCCTCCTTTCTCTGTTTTGATGGCTTGATGTACTGCCATCAGTTCAGCATATTGGCTACTTCCACCTATCCTAAAACTTTCCAAAGTTCGCATAGTACAGGGGTTATAGGCTACTGCTTTCCAATGTCTTTTGTGTCCTGAATGTTTTGCTATCCCATCAGTAAACCAAGCATGTTTGTTCTGTTCCTCAGTCCATCATATCCATCATTCCATTTCACCAAGGATTGTACCTACTGTTGCTTTGGTTCAAGGGGTTTTTCATTCCCCTCAGTGCCAGTGTTTGCCACAGATTTATGTAAAGCAGAAATTCCACTTTTGCCTGCTCTCGATCTATTCTTAATATACCACTTACATTTGATTATGCTTGGCCCTTGCGCATGTCCAATTCTGTGGGAAGCTGGTGTACTCATTACCCAAGTCACAGTTGGAGTTCCAGACCTTAATACCACTTCATGGCCCAGAGTCAGTTGCTCGGTTTCTACCAAAGCCCAATATGCAGCTAATAGCTGCTTCTCAAAAGGTATATATTCATCCCAGATGAAGGTAGTTTCTTGACCAAAATCCGAAAGGTACATTTCGACTTTGTTGTTTTTGCCATAAACTCCAGTTCACGTAGTTATCTCTCACAGTCACTTGTAATTCCACTGGCCCATTTTGCATAGGCCATAAATGTAGGGCTAATTGTATAGCAGCCTTTGCTTCCTCAAAAACTCTACTTTGTTCAAGTCCCCAATCAAATTCATATTTCATCCTGGTAACTTTATACAAAGGTTTCAAAATCTGTTCCAAGTGTGGGATGTGGTGTCTCCAATAACCAAATAACCCTATGAATTTTGGGGCCTCTTACTAGTAGGAGTAGGAAAATCTTGGATTTTTTGTTGAACTTGTCGGAGAATCTCTCATAGTCCTTTATTCCACTGTATCCCCCAGAATGTTACAGTTCGAGCTGGCCCTTGAACCTTTGCAGGGTTAATTTCCTATCCTTTTTTTTTTTATATGGTCAATTAATAATGTCCAGCTTGTCTCCGTTTACTCCCTGTATCTTGATGTCATCTATGTAGTGGGTAAGCTGTATACCAGGTAACTTTAATTCATCTGAATATTCAGCTACAATCCTGTGGCAAATAGTTGGGCTATGAAGATATCCTTGTGGCAGGCATGTAAACGTATACTGTCGGCCTTGCCAAGTGAAAGCAAACTGGTCCCATTGCTTGAAGTCTATTGGGATCATAAAGAAGGCATCAGCCAAATCAATAACTGCATACCAAGTCCCCTCATGTTTCTGGATTCCCTCTGTTAAAGTAACAGTATCTGGAACAGCAGCATACAGGGGAGGAGTCACTTTGTTCAACTGTCTATAATCTACTGTCATCCTCCACGTTCCATCTGACTTTCAAACTGGCCAGACAGGGTTGCATCGAGTGGTTGTAGGGATTAACACTCCTGCTTCAATATAGTCTTTTATAGTACTAGCAATTTCATCTTGCCCACCTGCCATACGATACTGCCTCAGAGTAACTACTTCAGAAGGTTCAGGCAAAGTGATTGGATCCATCTTTATTTTCACCACTAAAACTGTATTAACTCCTATTTTTTTCATGGCAAATTGGTATTTCCCTTCAGGTAAATTCAAGGTCATACCCTTCAATACGGCTATTCCAATGATGTATTCCGGAATAGGCACAATAACCACAGTATATTCTTTCTTGGGCAGTTGTCCAATTTTCACCATCAGTTTAACATGTATGGCTGATATTTCAGCCTCTTCTAATTCTGTGATGGTAGTAGGAGTTCTTCCCTGAACTTGTCAGGATTTCCATAGATAAGAGTGGCCTCCATCCCAGTGTCTATTAATGCCCTAGTTACTTACTTGACCCATTTTTCCAACATATGGTCAGGTTAATGTGGGGCCTGCAATCCAGCCTATGTATTTCTTTAATCTGGCCTGCGGCTCAGCCAATTTCCTAGTCTTCCTGAAGATGTGACTCACTTGGGTATGAGGGTTCAGGATCTGTAGCATCTCTAGGGGTAGTTCTTACTTCTCTATTCTGTCTGTTATCAAGACCCTTACCTCAATACATTCTGTACAGTTCATTGGTTGGAATATCATCTATCTTTTCAAAATCTGCTTCTGCTCTCAATAGAGCAGTGAACATTTGTTTTCTCATCACTTTATTTTGATGCCAAATCTGCTGGCTATTCACTCTCCTGTCTTGAGGAGATGTATCTCTTTCCCAGTCTCCTAAGTCATTTAACTGTGAAAAAGAGGGTTCTCTACTTCCCCAAGTAGCAGAGGCAAAGTCAGGTGTTTATAAGCAGGAGAAGCTGTCTTAACTATTAAATTTCTATGAGAGACTCCCAAGGGAGCATTATAGTATGTATCCGCGAATCCTGTCATAATAGCAGTCTTCGTTACCTCCTCCTTTAGCTTGATAATACATCTCTAAGTGAATACCAAGGTTCATTCCCAGTGGGCTACATAGAATCGATAGGATATTTTTTATTACATCCCTCAGCTACTAAAACTAACAGACTAGCCATACTGTCCTCATCTCCTTGCTGATGATAGTCCCTAAAAACTTGCTGAACTAAAGGAAACTGGCTGATACCTATGAATCTCATACAGTCCACCCTATCTACTATCTACAGTCCACCGGCCCCTTGATCACTGATTCTTACTATCCAAGATATTAATGATTCTCTCATTCTTTGGGTGAATCTACTCAAAATTTCTGTGATTTCTTGCTGTGAAAAATCTTCCAAAACTTCCCTTGTGACTGAATTATCATCTTGGGTTTCTGTCCTCCTTCACAGTATGGAACGAACTTCTTTCTGAGTATTTAACAATCTCTCATTCTCTGTGTGAGGAACGTCATGCATCATAGTAGCGTTTTGTGCCTCAGCCCCTGACAATGTCTTATTTTCTCCTGATTCTCTTCTGCCATCATGGCAAGGACGAAGCTGGCAGTCAGACTTGACCTGGAGTTGAAATGCACTCTTGACCTCTTTGGCTTCCTGTTTGTCCTAGCCACATTAATGGCAAAATTCTCCTTTGAGTTAGTAGACTCTTGAGCAATAACTTGTTCTCTTGCCACCTGAGATGCCCCATCTTGCTATGGCATAGGAGTATCCCCATTTCTTTCTCAACCAGCCTGTTGATTGAACAGGAATTCTCCTAGAAACACTCCTGCGAAGTGGCCATCCAGCTTCTGCTTGCAGAGCTTGAATGAGGTTCTGCTTATCCTGGAGCCCAGAAACAACTTTAAAAAAATAACGTTTGGTAACTATTTCAATTTAAATTTTTTCCTTTGTGGTTACTATGTTTTGTGCATTTAAATATATAATTCTTAGAAGGGGTCTGTAGATTTCAACACAAACCAACCAAAGGATGTCCATGACACAAAGTTTATTCCTAATTTGGAATGATGGGAAAGCCAGTCCAATTTTGGACAGCTCTCTAATCATTAGAGGTTTTCCTTACATTAAGCCAGCATCTGCCTCATAACTTTTATCTATTATTTCTAGCTCTGCCTCCTGGGACAAAGGAGAAGAAATTCTCTCTTTTCTCTATCACAATTCTTGAAATATTTGGAAATGGGGCTGCAAAGTCTCTCTCTCCATCCTCCGTACCCAAGTCTTCTCTTCTCCAACTAAGCTTATTCAGCAGGGACTTTCTTGATCCCCCAGACTCTTCCCCATCCTATTCACTGTCCTCTGGATGCGCTTCCAATATGTCCTTCTTATGATGTGTTCAAAACCAACGATAGCACTCCCAGTATCATCAGATAAGGCCAAGGTGCTGTCTGCCCTAGCTCTGGACTCTGCCTCTTTTAATGAAGCCCAAGACTTTATTTGTGTGCATGCCATGTATATTGAACATGTCAGCTGCCCAAACCACAAGGTCTTTTTACATGAACTATACCTTTTACTTAAGTCACACAACCACACTGTAAACTCCCACAATTATAGCAGATGATTTAGCCTTCCACTTTCACTGAAAAGATGCAGGCCAGTTATTGTGAAGTACCTCACCTCTCCTCCATTCCTGTGAAATCTGTCTTTTAAAAAGCGTCTCCAAAAGGATATTGGTTCTCCTGGCTAGGAAGAACTGCTGAATATCTAGAATTACTCTCAAAGCTCCTTAAACCTTCAGAGTCTCATACACTCAGTGAAAACCTCTAGTTTTTTCTGGAGAGTGTGGTGGTTGTGCATGGGGAGTGGGGTGTATACCCTGGAAGTATCCTTTTGTGTCAGTTTACTTCGGGATTTTTGACTGTTCGAGATAATTGAGCATGCCCATTTTTAGTGTGGTTAATTGTAATGCAGTTTGTTACTTTAATAATGTGCAGTGTTTTCCTCACAACACTTGAGTTAGTTACTTTTTCCTTGATGTTTTAAATTGGTCCCAGTATAATTGCATTCAAAAAATCCAGATTTGAATCATTACTTCATTTGATTACATAGTAAAAGAAATTGACCTACAAGGTTAGAATCCCAAAACACTCTCAAATACAGATACCTAATTTCATTTGTCTTCCTATTCATTTTCTCTCCCATTCATCTTTTATCAAAATATAAAATTTATTATTTCAGATTTTCACATTAGTAAACTTGGCCAAACTAACCATAGATCAAACATACAGTCTAACAAAAACACTTGACGGTTTACAGAATGCTTCCCTCACAGCAGCCCTGTGAAATAGTGAAAATGTTACTCAGTTTTACAGATGAGGAGTTGGAGACAGAGCTTAAATTAAGTTTCCCAGACTCCCATAGCTAGTGATTATCAGGGCTGGAATTTTAGACCAGGTCATGATCTGTATACCAGTGCAGGCTAAAGATAGGCCCAATACATCTGAGGCAATTTCAAATATTTACATGACAAGAAATACAATGTTCAGTAGTATACAAAATGGACTGAGAATTGGAGTGTTGATTCATTGCCATTTGGGTGGAATAATTTTAACTTCTGTTTTTCACAGTGGATAGCTCTGAAGTATCCCACCATTGCAATCTATGTGGATACTTGCCGAGAATGCTATGAAGCTTATGTCATATACAGTTTCATGGGATTCCTTTCCAATTATCTGACTAACCGGTACCCAAATCTGGTATTAATCCTCGAAGCCAAAGATCAGCAGAAACATTTGCCTCCTTTCTGCTGCTGTCCATCATGGGCAATGGGAGAGTAAGTACGGTTGTTTTTATCTTAATGGTCTATCTATCGAATGCCTGCTGTGCTCAGTAATGCTCTGTTGCCAGGGGTGTACAGAGGGTTAAGACAGTCTCTGCCCTTCAAGGAGACTGTAGTCTAGTTAGAGAGCTATGTTTTTGGAACATTGATATGGCAGAGGTACGAGAAGTCAATTGAATGGAGTGAGGCTAGCAGCAAGGAAATGAGTTAGGTGGCTGTTACAGTCCAATCCTGACTTTGCCACTTAATACCTGAGTGTGACATTAGATACACACTGGGCTTTAGTTTCCTCATTTGCGAAATGAGTGGGTTTTGGACTGTGTCGTTACTAAGGTCCCATTTGGTTCTAAATCTTTGATCCAGTCATGAGGTGCTGCTGGTCTGAACTAGTTTGGTGGCAGTGAGGAAGGAAGAATGAGGGAGATCATGAGGGCAGTGAAATAAGATACTCAGTTTAGTATTTAAAAAGTTAACTTAGCTAACTAAAATCATTCATTCAAGGTTTTTTCTTTTGATGCTTTCAACAGAAAACAAAAAGTAAATTTGAGGTAACTTTGGATTTACCTTTACATCCCTTTTCTAAGATCCCAGTTGGGTGCAGAGGTTGAAAAATATACCATCTTACGTAGAGGTAGACAATTACTCTTCCTAACCCTATTTGGTGAGTCATGGAATCACAAATCTTGAAGCTTAAAAAAAATCTCCATATAGGGGGTAACTTATCTCTTTATCTGATAACAATGAGTAATTCATGGTATTTGTGTTTGGAATAGTTTGAACAACATATTACAAATGCTGGGTTTCACAGTTAGAGTCTTAATCTACAGATGTCGATTTTTATCGTGAACACACGTCTATTAGGACGTTGTTGTAATTGAGTCCTCAATATACACAATTATTTGTTTTCTATACTTACATCTAATTTTTTACAGTTGTATCCCAGTGAAACTTTTTTAGTAAATCTAATTTTTGGTGTCTTGCTGAAGCCTTTACCACCTTCATTTAAGTCCTTTATTGGTAACCCACCCATTGGGTGTTTTCTTACCCCTTGTCTAGCTAATGCCCCAACTTTAAAAGTTTTTTAAACCAGCACAGTCACTTTTCCTGTGCAGAGAAGATATGGACAAGAAACTTAAGGCAGAAGAGACAAATTTTCTTAGATAGGGCCTTGCCTCATTTGGCACAGTCATATTGTCCATCAGTACAGAGTGGACAATCAGAGGCAGGAGAGAGAAATTGGACCGTGGCCAAGCATCTTTCAAAACAGAGTCACTTTATTTGTTAAATATTAAGAATTCCTCGTCATATACATTCATGATTTGAATCTGAATGTAAGTATAAAGGTGTATTTCAAAGCCAAGTTTTATAATCTCTTACCACTTCAGCAGGGAAGATCAAGTTGACATTATCTAAAAATAATAATACAGAGCATGCACTCTCAGGTAAAAGTTAACCACCTTGCTTCAAATGTAATGCCAGCCTTATAAAATGTTAGCATGTTACTGGTAGGAGACCAAAACTTTGTTGAAATGCATCTCTCGCTAACATATTGCATGTAAATGCCCAAACTGATTAATTTCTGTATTGCCTTAACCAGTTAAAGTTTTTCCTTAATTCTGTTGGATTACGATTTTATGCACCAAAACTAAGCCTCAGCCGTAATTTCAGTGCTCATTTTTTAGATTGTTAACTCATATTCAGATAATGACACTTCATGCTTTGAAATGCATGATGTGGATTAATTGGGTTGGTTATTATACTGTGTAAACAAGTCCACAGATCTAAATTCTTCATATATTTGATCTCAGATTCTTACAGCAACAGGCTGTCCCCAACCTAAGCTTGCAAATATGTAAACTTGATCACCTGTGGAATTAGATAGGATTTTTTAATATCAGCCTATTGCTTTTACTGGGAAAAAAAACCTACTTAGTAGTATCTTTTGATATAGAGTATTGAACATTTCATAGTGCAAAGCCAATCATCGAGAATCTTTGGTTTTCTTGAAGGTTATAATCTTAAAAGGGTCCCAGTGTGTGTCTCTTGAGACACAGTGTGAAAAGACAATTGAGAAGCATCTTTTACCACTTAACTTGATTCATTTTTAAAATTTATATAATGTATCTACATATTTATAGATATATTTGTGTATGTCTATGCAATATTTACCTCTGCTTTGAAATAGCCGCTATACTACTGACAGGTTTCCTTAAGTGAGACAGTATCATCCTTGCTCTGGGGTAGGTGTACTGTACCTTATTTGCTGATACCTAAGGTATCAAAGAGACAGCAGTTATTCCTAGTTACCTGCAGTTGCCTCTTTCCTCCTTAGCTTTGTTCTCTATACTTCCGAGTGGGCCACATGAGAATGAGTCGGGAAGAATGGTTAAAGTATTGAATTGTTTGCGTTTCCTTTGCAGAGTGTTATTGTTCAGGTGCAAGCTAGGTGTCCTGCAGTATACTGTTGTCAGACCATTCACCACTATTATTGCTCTGTAAGTATGTAAGTGTGAAATGAATGTTTTGGAAGCACTTCATTATGCTGCCTTTTTCCTTGTTGGAACTGTTAAGGCTATGTCAGTTATTCAGGTGGATAATACAGGCAGTAATAAAACTTATTTTATGAAAGTTACAACTTAAAATAGATGAATTATAAAGTCATAGTTCACATGACACAAGAAAACACAGTTCACTAAGCATTAAGCACCGACTGTATGCAGAAGCACTGTATTAGAGACAGAAACATAAAAGTGAAGTGGTCCCTGATCTCAAGGCGCCTGCATTCTAGTGGGAGACAGAACCTGAAAATATGTCTTGGCTTAGGATGTGGCAAGAAAATAAATTTTTAAAATGCTTATGCCACACAGCCTTCAAAGTAACCTGCATCTCTGGGACAACCACTGTTAAGAGTGGAGGTGCAAAAACTAACACTACTCACCAATAGGAGTTAAAGCTAACTTTATGGCTTGGAACTAGGCTACATGGTTAATTAGAGAATGCCAAAAGGTATTTCAAGTAATTAGTCATTCTCAGAAATATTTGTTGTATAAAACAGAGGGTACAAAGGCAAAATTAGTGTATTGCTTTAATTTGTATACATTTTCTTAGAAATGATATTAATAGATACCAAAAAGCCAAGAAAGAAATTGAAAATCTTTGCTAGGTCTTAAAACTCCATTTGGGTAGATAGAGTTTACAGTTTTAGTTATCCAACAATCCTGTTTTCTGGGTGTGAGAAAGTAGTAAATATTAATAGGGCTCTATAGTAAGCCTGCCACTGTATCCAGCATAGTCATCAACATGCCGTGGGAGAACCAGAAGATGACGTTGCAAAAGAGAAGGCTTGCTGGCCCCTTTTTTCCTTCTTCTAAATTAATCATTTTTAGTCACATCTTTGGCTTTACTCTAGATTGGCATTCAGCATTTGTTATACTGTTCTGTGTGATATGTATCTAGTTATCTCTTTTTCTTAATCTTTCTGATATTAGGAAAGTATCTCGTTGCTAAGGTGATATAAATAATGGTAACTAATTTGGAATTAACATTTGTATATCGTTAACTAGATTTCTAAAACTCTAAGAAGAACAGACTACTATTGTTTTCTTTTTTAAAATGGTGCTACAATACTTGAATCTTATTTTAGTAGGATTGTGGGTTGTTTTTTTGTTTTTTTTTACTTAGCCATGGTTACTATATGTATACAGTGAGTGAATCTGTTTTATTTTGGGCTTCGTGCTCTATTTATGAACACATTTTCTTGTAACATTTTTATAAAAATAGTTATGTTGTAACTTATGAGCAACCTATTTATCCAAATTTGAATATTTTAGCGTATTCTTAATAATTGACATTTTGAATCCTTCAAATGAGTTTTTCTTAAGATCTTGAAATATAACTTTGAAATTATATTGTAAATGTAATGTTTCTTTTAAACTATTTTTAGAATTTCTGAGCTGCTTGGTGTATATGATGAAGGGAACTTTAGCTTTAAAAATGCTTGGACGTACTTAGTTATATTCAACAACGTATCACAACTGGTGAGTTAGAATATGGATTTTACTTGTTTTACTGATAATTAATGATAATACTCAATACCTGTGACTAAATCCCTGGTGAAAATACCTGATTTGATAAATACCTGGTTGAAAAATTTGATATCACTTTCAAATTTGATTTTCTAAGCTGCCCATCTTGGAAATTTGAGAATCTATTAACTGTTTGATGACTTATCTTGATCTGTTCATGTTCTGCTTACCTTTCAATTACATACGAGCCGTTGTGGTTCAATATGAGATGTAAATGAGACAATATGGCTTCCTGAAAGTGAGAGAAACCTTAATTAGCTCATTAAATAAAAGACAGTGTTTAACTTTGTTATTGGTGATATAAGTCAAAAGAATTGATTAAAATTGAGGCAGTAGTTCTAAATTAAATGTTATTTGATAGTTTTCAAATTTTTAAAAGATGATGAAAGATAACACGTTTTAAAGAATTGGATAATATATAAGCAAATTATCTGAAGATATCTTTGTTTTTTAGAAGGAACAAGAAGTTAATCAGATTTAGTGTCATAATATCAGAGCTTCAGCACAAAAACATTAATTACCAGTACAAGTCAAGTAGTGTGAGTCAGTGCTAAACTAGATAGTTCAGTGATAGCTGTTAATAGTTTTCTCTTAGACTCTTAATTCAGTTGTTTTACTGCTTAACTTCACTTCATAGTCAAATTTCACTTTCACATATATTGTATGTTTACTTTCAAGTTATTTTTTACCAAAATAATTCTAACACAGAGTACTGTAAAAGCCAATACTTTGTTTCCTGGGCATTTGTAAATTCCACTGCTTTATAAGAGTCAGCTTCATTGGATAATCACTGTTTTCGGCATAGTATTTTCTCCATAGCTTCTCTGGTTTTTAAAAATGAATATTTTCAAGAAGATATTAAAACATTCTAAGTATTTTTATCGTTTTATGCAAGATGTATTTTTTAGCAATAAAAGTCCATGGATAATCTTACATTCATCAAATCCCAAGGAAATAGTTCCCAAAACAATATACCTTATCACTTCTTTCTGTTTTCCTCTCCTCTCTTCCCCCATGTATCTAGGTTATAACAAGAGCTATTCCTCATTAGATTTTCATCATTTTTATCATTTTACTCTTACTGGACAGATAGTTAAGAAAAACTGAGATATCAAAAGTTTTTTTTCCCCCCCTGTAGTTTGCTATGTATTGCCTGGTGCTGTTTTATAAAGTACTGAGGGAAGAACTGAATCCAATTCAGCCTGTTGGCAAATTTCTTTGTGTAAAGATGGTTGTTTTTGTTTCCTTCTGGTAAGTGCTGCTTTTCTACTAAATTCTTTCATTTATGAAAAAGCAATATAACTATTAAGTAAAAGTACATGGAAAAAAATTTATTGGCCCACAGTTATCTTGATTTGGTCAAAATATTGAGTTTTCCAGTGTAACAACAGTAACTTACTTTACATGTGTGATATTTACCATATAATTTTGTGTTCGGTTTTGCAGATTCTGCTCTCAGTGGTATTATATTATACACCATTCATGATAAATGTATCTTCATTTAGGGTTGACTGTGGTTGTGAGCCTTTTATACAGAGTAGACTAGTAAGACATGATTAGACGTTATTAGACTTAAGACATAATACCTGACTCCAGTCAAAGACTAACTCACATATATATTATATAGAGCTTTAATATTTACAAAGCACTTTTCTTTAAATAATTCCAAGAGGTAAGTAGTGCAAGCATTATGATCCCTATTTCAAAAAGGTCCTTGTGGAGTTGATGCATGAACATGGATCTTAATTCTCTTTGGGGGAGCAGATCCTCAGAGTCCAGTGACAGACAACTATCCAAGCTGTGTGGATAGCATAGAGATAGGTAGCAACTGATTCATATATCATAGCTTGCCAAAACCTGCTGGTCTTTAAATAAAATGGAATGTGAAGACAACAGTTTTAAGATACAATCTACAATTTCATTTGTTAAACATTGGATTCAGTCTGTCTGACACGGATTACCTTTTCATAAACATGTTTCATGCAGGCAAGCAGCAATAATTGCCTTGTTGGTAAAAGTTGGAGTTATTTCTGAAAAGCATACCTGGGAATGGCAGACAGTAGAAGCTGTGGCTACAGGTCTGCAAGTAAGTGAAAACTCATCACAGATGTTCTCTTCTACTCACTTATCTTCCTCTCTGATTCGGGCCTTTATTACCTCTTGCCTGGACTATCATAAGGGCCCCCTAAATAGTCTCCATGCCTTAGGCCTATCTCCATCTTCAGCACCTAGTCCTCAGTTTCCTCATATAAAATGAGATTGGACTAAATGGACTTTGGTCACTTCCAGTACTAGATTATAGGGTTATAGATTTAGAAATAGAAGGAACCTTAAAAGTCATCTATTCCAAGTCTTTCATTTTACAAATGAGAAAAATGAAGTCCAGAGGGTGGAATAATTTGCCCTTAATCGCATGGTAAGGGGCCAGACCTTTATAATGCTTTTTTTTTTTTTAATTTATTTCGTATTTTATTTTTCCCCAGTTATACGTAAAAACACTTTTTAATATTTGTTTTTAAAACTTTGAGTTCCAGATTCTCTCCCTTCCCTCCCCCTGCTTCCATTTGTGAAGGCATGTATAGTTTGCATGTGTAGTTACAGATTATGCATGTGTAGTTATGCAACACATACCTAGTAGTCATGTTGTGAAGGAAAACATAGACCAAAAAAAACTCAGGAAAAATATAGGAAGTAAAAAAGAGTATGCTTCAGTCTGTATTCAGACACCATCAGTTCTTTCTCTGGGGATGGAGAACATACTTCGCCAAGTTCTTCAGAGTTGTTTTGGATCATTGTATTGCTGAGAATAGCGAAGTCATTTACAGCTTGTTCATCTTGCAGTGTTGCTGTTACTTTGTACACAGTATGTTTCGCTTTGCATCAACCCATACAAGTCTTTCCAGGTTTTTCTGAGAGCATCCTGCTCATCATTTCTTATAGTAGAATAGTATTCCATCATAATTACATACCACAACTGGTTCAGCCATTCCCCAGTTGATGGATATCCCTTCACTTTCTAATTCTTCACCTCCAGAAAAGAGCTGCTATAAATATTTTTGTACATATAGGTCCTTTTCCTTTTTCTTTTTCGTCTCTTTTGGGATACAGACCTAGTAGCAGTATTGCTAGGTCAAAGGCTATGCATGGTTTTATAGCCCTTTGGGCATAGGTCCAGATTGCTCTGCGGAATGGTTGAATCAGTTCACAACTCCCACCAACAGTGCATTAATGTCTGATTTTTCCCACATCCCCTCCAACATTTGTCCTTCATCTTTTCTGTCCTTTTAGACCAGGGCTGTCAAATGCAATGTATGCGGCATGCCTGCAAGCATAGAAATTTACATAAATTCTTTAGTAAATGAACCGAGCTACTGCAGAGCTCTCACTAAAATGGCAGATCAAAATATATTGTCTATTGTTTCAATAAAAACCTAAGGTTGGACAGCCCTATTTCAGACAATTTAATAGGTATGAAGTTATAAGTTCCTCAGAATTGTTTTAATTTTAATCTCTCCAATCAGTAGTAAGTTAGAATATTTTTTCATATGGCAATAGATAGCTTTGACTACTTTATCTGAAAACCAGTTATCTCTTTTGATCATTTATCAGTTGGGGATTGGCTCTTATTTTTATAAATTTGACTGAGTTCTCTATATGTTTGAGAAATGAGGCCTTTATCAGAGAAATTTGCTTCAAAAATTTTTTCAGTCACTATTGGTGACTGTGTTTCTCTCCATCCTATTTCTTCCACCCCATTTCTTCTATTCTCTCTCTCTCCTTTCGCCCTGTCCTTCCTCAAAAGTGATTTTCTTCTGACCACCCCTTCCACCAATCTGCCCTCCCTTCTATCATCCCCCACTTCCCCCTTATTCCTTCCTCTCCTACTTAACTGTAGGGTAAGATAGATTTCTGTACCTAATGGTGTGTGTATGTTATTCCCTCTTTGAGCCAGTTCTCATGAGAGTAAGACTCACTCGCTTTCCCTCACTTCCCCCCTCTTCCCCTCTACTGTAAAAGCTTTTTCTTGCCTCTGTTATGGGAGACAATTTACCCCATTCTATATCTCCCTTTCTCTTTCTCCCAGTACATTGCTCTTTTACCCTTCAACTTTATTTTTTAGATATCATCCCTTTGTATTTAACGTAGACCTGCACCCTCTGTCTATATATGCTCTTTCTAACAACCCTAATAAGGAGAAAGGTCTTATGAATTACAAATATCATCTTCCCACATAGGAATGTAAACAGTTTAACATTACTAAGTCCCTTATCTCTTTCCTGTTTATCTTTTTATGTTTCCTTTGAGTCTTATATTTGAAAGTCAAATTTTCTATTCAACTCTGGTCTTTTCATCAAGAATGCTTGAAAGGGAGTCAAGAAATACATGCCCTGGATGGGGAGGCCTCCTACCTTCTCAACACCACCAGGGCTGTGACTAGGGCCCTTCCCTGAACCACATGCTCCTAGGGCTTTTTCCCTTACCAAAATAAGTGAAAACAAGTGAGATTGCGCCCTTTTCTTATACTGGATTGTGGTATTCCAAACCTCCCTGAATATGTGTTAAGATATCCAGAAAGTAGGGCAGAGCCAAGATGGCAGCTGGAAGACAGGGACTTGGCCCAATGCTCTCCCCCAGGGCCTTCCAAACACCTATAAAAAATGGCTCTGAACAAATTGTAGAACTGCAAAACCCACGAAATAGCACAGGGAAGCAGGGCTCCAACCCAGGACAGCCTGCACGGTCGCTGAATAAGGTCTATCGCACCGTGCTAGGAACAGAGCTGAGCAGAGCCCAGCATGGGCCTCGCCCAGACCAACCAGACAGTGAGCCAGGCGGAACAGGCCCTAGCGCCCTGAATCAGTGAGCTGTGGCAGTTACCAGACTTCTCAACCCACAGACACCAAAGACAACAGAGAAGGTTAGTAGAAAAACCTGCAGTGACTGAAAGGAGTTGGCAGTCGCCCACCTCTGCAGGGGTGGCGGAGGTGGTGCAGCTCTGAGGCTGCTTACAGAGCTACAGCTGAAGTTGTTTCTGGCCCCAGGCCCACCTGGTAGGAGGAGTTAAGTGGCGGATCAGAGCAGGCGTGTAGAGCCTGCTTAGATTTGAGTCTTAGTCCGGGTTGGTTGTTCTTGGGGGAGGAGGAGCGCTGGTGTGGCAGAGTTGCTGTATAGAAAAAGCTCTGAAAACAACAGCGCAGCCCCTCAAGCTTGGGACAAAGTACTCTCTACAAGCAGTCATACCCTGACAAAAAGGTCAAGGGTCAAGTAGTTGACTGGGAACATGAACAGGCAGCGAAAACACTCTCAGATTCAGAACCAGACTTTGGAATCTTTCATCGGTGACAAAGAAGACCAACCCATACAGCCAGAAGAAGTCAACAAAGTCAAAGAAGCCTATATCAAAAGCCTCCAAGAAAAACATGAAGTGGTCTTGGGCTATGGAGGAGTTCAAAAAGGATTTGGAAAAGCAAGTAAGAGAAGTAGAGGAAAAATTGGGAAGAGAAATGAGAGTGATGCAGGAAAACCATGAAAAACAAGTCAATGACTTGCTAAAGGAGACCCAAAAAAATACTGAAGAAAATAACACCTTAAAAAATGGACTCACTCAAATGGCAAAAAAACTCCAAAAAGCCAATGAGGAGAAGAATGCCTTGAAAGGCAAAATTAGCCAAATGGAAAAGGAAGTCCAAAAATCCACTGAAGAAAATACTACCTTAAAAATTGGTTTGGAACAAGTGGAAGCTAGTGACTTTATGAGAAATCAAGATATTATAAAACAGAACCAAAGGAATGAAAAAATGGAGGACAATGTGAAATATCTCACTGGAAAAACCACTGACCTGGAGAATAGATCCAGGAGAGATAATTTAAAAATTATTGGACTTACCTGAAAGCCACGATCAAAAAAAGAGCCTAGATATCATCTTTCAAGAAATTATCAAGGAGAACTACCCTGATATTCTAGAGCCACAGGGCAAAATAGAAATTGAAAGATCCACTGATCGCCTCCTCAAATAGATCCCAAAGAGAAATTTCCTAGGAATATTGTCACAAATTCCAGAGCTCCCAGATCAAGGAGAAAATACTGCAAGCAGCCAGAAAGAAACAATTTGAGTATTGTGGAAACACAATCAGAATAACCCAAAACCTAGCCCCTTCTACATTAAGAAATTGAAGGATTTGGAATACGATATTCCGGAGGTCAATGGGGCTAGGATTAAAACCATGAATCACCTACCCAGCAAAACTGAGTGTCATGCTCCAAGGCAAAATATGGACTTTCAGTAAAATAGAGGACTTTCAAGCTTTCTCAGTGAAAAGACCAGAGCTGAATAGAAAATTTGACTTTCAAATACAAGAATTAAGAGAAGCATGAAAAGGTAAACAAGAAAGAGAAATCATAGGGGGACTTACTAAAGTTGAACTATTTAGTTTACATTTCCTACATGGAAAGATGATGTGTATCATTCATGAGACCTCAGTGTTAGGGTAGCTGAAGGGAATATGCATATATATGTGTGTGTGTGTGTGTGTGTGTGTCTGTGTATGTATGTATATATATAGAGAGAGATAGAGGGCACAGGGTGAGCTGAAGATGAAGGGATGATATCTAAAAGAAATAAAATCAAATTAAGGGATGAGAGGAATATATTGAGAGAGAGAGAAAGGGAGAGATAGAATGGGGTAAATTATCTCACATAAAAGTGGCAAGAAAAAGCAGTTCTGTAGGAAAAGAAGAGAAGGCAGGTGAGGGGGAATGAGTGAGTCTTGCTCTCATCAGATTTGACCTGAGGAGGGAATGCCATACACACTCAATTGGGTATCTTACCCCACAGGAAAGGAGGAAGAAGATAAAAGGGGGGGGGGATGATAGAAGGGAGGCAGATGGAGGAGGAGGTAATCAAAAAACACACTTTCGAAAAGGGACATGGTCAAGGGAGAAAATTCAATAAAGGGGGATAGGTTAGGAAGGAGCAAAATATAGTTAGTCTTTCACAACATGAGTATTGTGGAAGGGTTATACATAATGATATGCATGTGGCCTATGTTGAATTGCTTGACTTCTTAGGGAGGGTAGGTGGGAAGGGAAGAGGGGAGAGAATTTGGAACTCAAAGTTTTAAAAACAGATGTTCAAAAAAACAAAAAAGTTTTTGCATGCAACTAGAAAATAAGATACACAGGCAGTGGGGCATAGAAATTTATCTTGCCCTACAAGAGAAGAAGGGAAAAGGGTTTGGGAGAGGAGTGGGGTGATAGAAGGGAGGGGTGACTGGGGAACAGGGCAACCGGAATATAAGCCATCTAGGAGTGGGGGGGAAAGTAGAAATGGGGAGAAAATTTGTAATTCAAATTATTATGAAAATCAGTGCTGAGAACTAAATATATTAAATTAATAAATAAAAAAATTTTAAAAAAAGAATATCATATTCCAAGCTCTCTGATCCTTTAGTGTACAAATTGCTAAATCTTCTAATATCCTGACTGTAGCTCCACAAGAAATTCTTTCTTTTTGGCTTCTTGGCAATATTTTTTCCTTGACGTGGTAACTGGAATTTGGCTACAATATTCCTGGTAGTTTTCATTTGGGATCTCTTTCAGGAGGTGATTGGTAAACTCTTCAAATTTTTATTTTATCTTCTGGTTCAGGGCAGTTTTCCTTGATAATTTATTTTTATTTTTTTATTTTTAGTTTACACCATTCAATTCCACAGGCTTTGGGGTTCCAAATTTTCTCTCCCTCTCTCTTCTCCCCGCAAGGTGGCATGTAATCCAGTGTAGGTTCTGCATTTACCTTCACATTGAAATTATTTACACAGTAGTCCAGTTGTAAGGAAGAATTATAACCAATGGAATGAATCATGACAGAAGAGAAGCGAAACCAAAAAAGGGAAAAAAAAGAGCAAATAATTTGCCTCAATCTGCATTCAGACTCCATTTCTTTCTCTGGATGCGCGTAGCTTTTTCCATCATGAGTCTTTTGGAACTGTCTTTGAACCTTGTGTTGATGAGAGGGGTCAAGCTATTGATGAGAGGAGTAAAGTCTATCAGAGTTAGACATTACAGAGACCATGTGTTTGTAATCATGTATGACAATTTCGTGGTTCTGCTCCCTTCACTCAGCATCAGTTCATATAAGTCTTTCTAGGTTGCAGTGAAGTCAGTCTGTTCCTCATTTCTTATTGCACAATAGTATTCCATTACATTCATAGACCACAATTTGTTTAGTTATTCCCCTGTTGATGGGCATCCCCTTGATTTCCAGTTCTTTGCCACCACAAAGAGAGCTTCTATAAATATTTTTGTACATACGGGTCCATTTTGCACTTGTATGAGCTCTTAGGGATATAGCCCTTGATAATTTCTTGAAAGATCATGTCTAGGTTCTTTTTTTGATCATGCCTTTCAGGTAGTCCAATAATTTTTAAATGATCTGTCCTGGATCTACTTTCCAGGTCAGTTGTTTTTCCAATTAGCTTCCATTTTCTCCATTCTAATTTTTAAGGAATTATTTTCTTCAGTGAGCTTGTGGACCTCCTTTTCCATTTGGCCAATTCTGCTTTTTAAGGCATCCTTCTCATTGGCTTTTCGGACTTGTTTTGCCATTTGGGTTAGTCTGTTTTTTTAAGGTGTTTTCTTCAGTATTTTTGTAGGGGTCTCCTTTAGCAAGCTGTTGATTTGTTTTTCATGATTTTCTTGCATCCCTCTCATTTCTCTTCTCAATTTTTTCCTCTGCCTTGATTTTCAAAGTACTTTTTGAACTCTTCCATGGTCTGAGACTAATTCATACTTTTCTTGGAGGCTTTGGATGTAGGAGCTTTGAGTCTGCCATCTTCTTCTGAGTGTGTTTTAATCTTCCTTGTCACCAAAGTCACTTTCTGTAGTCAGAAGTTTTTTCTACTGTTTGCTCATTTTCTGGTCTAGTTCTTGACTTTTAACTCTTTGTTAAGGTAGGGCTTTGCTTCCAGGATGGAGGGTGCACTGTCCCAAGCTTCAGGGGTTTTGTGCAGCTGTTTTCAAAGGTAATTCTAGGGACCTGTAAGTTTTCAGTTCTTCTAAGGTGGTGTGATCTAAAGAGAGGTGTTTACTACTCTTCTGGCCTGTACCTTGGTCTGTGAGTGACCACAAGCACTATTTTCTGCCCCGGAACTGTGAGGAGGCCCCCCCCTCCACTATGGCTATAAGTTCTGCTGTGCTAATCCTCTTCCTCACCTTGTGACTGGGACCCAGATCCAAGTATAGGCAAAGCAACAGAGTCTTGCCTCAGTGCTAGCAAAAAGACACCTGTAATCTCCTACCAGTTGTTTGACACCCACCCCCACACACACACGCCTTACCATCTGGGGCCGGAGAGCACTGGAAGCAGCTACTACTGATTCAGTCCCTTCCAAGGCAGCTTCTAGTTGGCTGGGGCTGGGGAGGTACTGAGGCGGCCTGTGCTGCACTGCACTCCACTCTCACCCAAGTGTGACATACCTTTCCTGTTGACCAAAGCTGTCTTTGGCATCTGTGGGCCGAGAGGTCTGGAAACCACCGCTGCTACCAGTGACTGTCACCCCAAGGCTTGCTCAGGGTTTGCTGGGGCCTAGTCTGCACTGGTGCAGCCTATGCTGGACTGCGCTCCTCTCTCACTCTGGTGCAACAGACCTTTTCCTGCTGACGTTCCAAGTTGTCTTGGGCTGGAAATTTGTTTCACTCTGTCTTTCTATGGGTTCCAGTGCTCTAGAATTTGTGTAGAGTCATTTTTTTAAAGGTATTTTGAGGGGTTTGAGGGAGAGCTCAGTTGAGTCCCTTCCTTTACCCTGCCATCTTGGCTCTGCCCCCCAACCATCTATAATTGTAAGAAGTACATTGGAATTGTTCCTGTGTCTAACAAACACGATCTAAAGCAGAACATGACAGGCCTTTCCGCTCTTTTATAGGATTTCATCATCTGTATTGAGATGTTTTTTGCTGCTATTGCTCATCACTACAGCTTTTCCTACAAACCCTATGTCCAGGAGGCAGAGGAAGGCTCATGCTTTGATTCTTTTCTTGCAATGTGGGACATTTCAGATATTAGAGATGACATATCTGAACAAGTAAGAAATGTTGGTAAGTATTTGGCAACAAGTGTGTTCACTTTTAATTTATCTAGATAAGGAGGTTACTGAATGTCTATACTGGCACCTTACTAAGATTTTATTGTGGACCAGAATTTGGTAGAAAAGAATGGAGTGAGGAACTTTGTTATTTGAAGTCAGTGTCTATCACAGCCTTTTATAATGAGGTTCTAGCATATTTAAAGTGGCTTATTTTGTGTCTGTCATTTGGAATTGTAACCAAGGTTCTCATAAAACTTTTGCATTTCCTTTCAAGGAAGGACAGTCCTGGGTCATCGTAGTAAAAAGTTTTTTCCTAATGAGGAAGAACAAAATGAAAATACGAGTTTATTATCATCATCTCAAGACCAGATTTCTGTTGCTTCTTCTATGCCATCTTCACCCTCGGGTCACTACCAAGGGTTTGGACACACTGTGACACCACAGACTACACCTACCTGTTCTAAGATGCCTGACGAAATGTATAACACTGTTACAGGAGGAAATGAAGGCTCTTCAGCTAGATATAAATCTTCGGCCTCCTGAACATTCAGAAGAATAATGTTTCTTCTATCCTGCCATGTTACTTCATAGACTGGTATCCCATCACTTAATGGATTTTGTACTTGGGACAACACTAAACTGATGGAAAATTCCAGCACAAAGATGGTTGGTGAAAGCCAGGGTGTGTATAAAGGTAGAATTGAATTGAAAACTGAATTAAGCACATTTTATGTATCACATAATACGTCTCAATTTCCTAAGACGTGATTTATTTCTCAATGTCAGAATACCACATGCTTACATTTGATGAAGAGAAGAATATGACTGCAACTATTACTGACATTAAACTGCTCTATCAAATAGACGGACATGAAAATCAATGTTTTCTACCCTTGCTGCATGGAATAGAATGCTACTGAATTAACCTGAAGAGTGGACTTTAGAAACAATTAGGTAAATGAATTAGTGGGACTTGATCATAATTAAAGTTAATGGTTACTTATGTAGGTTGTGCTTACATACCATTTAAGTGCTAGATTTTATTCCATTCAATAAAAGAAGGAACTTCTACCCTATTGTTGTCTGCACCCATTTTCTCCATCTTGTCAGATCCTTAGAGCGTAGTAATGGTAGCGTAGAAAAGAACTGAACTAGAAGTTAAAAAAGACCAAGTCTCAATTCCAGGAGCACCGGCAAGATGGGCCAACCTGAGTAAGAGTCATTGAAAGGAATGAATGCACTTCCAGCAGCACATTACTGTGGAGCTGGCAGCAGGGAGTCTGTTCCAGAGATTTCTTGTTTGGAGGGGTACTCTGCCAGAACTGTTTGGTAAACCAAGCAAGTAGAGAGAAGAGGAGACATTTAAAATGAAAATTAGGCAATATAGTAACAGATTACAAGTGACATTCCTATCACGATTCTGAGATCAATAATCTACGAAGTTATTAATTAGTTGTAGGAACTGAAAATATTTTCTCTGGGGGCAGCTAGGTGGCACAGCGAGTAGAGCACCAGCCCTGGAGGCAGGAGGACCTGAGTTCAAATCCAGCCTAAGACACTTGACACATTTACTAGCTGTGTGACCTTGGACAAGTCACTTAACCACAAATTGTCCCACCTTCACCCCTCCAAAAAAAAAATTTTCTCTGACCTTGGTATATAAGCTGTGGGCAAATCGGTTTGTTCATTATAAGTAATCCATCAATTCCTTCACATCCTATCCCTGTCCCATCAATCCTCCATAGAGAACCTACTGAATCATCTTTTATTTTTTAAAGGGTTTTTTTATTTCAAAATTCTCTTCCTCCTGCCCCTTTCCCCCCACACTGAGAAGGCAAAGCAATAGGATACCCATTGCACATACGTCATGCAAATCTTACTTCCATGTTAGCCATGTTGAAAAAACATGAAAAAATATGCTTGAGTCTGCACTCTGAATCCATCTCACCTGCTTCTGGAGGCAGAGAGCATTCATCATCACAAGTCCCTCAGATTGTCTTGGATTATTGCTTTGATCAAAGTACCCAAGCCATTCACAGGTGATCATCATACGATATTAGTATTACTGTGTATGACTTTCTGGTTCTGTTCACTTTGTGTCAGTTCATGTAGGTCTTCCCAGGTGTTTCGGAAACTGGCCACCCCATCATTACTCATAGCACAAAAGTATTCCATTGCAATCATATAGCACAACTTACTCATCCATTCCACAACTGATGGGCATCCCCTCAATTTCCTATTCTTTATAACCACAAAAAGAACTGCTATACATATGTCTGTACAAATAGAACCTTTCCCTTTTTCTTTGATCTCTTTGGGGTGCAGACCTGCCTAAAGAATCTTCTGAGAAACCTTCCTCTGAGTCTCTTAGTTTGCTGGATACTGGTGAAATCTTTGTGGTCTATTAGTCTTCATTATGTGAACAACTCAGATCTTTTAGACCAGTCCTGTCTACTTTAACTGATAATGCTATAACCTAATAGCAACCACTGTACAAATTTACATTGTAAATCAGATATTGAAACTAAGCTGAGGAGAGCTGCTTCTAACTTTACTTTATCTTGATCGCACCTTTCGCCTCTGAGCAGGTTAGAGTATAGATATCTTCACCCGTTGCTGAGCAGAGATGCAGCTTTGGTTATCTACCTTAGGATACATGCCTTTCAACTCTGTGGGCTATTGCTGCCCAAGAATCTGCTCACAATAATGAATTGACTGGATTTTGTATTAAAGCATCTTATTATTTATGCATATAACCTATCCAAATATACATAGGGCTATGACATGAATATTATCTCTAATCCCTCAAGAACCAAAGTAGAATATAAACTGCAATTTTACTTGGAAGAGAAAGACAAAGTGGAGTTTTTAAATGAAACTAGAACTGTATTGTACTCTCTGACTTCCAGGCTTTGCTATTTTACTGTCATTTTAAATTTAGCCTGGTATGCACAGCCTGCACCCAACAACTTCAGCAGTCCCTTTGTATTTGTAACAACAATGTTGCTAGCAGCTGCTGTGGGGGTGTAAGACCAATAACACCAGCACACAGGAGGGCTGCTAGCACAGGTTCTTTGATCTGCTTTTCTAAAGGAAAACAACTTTAAAGGAGTCAACAATCTTACTTTAATCAAACATATATGTAATCATTTACTTAGTTCAGAGGAAAAGCAGCACCCTGAACTTCAGAGAAAATGCAAACAAATTACAAGAAGAAATTATATAAAGAGCAAAGACCAACAGGCAGGGCTTCCAACTGTCTGACCAAAAGCATTACATACATAGTTACCAGAGAGAGAAACACCAACATCTGGATCTTTCAAAGCCGGGGGTGTGAGAGGGAGCCTTAACGGCTACCTAGAGTCTCATCTGGCTAAATCACACGAACACTCTTCCAATGAGTGAGCCCCAAAGCAAAATGCTAACTTCAGAGTATATATACCCTTCTTCAGGGCCAGGGGGCATCACAACCCTTGCGACCCAGGCTTGTGTGACTCAGGTTCAAAGCAGGTCACATAGGCTTATTAAGAGATGGAGAAGATCTTCAAATTGTATTAACATTAAAGTTATTTTAAATGGGTTTATAACCATAAAGATCAATGTTGTCTATACATTTATATAAAATTTCCCAAAAGAGTTAAAAATTACAGCAAGTCAAATACGCTGTATAGTAAGAGAACTATACTAAAAGGACCTTGAAATTTCATTTTTTTCCATTTTCAGACTTGAGTGTATCTAGGATCTCATGGTTTACACACACACACACTCTGCTAGTGATGCAAAGCACACCCCATCTGTGCCACTTTTGTCCATCCATACCATGCTTCCCAAGGTCCACCCTTGGGAAGGGCTGAGGTACTTCCTCTGGATCTCCTGGTAATGCTAACGATATTGAATAAGGTTACCAGAGAAACAACTGAAGTCTGCTTGGGTGATCCCTTGATCTGACTCCATGTCTAACTTGCCTCTTCCATTTATATATGTGCATACATATATATATGTGTGTGTGTGTGTGTGTGTGTGTGTGTGTGTGTGTGTGTGTGTGTGTGTATACACACACATATATATATATATATATCTTAAGGACATCCTTGACACCTCTGCCTATCAGATCTAGATGGAGCTAGAAAGGACTTCAGAGATCAAGTTCAGCTCCCATTCTCTAGAGGAGGAACAGACACAAAGATTGAACAATATATACCTGAGGTTTCGTAGGTCCTGGGAAGCCAGTTAGGTTCTCTAAATGAACTACCATTCCTCAGAGCTCTCCACTAGTAATACGTGGCACCCATCAAGGGTCTCTTTGAGTGACCTGTCATTTTTACTTCTCCAGATGTTCTAGTTCTCAAAGACATGAAGCCATCCAGCAGCACTAGAAGAATACTGATGTTATAAACATGGGTCTTGATTTTGGGGGGAAGCCTAGGAGCATTAAAAGCATATGCAGTTTCCCTGAAGACCATTCAACCTGTTCTGGTTCAGTTTTGGGGGCAATTTAGTGTCCATCTGATATCTAGGTGGAGCACTGGACCTGGAGTCAGGAAGACCAGAGTTCAAATCCAGCCTGACACTTACTAGCCCTATGACCCTAGGAAAGTCACTTAACTTCTTTCTTGCCTGCCTTACTTTCCTTATCTGTAAAATGGAAATGATAGCACAACCCATAGCTGAATAAGAATCCCCTTTATTAGCATATCTGAAGTGTACTTAAAAGACCTACAAATAAGGGAGTTGTGTGCCATGATATACAGGGGCGTTGACTGGAAGTCAGGAAGACCTGAGTTCCTATACAAATGATGTGACTGAAAAAGTCACAACTTCTCTGTGCCTTAGTTTCCACATTTGTAAGTAAGAGGACTGGATTCAGGGGCCTCTGAGGTTCCTTCTAGGTCTTAATCTATAATCATACGATCTCACCTCCTCCCAAGGCGCAATCCATTTCACTTTTGGATACTTCTGATTTTTAGGAAATCTTCCTTTACATCAAACTGAAATCTTCCTCTTTGCAACTTACACCCATTCCTCTAAGGCCCAAAAGAACAAGGATAATCCTACATGAAAGCCCATCCAATACTTGGAAGCAGCTGTCTCGTTCCCCTATTTCTTCTCAAGGATAAACATCACCAGCTCGTACTGCCAGTCCTTACATGACATGAACTCAAGGCAGACCCTTTACCATCCTGGTTGCTATATCAATGTTCTTTCTAAAATGCAGTGTCTAGAGCAAGTCATTAGTGACTTGACACTCATTTTCAAGAATATCTCTAGTGGGGCTTTAACTAGGGGCTGTGTTAGTTGGCCCACCAACATCCCTTCCAACTCTGAAATTCTGTAGAATAACATTGAGTCTATCTATTCAACCAGGTCCATATCCCTCCGTGCGTTCCACAAGAATGGTATGAGACACTGTCAAATGAGATCGTGTATGTAAAATACCATATAAATTTGTCAGTTTTTCTTACAGGATTCCCCTATTTTACCAGTCAGGTAAGTGCACATATACACTATATAAAAAGGAAATGAGGCCATCTACTCCAACTCATTTCACAGGTGAGAAAACCAAGGTAGTGATGGAGGTAGGATTTGAAACATCCTCCAGAGCTTTTTACACCTGGCATGTAGTAGGTACTCTATAAATGTTTATTCCCTTCCCCTTTCCCCATAGATACATGCATTATGAATCGACGTTACAGAGAGCTAGCGTTTACATAGCTCTTTAAGGTTTACAGATTTTTGGGAGGGCATCAGTACACCAGAAATCATCCATAGAAGGATGAGCAGGATTGTGAAGGACCTTAAGATCTTGCCAAATGAAACCCAGTTGAAGCGATGTCGATTAGCTCTAGAGAAGAGAAGATTTAAGTGGTGGAGAGGGATGATAGGTATCTTCCAGTATTAGAAGTGCTGTCCAGTGGACAAAGGATTAGTTGTCTTCTGCTTGACCCCAAAGGGCAAAACTAAGAAAACAGAAGTTGGAAGAAGGTAAATCTAGGCTTGAAAAGGCTTGAATTCTTTTTTTAGTTTTATCTTTTTTTTTAAGTTTTCACCATTCACTTCCATAAGATTTTAAGTTCCAAATTTCTCTCCATCCATCCCCTCCCCCCATCCCATGACAGTGTGCAATCTGATATAGGCTCTACATATACATTCATAGTAAACATTTTCACATTAGTCATGTTGTGAAGAAAAATTAGAAACAATGGGAGAAGCCATGAGAAAGAAGAAACAAACAAAAAAAAGAGAGCAGATGGTATGCTTTGATCAGCATTTAGACTCCATAGTTCTTTTTCTGGACGTATATAGCATTTTCCATGAATCATTTGGAGTTGTCTTAGAGCCTTGCATTCCTAAGCAAAGATGATGCTATCAAAGTCATTGCACATTTAGGGTTAGGGTAAAATGTTCTCCTGGTTCTGCTCACTTCACTCAGCATCAGTTCATGTAAGTCTTTCCAGGTGTTTTTGAAAGGCATCTGCTCATCATTTCTTATGGAACAATAGTATTCCATTACATTCATATATTACAACTTGTTCAGCCATTCCCCAATTGATGGGCATCCTCTCAATTTCCAATACTTGGCCACGACAAAAAGAGTTGCTATAAATATTTTTGTACATGTGGATTCTTTTCCTGTTTTTATGATCTATTTGGAATATAGACCTAGAAGTGATATTGCTGGGTCAAACAGTATGGACAGTTTTATAGCCCTTTCGGCATGGTTCCAAATTGTTCTCCAGAACGGTTGGATCAGTTCACCACTCCACCAACAATGCATTAGTGTTCCAGTTTTCCCATATCTCCAACATTTATCGTTTTTCTCTTTCGTCATGTTAGCCAATCTGATAGGTGTGATGCAAATTTCTTCATCTGAAAATTGGAAAAGGCTTGAATTTCTAACAGTGAGGGTTGTCCAAAAGTGGAAGGGAAATTAATCTGTTTCTAGGTCTTCAAAGAAGTGAAGAGGAAGTATGGCCAGAGAATGTCAGCTTAAACATTTATTGTTGTGCAGTTATTTCAGTCATGTCTGACTCCATTTGGGATTTTCTTGGCAAAGATACTAGAGTGGTTTGCCATTTCCTTCTCCAGCCCAGATGAGGAAACTGAGACAAACAGGGTTAAGTGACTTCTAGGGTCTGAGGCCAGATTTGAACCAAGGAAGATGAGTCTTCCTTACTCTAGACCTGATGTTCTATCTACTACGCTATGTAGCTGCCCCATTATTTAAATATTTATTAAGTGCCTACTATGTGCCAGGCACTGTGCTAAGCACTGGGGATACAAAAAGAAGAAAAAAATATTTTCTGCACTCGAGCTTAAAGTTTAACAGGGGAGATAATAAGCAAATAAATACAAAGCAAGCTGTATACAAGATAAATGGGAAATAATTAACAAAGGGGAAGGCACTAGAATTGAGGCATTAGAAAAGACTTCCTATAAAAAAATGGGATTTTGGTCAGGACTTAAAGGAAGCCAGGAAGGCCGGTAGTTGGAGCAGAGGAGGGAGAACAATCTAGGCATGGAGAACAGCCAGAGAAAATGCCAGGAGCTGAGAGATAGAGTGTCCTGTTCATGGAACAGCCGGGAGGCCAGTTTCACTGGATCAAAGAGTGTTGTGGAGTAAGGTGTGAGAAGACTGGAAAGGCAGGAGGGACTAGGTTATGAAGGACTTTGTATGCCAAAGGATTTAGTATTTAGTCCTGGAGGTAACTGGAAGTCACTGGAGTTTATTGAGTAGGGAGTAATATGGTTGGACCTTCAATTTAGGAAAATTGCTTTGGTAGCTAAATGGAGGATGGGATGGAGTGAGGAGAGTCTTGAGACAGACTCACCCACCAGGAGACTATTCCAATAGTCCAGGCATGCACTGATGAGGCCCCGCAGCAGAGTGGTGGTGGTGTCAGAGGAGGGAGGGAAGGGGCTGTACATGAGAGATATTACTCAGGTAAAATCAACAGGCCTTGGCAACAGACTGGATATGAGGGGTGAGAGATAATGAGGAATTCAGGATGACTCCTTGGTTGTGAGCCTGGGGGAGGGTAGTTTTGACCTGTACAGTAATAGGAAAGGGGTGGGGGGACTTTAGGAAAGAAAGAAAAAGGAGTTTCATTTTGGACATAATGAGTTTAAGACATCATGTCTACCGGACATCCAGTTCAAGATGTCTGAGAGGCAGTTAGAGATGGAAGGTTGGATATCGGAAGAGAGATTGGGGCAGGAAAGGTAGATTTGAGAATAATCAGCATAGAGATGGTAATTAAATCCTTGGGAGTTTATGTGATCATCAAGTGCAGTGGTATAGATGGAGAGGACCCAGGACAGAAGCCCTGAGTTGGTTAGAGGGCATGACTAGGAAGAGAATCCAGCAAAGGAGACAGAGAAGGAGTGGTCAGAGAGGTAGGAGGAGAACCACAAGCGAGTGGTGTCCTGAAAACCTAGGGGGAAAAAAGTATCAAGGAAAGAGTGATCAACAGTGTCAGAAGCTACAGAGAAGTCAAGGAGAATAAAGACTGAGAGGTCATTGGATCTGACAAATCATTGGTGACTTCGGAGAGAGCAGTTTTGGTGGGATGATTAGGGTTGGAAGTTGGATTGTAACGAATTAAGAAGAGTGAGAAGAGAGAAGGTGGAGCTACGCAATCCTTTGGTATCATGGCACAGGCCTGGAAGGTGTGGAAGTCAGGAGATCCCCTTGGGAGACTGTCTCATGCTACTATGGTGAGACTCTCTCTAGTCCATGGAGCTTGGCAGAGCTCTCTCATGCTACTATGGTGAGACTCTCTCTAGTCCATGGGGCTTGGCAGGGGTCGAGTGATTATGCCTATTAAAGTGGTATTTGAGAGTATCTGGGGGGCTTGGTGCCTCCTCACCTGTAAACCGAAAGGATTAGTTTATCCTGTGACATATAAGTTGGAACCTAAATAAGGAAAAAAAAACACAGCACAATCACGTCCTGAAGCACTGGAATGAATACTCCTTTTCTGGAGAAATATCCCCATCTTGTGGAATGTCATGATATTGCCAGGAGTGACTTTTGCTATCAAATTTTTTGAAGACAAGAGTTTTGAAAGCTGCACCTAAGGGCCAGAAGAGTGGGAGTGGGATGTAGGAGAAAGGCAGTGGACTCCAGAGTCAGGACATTCTACCCTGCCCCTTTCTAGCTGTGTGTCCTTAGACCAGTCTCCTAACCTGTCTGGGGCTGTTTCCTTATCTCTGAAATAACAAGGCTAGACTTGCTCTCTGGGGTCTCTCTTAGCTCTATAATTTCTATGATACATGCAGAAATATCCTGAGACCTGGAAGGCGCTGAATGAATGTGGGTACTATCGAGCGTTCGGTTCTGCAGAAGGCTTTGGAAAATAAAGACTATGTTAATGGCTTACCGAAGGTTAACTACAATCACAACATTATTATTAAAAAGCATTTATATAACAGGTATTATGTTCCAGGAACTATGTTAAGCGCTTTATAAATATTATATTTGGATCCTCACAACTCCTGGGAGGTAGGTGCTATTATTATCCACATTTTACGGTTGAGTAAACCATTGTCTCAGGGTGAAGTGACTTGCCCAGGATCGCACAGCCAGTAAGTGTCAGAGGCCAGATTTTAACTCAGGAGGATGAGTCTTCTGACTCCAGGCCTGGGCGCTCTATCCACTGCACCACCTAGCTATCACCTGGGTAATTAGAAAGACTGAAAAAAAAGACTGAAACTTTGGGGCCCTGAGGTGGGGGTGAAAATGTAATTCTTATTCTTGATGAAAAGGTACAAGCGCGGTCGCCAGGTATAGCCCAGTGTGCAAAGCATATACTAATAACGGAGAATTCTCAAAATGGAGCAGGTACTAATTGACAGTTTTCTCTAAAACATGTGTCAACTAGGATTCCTATTCATCATTAAACATTTATTATGTGCCTACTATGTGCCAGGAACTGATAAACATTTAGTGACTACTATGTGCTAGGAACTGATAAACACTTATTTAGTGCCTACTATGAACTGATAGATTCTGGGGACACCGTCCATGCCCTCAAGGAATTTAAATTCTACCAGGAGCAGACATGTTCACATATCTATACACACAGAGGGATCAGGAGCCTTAACAACTGAGGAAATTAAAAAAATAAAAAAGGTCCCACTAGAGCCAGGCTGTGGTGCCTGGGTGAAGGTGAGTCAGGAGGGCGTCCAGGTGTGGTGAGCTTGGACAGGAGGGGAAGATGGTCTGTCAGAGGAGGGAGTGGCAAGCAAGACCTTTGGCTGGAACAAAGACGGTGGTGACTTCTTATGATCCTGGAAAGATAAGCTGGTGTCAGATTTTGAAATGCTTTCAGTTAACGCCACAGAGACATTTGTATTTTAACCTAAAGCCAATGAGGGGCACGTGAAGGTTCCTAAGCAGAGGGACCTTTTCAGACTTTGCTTCCTGAAGGGAGATAGAATCTTGCTTCTAGGAAGCACATGTCTGTCTGACCATGTCTCTCTTCTGCACTAAATGTTTCCATGGCTTCCTTCTTTGGCATTTAAAAGCCTTCCACATTCTGGGTCCAGCTCATCCTTTTGGGAGGATTATACTCTTATGTTTTAGCCAAAATAGTTTGCTTGCTATTTTTTTTATGTTATTTTTCTTGAGGTTTTTTTGGTCTATTTTCTTTCATAACATCACCATTATGGAAATTTTTTGCATGACTACCCATGTGTAACCCATATCGAATTGCTTGACTTCTTAATTGGGAGTGCGGGGAGGAGACAATTTAGAACTCAAAGTTTTAAAACTGAATGGCAAAAATTGTTTTTGCATGTAACTGGGGAAAAATAAAATGCTAAGTAATTTTTTTAAAAAATAGTTTGCTTTCTATTCCCTAAAGAAGAGAAAAAGAAAAGCTTCATGGAAGGACTTCAAGAGGAAAAACAGCATGGAGGAATCTGTCTTAGGCTTAAAAGAAAAGAGTGAAGTCATGAAGGCTAAAGGGCAAGAGAAGGGGTTGGACAGTCTTAATTTGGGTGGTACGTGGACATTGTCAAGCAAGGCGGTAATGAGATAGGGCCAGAAAGGTAAGATGGTGCCAGATTGTGGAAATCTTGAATGCCAGGATCGGGAGTTTACATTTTACTTTGTGGGTGGTAAGGGACCACTAAAGATTCTTGAGGAGAGGGGCACCACGGTTAGAGGAGTGCACTGGGAAAGATGCTTGTGAAGAACAATTTATACAATAACAGTATTATAAAGATAATTTTGAAAGACTTAAGAACTGAAATCAATGCAATGACTAACTGCAGTTCCAAAGGACTCACAATGAAACATGCTATCCACCTCCAGAGAGAGAGAGGTGATGGATTCAGAGAGCAAATCAAAGTATATTTTCTTTGTTTTGTTTCTTTTGGACATAACTAGTGGGGGAATTTATTTTTCATTATTGTACGTATTTGTAAAGGTCTTTGTTTTCCTCGTCTTCTCTATGGGTGAGTGAGGGGGAAAAGAAATAGAAATTGCAACTTAAAGTAACATTTAAAAAAGCATAAGAAAACCATTAAGCTGATGTTATTTTGGGCTCTCATGCCTCTCATCAAGAAGACCTGTCTGATGGCTGTGGTAGTTTGTCAGGAAACTCATTCTCCACTATTTATATTCTTGTAGCAAATGGTGATAAACGGAATTAATATCTTTCTACTTCCTATTTTTTATCCTCAGTAGCTTTATCTGAATAGGTCAAGATGTAACTGCCATAATGACACGCCAAGTCATTTGGTATTGATTTTGACCTTCACTCTAACAAGTTAAGAAAGTGATTTCCATATGAGTAATTAGTTGGTTTTTGACTGTTAAAATGAGTAAATTTCATTTTTTAATGTTTAGGGCTTACCATGTCCAGCTTGCTGCATTATGGTTCTCCTCTTGAGGTAATCAAGGTATATAACTTTATGAATAGTTTACAAGTCTTTGGCCTCTTTCATTTCTTAATACTAAGCCATATTTTCCAAGTTTTTGTTATTCTCCACCACAAGGCTGTCCAACCTTAGGTTTTTATTGAAACAATAGACAACACATTTTGATTTGTCATTTTAGAGAGAGCTCTGTGGTAGCTCGGCTTGGTTTACTAAGCATTTATGTAAATTTCTATGCTTGTAGGCAGGCCGCATTTTGGACAGCCCTGCTCCACCATATACAACTGCATCAAGGTAAATGAATACTATGGTAAATTTTAAACTTAGTTTGAAGTTCTCAAGTTGTCAAAGCACTTCTCTGCTTTGTAGAACTTTTCTACTTCATCCTCAGCAGCATAAACAATTATTTTAATGGTCATCTTTTTGCTTATGCTCATCATTAAGCATTGCAAGGTAAGATGACCTAATGTCCCATGAAATGATGCTTCTCTTTGCAAGGGGCATTATCAAGCTAATACCACCAATTTCCTTTGCCTAAGAAGGATCTGCAAGCCACCCTTCCATCTAACTACAACTTCCTATCTTCTGGTTTAGTAAATTATAAAAAAAATCAATACTGATAAAGTTAATTTCCTTTAAGCATATGTCCATTTGTTGGCTGTTGGACAAGGATCTTATATTTAGAGTGCCCAGTATTAATATAATGAATACAGACTGTTTAAAAACTGCTCACTCTTAGCCTTCTTTTCATTTTCCCACCACTGTCATCATCACTACAGAAGTGAAAAAGGAACATGTGCATGATGACTGAACTATGATGTATCAATTTAACGGAACGTCACAACACTGTAAGGAATTACGACACGAGGAAATGAGAGAAAACATGAGATCTGTATGATGTGATTCAGAAAAAAAGAACAAAACACAAGACTATTACAATGTAAATAACTTAAAAAGCAACAAAACTGGTCAAATACAGCAGGTGATGTTGGAACTATTCTACCAAAGTTGAAGCACACATATATAACTGGCAAATTTCAAAAGTGGAAAGTGAAATGAGTTGCAATCATACCATTTGAGTTCTGCTTAATACGTTTCTGGGAAATCAGCTTTGCAAGAGGATTTATCAGGGTGCCTCCTGAGAAGGGTAGGTTGAATTAAAACCATTTTTTTTAAGTAGGAGGGGACCAGACAAGACTGAAGGCCATTTTGCATTTTATTTTGTCTCATAGGTTGCCATGACCAAGAAATATATCACCCAGTGGCCAACCTTTTGAGTTATGCAAGCCTCTCCATGTTGCAGTGGGCTGGTCCTCAGATAATTGACAATGGATACTGCTGGGACCACCCTCACAGTCTGTCTCTTGGTTGAACCTGACAGAGCTGGCTCTTCTCTAGCATTGTCTTCAAGGTCTCCTCCAAAACACGAACCACCGAGGTAGAACTTTTGTGGCAGTATTACTACAAATTTGTGGATGGTTTAATTCCCCCAAAGGCAATAGAGAACATCATAATTCCCAACCCAGATTCATATTTTCTCATGCAATCCACATGAAGATGATCCACACATTTGTGAAGGATTATCAGGCCTGTACAATTTTCTGCAGCAGCCACAAAGCTGACTGGAAGCTATCAAGAGTATAAGACCCTCAGAAGACCCAAGTTCAAATCTTATTTCCAACACTTTCTAGCTGTGCGACCCAGGAGGAGCCACTTAATCGCTCTCTGCCTTAGTTTCCCCATCTATAAAATGGGGATGTGGACACTTACTTTACAGGAGTGATTCAAGTGAGCTAGCACGTGCAGCGCTATGGGAAACCTTAACGTGCTATATAAATGCTTGCTATTATTTTTTTTTAAATAGAAGATCTGGTTTATTTGCTGTTTGTTATATTGAAAGTTTTGACTTGGCAAAATGTAGTCTTAAAAGATCCCTCCCAATAAGATGTCTGTCTTGCACATGTTAAGTTTATATAAGATTCCTTGGTAAACAATACCACAGTTAACTTTGTTCAACTATCATCTCTAGTATTGTCAAGTATAAAATGCAAAAATATGCTGGCCAAATCTGTTACTATCACAGAGAATGTCCAATGCAGACTCCAAATGGACAACACAATCCTTAGAGATGATGAAGTCTTCCAGATGCTTCATTTTGCAGGGGAAATTTTAGAATTCTTGGTCTTGATGTGATAAAGAATAGATAAGGGGGCAGCTAGATGGCACAGTGAGCAGAGCACCTGCCCTGGAGTCAGGAGGACCTGAGTTCAAATCCAGTCTCAGACACTTGACATAGTTACTAGCTGTGTGACCTTGGGCAAGTCACTTAACCCCAATTGCCCTGCCTTCCTCCCTCAAAAAAAAATAGATATGCTTCAGTAACATTTACCGTAACTCAAAAGATACTGGCATGATTTATACAGGAGAAGCCAAGTACATGAAGAATGCCTATCGTCCAGACTGAAATACAGTTGAAAGGATAGTCAGTCGGTACATAAACTTTGGATGGGGAATACAAATAAATGACGAGTTAGACTCCAAATTGAAGAGAGTACATTGGATTGCACTTAAGAAACTGCAATGGTTTTGACCCTAAGTTGTTCCCTGAAACAAAAACCCATCTTCTTAACAGCAATATCCTCCTGGGATGCTAAATGTTAAGTGATAACAGCTGACATTCATATGGTGCTTTAGAGATTGCAAAGCACTATACATCATCTCATCTGAGCCTCACAACCACTCCCTAAAGTAGACACAGGCATTATTCCCATTTTACAGATAGACAACTAAGGCTCTGAGGTTAGGAGACTTGTTCATGGTCCTACAGTTGGTACATGCTGGAGGCAAGACTTGAATCCAAGTTTCCCGTAGCTCCAAGTCTAGCACTCTCTCCATTAGACAATGCTGTTTTGAAGAAAAAAGAAAATAAGGTGAGCCTAGCATATGTGGGTTCATGAACCTGTGCTGACCCCTAAGGCCCAACTTTGTTGAGTGCTGACAAGCCATGGATTGGTTTAATAATACAGTTGAGAATCAGTCAGGGTCGGTGGTGAAAAGCATCCAGAATCCATCCTTCTGAAAATCGCGACATTTGCCTGCCTTTAGTTTCTGGCACATCTCTGATCTGCCACAATTTCTAAAAAAAGATGGATAGCAATCAAAAGATCAAATCTGAAAGCTTGTTCGATACCCTGGGATGCTGCTGGTCTGGGCCAAAGATCTGAACTCATTCAAACACCAAGTGTTCTTTTACTAGTTTGTTTTTAATCATTTATCTTAGGTTGCAATTCAATAGAGACCATGTTTGTTTTTGTCTTTCCCTCAATCATCAAGTACTTATTAAGTGCCAGGCATCGTGCTGGAAATATAAGGACAAAGATGACAATCTACCTTCAAGAAGTTTACATTCTCAGTATAAATTGAGCAAGAACAAAGGGATTCCAAGAGGTAGAGAAGCGAGGTGGGACAGGGGACAGCTAAGGCAAAGGCTGAAAATCATTTTCTTTGACAAAGAAACAAGGTAGAAGTTAAAACAATTCCGTTCTTTGTTTTGTGTTGACGTGGTATTTTAGGTGGACGTGGTGTTTGCTGCCAAACAACTCCAGGAAAAATGCCAGGAGTAGAAGAGAGCGAGGTCTATATACGACATTCATCGACCTGGGCCTTTGATACTGTCAGTTGTGAGGGCTTGTGGAAGATGTGAACTCTGGTTGCCTAGAGTTCACCGTTACTGTACACCAGTTTCATAATGGCATGCTTGCCATGGGTTCTGGATAAAGGATGATGCTCTCACACTTTCCGTCACCAAATGAAGTAAAGCATGGCTTGCTCCCATACTTTTTGGCATGATGTCATCAGATGCCTTCCACAAAGATGAAAATCCCATCAGCTGTTGCACTGATGAGAAACTACAAGCCAAAACTAAAATGGAGGAGGAGGAGTGGGTGTCCAACTTTTTGTTCACACGTGATTGTGCCCTCAGTGCAGCCTCTAGGGCTGAGATGCAATAGAGTATGGATCAGTCCCCTGCTGCTTGTGTCAATTTTGACCTGACAATCAACACCCAGAAAACAGGAGCTCTCCACCAGCTAAAGAGATTGCTAAAGATACTGAGGGCTTCAAACATAAGATTGGCAACTGAACTTGACTTGCAATGTATCACTTACTTTTCTTGTTTAGAAAAGGTCTTTATTAAAAAAGATAAATGATAACCTAGGTCTCCCTGATGTCTAATAGATTTAAAAGTCATAAAAAATAAAGATGCTTCAAAATGGTAATTTTTTTTCTGTTGTTCATAAATATATTGAGATAAATGATGATGTTTTACACAGATATCTTCTTGTCCTTACAGGCTTTAGATAAAATCAATCAAAGGAGAAAAATGCTGATAAATGTGGTTCACACAAATTGATCTGTAGTAAAATGAAACGGTAAGAAACGAAGAAAGTTTCTTTTGATCCTAACAAGGTTTACTAATTAGGCAAGACTATAATATGACCCAATTTCCAGAAAGTGATGCAGTAGCAATAACTTATAATAATGTTACCCTATAATCCAAAAGCATTTAAATAAAAAATTTTATTTCTGCGTATTTTTCTAAAAACATATTAGATGGGCCATTACAATGAATGATTTTTTTCAATCAGTTTTATGACATACAAACCCACTAATACAGATTAATGCCATAACAATCTAGTTGCCTGACTGCAGGCCTTTCACTGCTTCACAGTGATGCTAATGTTGCTTTTGTGGTGCTGAATGTTGAGGACAACCTCTTGTCCAATTTCAACTGGGATGGGATTTTCTAATACAACCGCAGCTTGTTTCCAGTGTGAGGTTTCACTTGATGTATCCAGGCTAATCTCGTCATCAAGATACACATGATACCAGAATGGAATGGCAGTCACTTGTCCAGATTTACAAATCTGCACCTAAAAATATTAAATTTAAAAAAATTTTAATAGTTTAAGAAATTAAAAGTCCAAATATATAATTCTCAGGATATCAAAAATAATTTCCAATTGGTATACTTTGATTTTTTGTTAGTTATCAACCTAAAAATACAAAAGTCACTGAAGTGTTTACAGTTTTAATGAGAGTTACAAGAATGAAATATGAACTAAGCCGGGGTTATGGCTAGGTAAAGAAGGCAATCAGCTAGTGGGAAAGAGAGAATGACTGCAGTAAAGGCAAAGTTTTTTACATTTTTTTTAATAAATAGACATTTTTAATGCAAAAAAAATTCTGCTCTTCATGGAAGGCTAGGAACTTATTTTCTATAATTCTCACAGTTCATAGTGAAAGTTCAAAGCCTACAATGGACAAGTGAACAATAAACATACTATGAAGGCACTTCTAAAATCAATTAGGATGGGGTAGGGAAGAGAAAAGGAAGTATGATTCTCAGACCTTACCTAATATGTAGATGTCTCTGGCAAAGAAAAAAATATACTGTATCATTCATTAAGACTAATATCGGTGTAAATTGCTATGTTCATAATTATATTTTCTATTAGGCTTTTAACAGAAGAAATAACATCAACGGCCTGTAAAATATATAAAATTTATATTCTTCCTTCTTAGAGGAAAAGGAGAGGAAGCCAGAAGGGGAGATGATAAGGAAGACTGATTTTCCCTATCTCACCTGGACCAGAAGTGTGGTAGCTATTCACAGGCCCAATCTTATGCTGATCAGTAAGGAAGCTTGAACTTGTTCCATTTTTCTGTCCCTCCCTAGACAGCTTGGTGGCCCTCTATGCCTGGAGCATCAGTGGTCTTAGCAAGGATATCCAATTGGCTTTAGCTCTACTCCAGCTCAAGGACTGAGTTCAAGTGACCTCAGCATCATCTAGTAGCAGAGATGAGAGTAATGTGCCACCACACTCAGCAAAATGTACATTTTTTTTTCCCTCACAGAAAACAATACTACCTGATAGAGATGCTTTTCAAGATACTATTCTGCGAAGCTACTAAACCTGGAAAATGAATTCAAGTTTCTGAACAAAGCAGGCAGTGACTCTTAGTTATGTTGTCCTTACCTTCACTTCTCTATTAGAATTGTTCAAATACGGATTCATCAAATCTAATCTTAGCAGTTCAGTTGGCTTGCTTAAAGGAATACAGGGCAAAGTAGAAAGGTCCAAAAATACCCGTACAGGAACCTACAGAAAGAACATCGAAATTCCAAGAAATTAACATCATAACTTTCAATTATGAGGAAGATTCACTATTACCTTACAGAAACTTAAAGACTTGGATAAAAGCAAAGGGTATAACTTTGGCAATTAACAGCACCAAAACTTGGTATCCATAAACTCTGCTGGTTTAGTATACATATTTTAGAGAAAGCCAACTTTGTAATCAGAAGACCAAGCAAAGCAGATATAATTTTATGTCAATGAGATATTGCCAAATGTTCATTTATCAACTAAACATCCTTTAGGAGGTAAAAATCAATAGGTGGCTGCCACTATTCTGAGGCCATTCCTTTAAAAAAAAATTTAGTAGCCTTGGAAATCTGCTATTTATTGTCCCAGGCTTCCTTTTCAATCCAAACAGTTTCCTAGGTCCACTAAGACAATGAAGAAAAGGAACAGATGGATCAAAAGGAATATTTTCTATCAATTTACCCTCTATGTAACCTTTAGTCAAGTAATTTACATTTCTTTCCCAAAGGGAATACTAATATTAACCTACTGCAAAACTAAGTATTAAACTGTAAACTATTGGTACCTTTTTAAGCAGTGTTAAGATTGGGGAGCAGAAGGGAATCTTATTAGTTTGGCTTGAAGAAATAGTATATCATTTCTCTAGAAGCACTTCAGCTACCATAACCTCCACCTTTCTCACCAAAATATGGGTCATCATCAACAATAATGCAGTGAACATTAGGGACCCACTATGCTCAGTGCTCCCTGAGATGCAAAGATAAGGAATACACTAGGCCTGCCTCCATGGAGCTTAGAATCCAGTAGAAAGAGTATAAAGTATGTAAAATAACTATAAACCAGCAGAACTAATCTTCAGTCTCTAGTGAAGAGCCAAGTTCTGACCCAAAGACTTCCCTACCCTAACCTTCTCCATTCTCCTTCAGGGAGACTCATAATGAAAGCATTTTGGCCCTTACTTCCCTAACACATTTCTCAAAGTCCACTTAGCTACACCACAAGAATTGTCCCTCTTCCCACAGAGCAGCAGCCTCTTTCACCATTTTCCCCCTTTAATTTTTTTTTGGAGGGGGGAGGGCAGGGCAATTGGGGTTAAGTGACTTGCCCAAGGTCATACAGCTAGTAAGTGTGTCAAGTGTCTGAGGCCAGATTTGAACTCAGGTCCTCCTGACTCCAGCGCCAGCGCTCTACTCACTGTACCACCTAGCTGCCCCATTTTCCCCCTTTGTTATAACCCTAGCTCAGTTATCCCAAGAGAATCATTTAACTTTCTTCACCACTTTGTTTTTTATAAGGCTGCAAAAGATCAGGGTTAATGAAGGTTAAGAGTGATGCTAATGACAGAAACCTGCAACAAGAAAAAGGAAAGCCAGGCATGTCGCAGTGGGCCTTAGAGAACAGGTAAAGAACGAGAACGCCATCAATCTCAAAAACCCTCGAGTGTCCTGAGGGCTCTCCTGGAATCAGAGTGCACCTCTTCTTTCTTCTCACACTCCTGATTAAGTACGTGTTCCCCTCAATTAGCAATAATGTTATTGCATTGTCTTCAGGAATTTTTCACTGCAGATACATATTTAAGATACTATTTTTAGTGGCTGATATGGGACTCTTACGATCACTTTTTTTAAATGGTTGTTGATGACTTATTTTTAATAGTATTGCATTTTTTCCAATTGTTAAGACAATTAACATTCATTTGTAACAAATTCTGAATTCCAAATTTTCTCCCTCACTTCCTTCCCTCCCCAAAAAGGGGGTAAGAATTTTAAATAAGTTATATATGTGCAACCATGTAAAACATATTTCCATATTAGTCATATTGTGAAAGAAGCAGATCAAAAGGAAAAAAAGTGAAAAAGATAAAGAAGTAAACATAGTGTATGCTTTGCTCTGCATTCAGACTCCATCAGTACTTTGTCTAGATGTGAATGGCATTTTCCGTCATGAATCCTTTTAGAATCGTCTTGGATCAATGTATTGACGAGAATTGCTAAGTCTACCAAAGTTGATCATCACATGATGTTGCTGTTACCATGTGCAATGTTCTCCTGGTTCTGCTCATTTCACTTTGCATAAGTTCATGTGAGCCCAGGTTTTTCTGAAGTCTGCCTGCTCATCATTTTTTATGGAACAACAGTATTCCATTACATTTATATACTACAGTTCATTCAGTCATTCTCCAATGGATGGGCATCCCATCAATTTCCAATTCTTGGCCACCACGAAAAGAGATACTATAAATATTTTTGTACCTATAGGTCCTTTTCCCTTTTTTATGATCTCTTTGGGATACAGACCTAAAGTTGTTAATTATTTCAAGTAGTTTTTTAATTGACTCTCTAGGATTTTCCAAGTATACCATCATAACATCTGGAAAGAGTGAAAGTTTTGTTTCTTCATTACCTCTTCTAAGGCCCTCCATTTCTTTTTCTTCTCTTACTTTTATAGCTAACATTTTTGGTATAATATTGAATAATAGTAGTGATGATGGGCATCCTTGCTTTACTCCTGGCTTCTAGCTTGCTCCCATTACGGATAATGCTTCCTGATGGTTCAAAATAGATACTACTTATCATTTTGAGGAAAGCTCCACTTATTCTTAAGCTCTCTAGTGTTTTTAATAGGAATGGGTACTGTATTTTGTCAAAAGCTTTTTCTGCATCTATTGAGATAATCATATGATTTCTTTTGGTTTTGTTATTGATATGGTCAATTATGCTGATGGTTTTCCCAATATTGAACCAACCCAGCATTCCTGGTATAAATCCTACTTGATCATAGTGTATGATCCTGGTGATATATTGCTGTAATCTCCTTGCTAGTATTTTATTTCAAATTTTTGCATCAACATTCATTAGGGAAATTGTTCTATAGTTTTCTTTCTTTGTTCTGGCTCTTCTTGGTTTAGGTATCAGTACCATATTTGTGTTATAAAAGGAATTTGGCAAGACTCCACATACTTCCCCAGAGAGTTTATATGGTATTGGAATTAATTGTTCTTTAAATGTTTGGTAGAATTCACTCACCTGTGAATTCATCTGGCTTTGGGGATTTTTTCTTAGAGTTCATTGATAGGTTTGTTCAATTTTTTTTTTTCTAAAATGGAGTTAAGTATTCTATTTCCTCTTCCGTTAATCTGGGCAATTTATATTTTTGTAAATATTCATCCATTGTCAGATTTATTGGCATAAGATTGGTCAAAATAACTTTTAATTATTATTTCAATTTCTTCTTCATTGGTAGTGAATTCACCCTTTTAATTTTTGATACTGGTAATTTGATTTTCTTTTTTAAAACCAAATTAACCAGTGGTTTATCTATTTTATTGTTTTATTTTCATAAAACCAGCTCTTAAGTTTTACTTGGTTTTCTTTCAATTTATAAATCTCTCCTTTGATTTTTCAGGATTTCCAATCTGGTATTTAATTGGAGATTTTTAATTTGTTCTTTTTTAGTTGCATGCCCAATTCACTGATCTGCTCTTTTTCTATTTTATTGAGGTAAAGGTTTAGAGATATAAAATTTCCCCTAAATACTGCTTTGGTTGCATCCCACAAATTTCAGTAGGTTGTCTCATTATTTTCTTGTATGTATTACATAAATGTAATTTTTATTGCATGAAACCTTAAAAAAAAAAAGATAAAACCTTCCGAAATTACTTTAAAATGCTTTATATGTGGTCACCATATTTTAATCGACTTGAAGCTAGGAATTCCACAGAACCTCCAGGTACAAGGTCATTGTTGAAAGCAAGATTAGAAAACTACATTTGCTACTGTGCTCTCCTTGCTCCCTCTTCTCAATCTTGTCCAAATACCAACAAAAATTCTCTTTCCTGTAGGAAGCATGCTGTTTCCCCAAGGAATACTGATGTTAATAACTGAAAGCTGACAGTATCTTTTTCTCTAGAGCTCTGATTTATGAGAAACCTAGGTTTTCAAATTAAAAAAAAAACATAACAAGAAACCTACCTGGAACTGGTTAATGAAAGGTGCTATATTCAATCCAAGAGTTGGCTCAGTCCCTTGAACAGCATTCTCTTCAACCAGTATCTGTGATTCCACAAGCATCCCCAACATTAGTACATACTGAGGAAAGATTTTGCCTCCAGACTGTAATAAGCATCTATAAAAGGCAGAAATTTTTAAAGAAAAATTGAACTATTCACATCTATTTCTAAAAGCAAAAACATGTGAACTTAAAAGCTGTTTTTTGTAGTCTGCCTGAATTCTTCAGGACCATCAACTCTATAACCACGGAACTAAACTTAGTACCTAATGTGAAAAGCATTGAGATCTTCCTCAATAAACTCTGGGCAAATGACCAAGATATTCCAACAAGCTTTAGGGACAATGTGCCCCAAATTGCGGGGATAATGAATTTGCACTGGGGGGAGGGGAAGGGTCCTCCTCGCCCGCCCAAGTTCCTAGGCTTACCCACAAGGATGAAAGAGGGTTATGTGATTGGAACAGGTGAGGAAAATTAAACTCAGAGTAGAAACTGAATAAATGTAAACTTACTAGATGCTAGAAGAAATAATAATGAGAATAATATATATTCATTTCTTTAATTAGGAATTACCTAATTTGGATGGGAACTTCCTTCAGTCTCTCCAAATTAAGGATGGTTTTACTCTATTTAGAAATTAGCATTATTCTAGTCTTTTACATGCTAAATTTATTCTGAAAGAAAAATTGCCAGTGACCAAAATCTTTGACTAATGAGACATCGAACACTTATAAACAAAAAAAATTTTAAATAACATTTATAAACAGTGTAACAGAACTATCACCTCATTGCTATTGGCCAGTGGATTATCCCAAAATACTCATTTCACTATTTGTACAATACGAATAGGATGGAGGTCATTCTGGGTTTCCTAAAGCTATGCCAGCTGGCAGGTCCTTCATCAAGCTAAAAAGGCCTCAAGTATAGGCTCAGCCAAAGCCTGTGGTGTCTCTGTCAACTGCAGAGAAGTTTAGCAAGGTTTTGGTGAGACTCTTTATCAGAATCTCAACTACTGGGTAATGAATTTTATTTATGGCATAACTCATAAAGACCACTGGTAAGAGAAAACCAGACTGATGAAATCAAATACTTAATTATTATAAGTATAGTACTATGGTAGAAAGAAGATGCCCCTAACTTCACATAATTATGGACTGATTAAGTTTTACATATGCACTGGCAAGGTTGGTGATGGTTCTTGGAAAGAAGATGGGAATTTGATTAAAAAAAAAAACAGCTTGTACAAAAGTCTTTTTTTAAAAAAATTTTTTAAGCAAACTAAGGAAGTCTAGGCAAGGAAACAGAACTCTGATGAAAGAATAAATTAAGAAAATAAAAGTGATGGATATAGAGAATTATGGAAAGATTTGTGTGAACTAATGGAGAGTAATGTCAAGGGAATAATTTATGCAATTACTACAACATTGTAAACCACAAGTGGCTGACTTAAGAACTCTAATCAATGTAATGACCAACCATGACTCCAGAAGATAGTTGATAATGAAGCATGCTACCCCAATCTTGACAGTGATGATGAATGAGTGGTGCAAAATAACATATACATTTTTAGACAGAGCCAACTGGAGATTTGTTTTGTTAGGACTATTTGTCATAAAGGAAGATTTTAGCAGTTTTGTCTTTTTGGTAAATAGTAAAATGGTGGGGAGTAAGATAAGAAAGGGGACAAGTGATAACGAGATCAAAAAAAATTTCGAATGACAAAAAAAGTTAAGAAGAGAAAAATAAATAAATTGAAAATCTTTCCCCCCACCCCAATCAGTCTTTACATATATAGAGAAAAGGTTGGATAAGTTTTCATTTCCATTAATATTCTCAAGTTTTTTACATATAACAAGTCACATCCCAGTTAATAGGTATATTTACATAGGGGTGGGAAACCCAAGGCCTTGAGGCCGCACATGACCCTCTAGGTCCTCAAGTATGGCCCTTTGACTGAATCCAAATTTCATAAATTCTCCACCCCTGAGTCCTAGGCAATGGTGCCCTCAAACAATTAGACTAGAAAAGGTCTGACCAGAAGTTGTCAACTCAAAATTTGCCCACCAATCATCAGATAAAAGAAAATATTCAGGTAAATTTGAAATAACGATATACATTAATTATTGCTAGCAGGATGTTACTTCAACTCTACTAAGGAATTTAGTTTCTGATGACTACATTATTTTTCATCTAAATATCTAATTTCAGGGGGCTTTGAAGTTCTCTATCTTTCTGAAACTATGGAAAAAGTTGTACTGACAGGCAGCTTACCATTTTATTTTATGAGATCTCTTTCAAAATGCATTGACATTCCTTGTTAGATTAAAGATATGCTATTCACAAAATTCCCAGATTCTAAAAATGCAGAATTGGGAGATCAAACAAAACACACCTTAAAAAAAACTGACACAAGTGCCAAGAAATTTGCTTTGAGCAGTTTCACTCTATAAATATTAAATTTATTAAACCACAATACTACATTTTCCTAAATAGGCATTTTCATGCCTATATAGATGTTAATTTTCAATGATTAATCCTCCTGGCTCCTTACAAAACTGAGAATCTCACTTTCTTACTCATTAAATAAACACAAGCAAAAGATGACTTCTACCTGAGTACTTTTCTGAACTGAGTTGACAAAAGCTCTGAATCGCTACATAGGTAACATTCAAGATGTAATTTTAATATCCTCATAAATCATCAGCAGGGGCAAGCCAATGTAGTGGAAGAACTATCTGATTTCTTGAAATAGAAAAAGCATAATACAATATGCTAAAACTTCACTAAATGTATCAGAACAAATAAAATTATCTGCTAAAATGTAATGTTTCATTTTATTGGAAAAAAAAATAATTTTTCTTGGGAGTACAGACAGCATTGAAATAGACTATCCTCAAAGCTTCCTGTTGTTTACCTACATCCAAAGATAGAGTTTATAACTGCCACAAGAGGGCACCATTCCATGAATTTAAGGAAACATACACTAGGCTAAAGAAAGCACAAAAGGAGAACGACCCACTTAAATATGCTGTAACAAGAAAGAGTTGTAAATCAGCTAATCCACAAATAATCGGATGAATCTGTTGTCAAAACTGAATTGCCAGAAGGGTCTCCATAAAAAACTCTAAGCACTGAAACAAAAATTCGTGAAGAACTAGAAAACAGGTCTAGCCACAATCCTACCCTGCGGATAGAAAATCCCTAAAATGTGTAGTCCACATTATTTCCAAGTTAAAATATCCCAGAAGCCATTCATGGTCTCAACGTTCTACTAAGCAAAGTAACATTCTTTAGCTATGTTCAGATGATATAATTTAAAAAAACTTTCATGTCTGTTTAGCTTTGCTGGCATCAAAAGTGTTTTGTTGCTGCTCATACCACTGCTGTTGCCAGACTCCTCAAAGGAATCCTCTGCAAGGCCAAATGTTGCTTCAGAGCCATCTGTGCCTTTGATGGTGAAAATATGTTCTAACTCCAAAGTCTAGCCATAAATGGCAAAAGTTTGAAAAAGGAGAAACTCTTTTATGGAAGTAGAGGGAGGCTGGATTTGTACCCTCTCTTCTCCCTAAATATGTCATTCTTCCCCCTTCCCTTTTTCAGAAGGCTCAAGTATAGCAACAGAGTCTTAAATGAGAAAAGCTTTCATGACACTGCACACAAAATCCATGAGAAGAAAAGAAAGCATGGGAGGATAGGCCCAGCAAGTGATCAGGCCACACAGGAAACAATGCAATGGACAATGGATATGAAACATACCTCTGAGGATAGTCGGTTCTAAACTACCTTGTTCCTCATACATTCATTCCCTCTTATCTGGTTTCTTCCATATGCCAAACTCTGATCTTTATAAAATCTTTATGAGAATGATCTATATACACACCAAGGGTATTCCAGGTGAAAATATGAGAAGTGAATAAATGAAGGCTTTTCACAAACAATTTTCTACAACAGACCATAGGTTCACAGTCACACAATAGTCTGAAAAAGAAGGCAAGATCCCACTGTGTTTATTGTTGGTTATGAAAAGGTACTTTTACTAAGTCGAATCTTACTAAGTAGAATCTGAAGTGTTCTCTACCAAGTGTCTCCTAGATGAATCTTAAGATCACATAGGATTCCCTGACAGACACACCCAGAGAAATTATTTTATTCAATTGTCTCCCAATTTTCAATATCAAGCAAGTCATCAAACAGGAAGCTGTAAACTTGCCAAAAGAGGTTTGCCACAGTAATGGAGAATACCCTGTGCAGAGTCCAAATGGAAGAGGGGTTCCACAGAAGTAGTTAGGTCCTCCAGGTGCTTCTGTTTGCCATGTGGATTGCTGCAAGACAGAATACTACAGACCCTTCTCAATGAGATCCACAACCTTCCAAAAGAGATTGAGCTAACAATCCACAAAAGACAATAAAAATGGATGAAGAATAAATATTATTCCCACTATGATATGCAGTTAGACTCTCACCCATTTAGGCTGTCCAATGTGATATTTATACATCTTGTACAGGCACTGACAATTAGCTAAGGCCATAACTGAACAGGAAGAAGAAAGCAAGGGGGGTTGAACCTGCAAAACTGCACAGCATTCTCAACAATTCCAAGCTGCTCCCTTTTTTACTCTGTTATTCTTCCAGTGATACTACACAGCAACAAATCATGCAATATAACATGCTCAAGGATCAAAATCATGGGTGACCCAAAGAGCAGTGAAGGAACATATACTGAATCATATCATCGATGACATTGTAAATATGCATGTAAAATATGGCATAAAAGTACCTTCTAGGAAAGGTCTGATCAGAAGAGGAAGAGGGCCAGTTGTGCAAAAAGGGTAAGAGTCATAAGAGACTCCCAGCCAAGTGCTGCATTTTTAGCCAGAGATTATGGGAAGACTTGGAGGGAGGCTTCCACCACTTTGGGTACATCTTCTATGTAGAATGTACAGAAGGCCAAGAATCACATAGAATGAAAAGCATGGATGTGCTATGACCTGTTATTGCTAGACAAAATATCCAATCAATGGAATCCTGAATCTACTAAATTAATGAAATATGACGATTACTGGTTCATTTTGTTTTAAGGTATAACTTTAAAACAATAATCTGTGAACACTCATTCAAGCTGACAAGTATTTATTGAGTATGTAAGATGTGCGAAACTGTGAAAGGCATTTTGGGGAACTACCCTCGAGGAACAGTTATGGGAAATAAGACAGGTAACTGAAAGTTAAATTATGACAAGTGAAAAGGAGAACTACAAACCCTGTAATGACAGTTCAGAGGAGAATACTCAAAATTTGGTCCTTAATTAAGGAAAACATTAACTTTACTAACATCTGGTAGAATAAATTTATTCCATACCCCCTCTCACGCCCAGAAGCAAACATTATTTACCCAAGACCCTGCGCTGAAAAATTTACAAGGTAAAAAACAACAAACATATCTGCAATTAGCAGAGAAAACCATTAAGTTGTAGTCTATCTACTGTAGCCAATCACACAAACTATACTTCCTTTCAGTATGATCAATCACCTGTAAAGGACAACCTGCCTGCTTCATAATTCTCCCTCTATCCCCACCCTCACCCCTATAATAACTAACCTGTAGAAATTCCTTTCCAACATTTCTTCTTATATGTTATTATACTACTTAATGCAAGACATGACTAAAAAGTGAAGACACTGACTAATAAACATATCAGAATTTATATATTCCAACAAGTGTTACACTGGCTGAGTAGTCAACTTGGAGACTACACTTATAACAAACATTTTGGGGGCTACCTTCAATGCTAAGTTTAGAGGGCCACCAAAAAAATTCAGTCTCACTATATTCAAAGCTTGCTAATAATGAATACTAGAAACTCAAATTTGTATTCATGGTGCTGTACAGTTAACAAGGCTCTTTCAACCCACTATGCAGTAAGTGGTACAACCAAACTACCTAGTTTGACTATCTATTTTCATGGGTCTTGGCTCTGAATGACTTTTGGCTAGTTCCAAAAATCAAGCCTACCATAAGAACTTGGAAATCTGGCACCACCAACGATCATCACAAGACTGTGTTGCAGTCTTCTGAAGGCAATTACAAAAGAGGAGTTCCAAAATGTCTCACAGCATAACCGGAGTATGCATATGGCTTGATAAGGCAACTACACTGAAGGGTACAATATGTTTTGGGGTTTTTTTTTTCCTGGCACTTTCACCAATTCTTTCTCCTTCAATTCATCTGTCTTTTACTAATCAAGGTCATTTCTCCAACCTGTACTCTACATTTCCTTCAAGAGTTCCAGCTGACCATGAAATCCTTATATTTTTAACATATTTTTTCCTACTATACCTTGTCCAAAAGAATCCACCCAAATTAAGTATTCCTGTTCTTTCAAATCCTACTAAAAGAACTCTAGCACCTAAAGGATTACTCAACTTTTTATTTTCAATGCCAGAAAGGAAAGCCAAGTTTTCTTTAAGTGACCACCCCTCCACCCCCATAAGACAGATCATAAAACAGAGCAGTCCTTAAGACCTTGTACTATACTGGAGCCTAGCAAAGAGGGATTTTCACCCCTTAATACAGCTTTAAGTGTTGTTTTTTTTTGGCACATCTGAAATATAGAAAAAAATTAAATCACCTCTACACACTCTGAACTTAGAACCTACATTCCCACTCTGTCACTACAAACTATCCAATTGCTGTTGTCTTCTATGGACTTCCCCATCTACCAATAAGGAGTTTCCTTCAAAAGAACATTCCTGGTTAACAAAAGACATTACCTTAGTAGGAAAAGCAAAGATAAGCACCCTGTTAAGGAGAAAAACATGAATAAGAGTCTGTGATTTTCCATGTACACAAAACATTTTCATGGTTGACAAATGTGCTCTGTTAGCTTTTGAGGGTCACATGTGCAGAAAAAAGTGCTTTTTCAGGAAAGTATTACCTATGTTGTACGCTACCTGGATATTGCTGCTTTTTCCATCATTTCCTGTTGAATAAGGCCAGACGTCTCAATGACATCCAAGATGATAATACTCCAGAGTTTGTCTGATTTTGGTCTCTGCAGAACTGCACAGTCGTCTTCTACATGTCTCAACCAAAATTCAAGTGTGTCTCTAGGAAAGTGGTTGGCTTCAGAAATGAGGTCAAGAGTGAGACGGTGCTGTTCTTTCTCCACAGAACTGTATGGCTTTACCAGCCCCAGTGTCCCAGCAATTATGGGCAGAATGGAAAAGCCCTCAGACACATCTAACACATAGAAAGGGTCAGAGGTGATATGTAGGGAATTTTTATCTTGTGAATTTCCAGAGTTCATCTCACCAGCAACACCTTCAACATCCATCTGTTTATTTGGGGTCAATGATGTCAGCACTTTGCTCATGGCAGCTTTAAATCCTTCATGATAGGGAACGTTGTTAAGCAGAGCTATTTCTGTGGATTCTAATGTGCATATCTGCCTGATTTCATCTGGTTTACTGGTTTGAAGACTAGCCAGGGCACTACAGAGTTCGGCCTCACTGCCTAAAATAAGAGACTCTTCCTCATTTTTGTTGGAACCTCTCTCAACATCCATTCCATGATCGTCATTTAAAATATGAATATTCTGGATTCTCAGGTAACAGTCCTGGCAGGAAACTTCCATCATCACATGGTCTCCAGGCTTCACAAAATAATCTTCAATAGGGTTAGGAGTTGGCAGGAGGGGGCGGGGGGAGAGGGTGGAGAGAGAGAAACGCAATAATAATTCAAATAAAAAAGCCTACATGAGGTTGACTGAATTTTGGAAATAAAATTATAAGACATTATGTATTATTACATTACTTTAAAGAAGAATAAAACATATATCTACTACCTTCAAGAGGCTTATAATTTACCTGGGAAATGTAGTTTATAAATTGTAAAGTACTAAACATATGAGATTTTAATGATTAAACAGGAAGATATAAGAGTTAAATAATAAGAGTAGAACAGGTTAGATACTTGGAAATTTCTTGGAGGAGGCAGAACCTGAGTTGGACCTTCAATTCAACAAACATTAAGTGTTTATTATGTACGAGGCACTGCAGCAGGCCCTAACAAAAGAAAAAAAATAGCCTCTGACTTCAAAGAGCTTACATTCCACTGGGAAAATACAACAGGTAGATGGATAAATAAATACTAAATATCTACAAAGCATATGAATATGCATACAAAGTAACTTCAGGAGAGAACACAAAGTGTCCTGTAGGATGTAAAGCCTGGACTGTGCTCTGAAGGAAGCCAAGGTGACGAGGTGGGGCTTCCTGGATGTAGGGAACTAACTGTAAAAGTGCAGAGGAAAGAGATGGAATGCCAAGAATGGAGAACTGCAAGGAGGGTTTGACTAAGACAGAAAATTTGTGACTTAGAACTGGAAAGGTGGGAGCTATGCTGTACTGTGGAGGGCTTTAAAAGCCAAGCTAAAGGCTCTGTATTTTGTCCAAAAGCCAATAGGCAGCCACTAAAGATTATTTAGTAGAAGAAATGCTGAAATAGATGATTTCAGGGAGACATGAGAGAATGTTATGAACTAATGCAGAGTAAAGTGAATGGAAACAATTTATATGATAACATCAATCTTATTATAATGAACAATTTTGAGAATTTTTATAAAGTAGTGAAGAATGAAACGAGCAGAACCAGGAGAACATTTTATACGACAATAATACTTAAAACAAATAACTCTAAAAACTCTAAGAACTATGATTGATACCATGATCATTCCTGACTCCAGCTTTTGAAGCAAGATGGAGAAGGGAACCAGTGCCTGCCCCTTTAGTCACTAAGCTGTACACAGTGGGAATAATGCAGGCCCTTATTTTCTTTGAGTACCTCTACTAACTATGATATGCCCTAGAAGCCATAAGCCAAAAAGTGCAGAGGCTTCCGGAAGAGAAGATGTGGCAGATAAGGCTAAAGAGGTAGTCTGGGGCCTGATTCTGAAGGGTCTCAAATACCAGGCTAAGAAGCTTGACTTTTTTTTTCCTCTATGCACCAAGAAACATTTCTGAAGAGGAAAGTAACATAATAAAAATTTACTGAAAGCATATTAAGTTGATGAGGAGAATGAATTGAAAAGAAAATAAAATGGATAAAGAAAGATTAAGAGGCTACTTCATAAAAACCTGTACTAAAGTAGTGGCCTAGTGAAGGGCAAGAAAGAGATAGATGAAAAAAAATATGGGCTGACTAGCAAATGAGTGAGAGGAAAGATTCAAAAATGAATCCAAAATTCCAGTCTGGGTGACAGAGAATGGTGCTAATAAAATGAGTTTAAAGTAATGGCAGGACAACTAAATGGAAATGTCTAGCAGACAGGAGACGCGGGGCTTAAGCTCTGAACAAAGTTAAGGATTAGAGATGCAAATTTAGGAAGCACTTTCATCTAAGTGTTATTTGAAGCCATGAACATAGATAAGATCTCGCAGAAAGAAAATATAGAAAGAGAAAAACCAAGGACTAATGACTAAGTCTCAAGGAACACTCATTTTAAGGGGACCTAAGAAAAAAAAGTTGCCAAGAAGAAAACTAGGATATTAAAGAATTACTAAAGACTTTCAAGAAGGAAAGAATTGATAATATGCATAAAAAACATGGTCCATTAGTGGAAGGGATTAGAGCACAGTGTTAATGAGTCACAGCTCCAATCAATGATACTTCTAATCCAAACTTCTTGAAAATCTGAGCCCTTGGTCATGAATTTGACCATGTAATGACTGCACAGATGATTCCACTCAACCTATTAACATATGACTAATAGCCATTGAATCAGTAGTATATTCATATATGAAAGATAGCACTTACCTAAATGTGGTTCAGAATTTGTTACAAATCACTCAAAACTGTTCATCATTTATTATACTCAGTCTGGAGAAGCAGGAAGGCCTAACCACTTTCTAAGGAAATTCTCAGTCCCTAGAGTCTGCCCTGTTCTTTTCCCACCAAGAAGCTTGTTACTTAAGTGACAAGGTAGATGATATTCAGAGTCGGGTTGTCCAGAAAAAATTCAGGGGGCAGAGGTTGTCCTACTCAAGAGGACTACTGACAAAAAGCATTGAGCTAGTCGTTGAGAGTACTAGGAGTCTGAGAAAAGACAGAGGCTTGCTTTTATACCCAAGTTTGGGGCACTCAGCTAGGGGTGGGGATATGCTTCTAGGAGGACAGTTAACCACAGGGAAGGCAGTCAAGAAGGGGGAGGCAGGAAAGTGGAAGCAGGTGTATTGGGTATTTACAAAACAATTCAGGGATGTGGTCACATAACAGGGAAATTAACTTGCAACATTCAAGGATATGGGCACAAACCATAGAGGTTAGTCACTTACACAGAAAATAACAAAGTTTTCTTGTCAACAAATAGAGCCCCCGTTACCAAGCAGATTTAGATTTAGGCAAGGCTCTCTCTCATTGCTGCTGGGCAGAAGTCAGCCTTATCACTTGGTACTTGTTTTGAGACATGTTGACTTGGGTCTGTTCTTATAATAAAAATGCTGATACTATCTAAATTAATTTGTAGACTATACTAATCAAAATGCCAAGATGACACTTTAAAGAGCTATAAAAAAAATAACAAATGATTCACTTGGAGGAATAAAATGTTTAGCATCTTTAAATTAGAATGTAAGCTCCTGAGGGCAGGAGCTTTTTTACCTTTCTTTCTTCCAAAATGCTTAGCATAGTACTTGGCTCACAATAAAACCTATACATACTTGCTTGTTGATTAACTAGAATATTGGGGGAAAATAATGAAAAAGAATGATTTCAAATTATATAATGACCATGAAAACTATTTGGTACTGGTTAGAAGAGCAGATGAGTGGGACAAACATCCTTCCTAAACCCTACAGATCTGAATATGACAGGGAAATGAATAAATTAACACTTATGATATTCCATATCAAGGTTGAGGTGCTGAACTTTGCAAGGCAGGTATGTAACTGATGATTTTATGTACCATACATTTTATGTAGAATCAAAATAAAGGAGCCAGAAGGGAACTTTTGAGAGGATGGATGGTTTGAGATGAAGGATAAGATTCTAGGAGACCAGAGGTTGGATGAGAAAGAGAGTCTCACTCAAACAAGAAGTCCCCTTCCTCAAATTAAAACCATGAACATAAACTAAATCACTGATACCTTCTTTCTCCACTCAGTTCTTTTGGGCCACAACTCCATTTATCTGACAAGTATTTATTAAGTATCTAGAACTGGGGCTACATGTGGATGGAGTGGGTAGCTGGAGAGATAGTGATCCTTTGCTCAAAGAGCTTTACATGGGAGGGGGAAGAGTGGGGCTGCACCACTGGACAAGCCGGGAAAGGTAGGCTGGAGCCAGGAATCTAAATGCCAAACAGAAGAGTTTGTTTCTTCTGCTGGAGCATAGGTTCTTCATGAGGGGTCTATAGATACCCAAAGAATCTATGTATAGATTTCAGGATATCCTTGAACTTGGTTGGAAGAAGAAAAACCTTTAATTGAGATTAACTAATCTCTTCAATTATAATTTTTAAACAACAACAAACCATTATTCTATGGAGTCTAAAGGTTTTACCAGGCTGCCAAAGGGCTCCATTAACACACACAAAAAATTAAGAATCTTTGTCTTAGAGGGATGGTCCTTTAGTAGGGGGAAAGCTAAAGTGGATGGGGAAGAATAAACTAGAAAACCTAGGTGATGAAAAAAAAAGTTAATAAAAATAATTTTAAGTTAAAAAATTTATGTTAAAAAATATCAAAGTTCCATGCTGTTTATTATTTACTGAATTTATTATAATGCTTTGTTTATTGATCAGTTTTCAGGCAGCATATTAATTCAAGAAAGATTAATTTTTTCTTAAATATTTTACAGTAAAAATACTGGGAATGAATATTAATCCAGAAGAAGTTAATTTGTTCATAAATACGTTTTTGTGTAAACAATGGGAAATATTAATTAACAATTTATAAGAAAAAGGATGTTAGTAAAAATGAAATAAACCCATATAAAAACTGAATTCCCACAAAACTTTGAAGTTTTGTAGAATTATTATTGCCAAAACTTTAAAGGGATCATCTTTCCATTGGGGAAACTTTTAAGAAAACAAGGCAAGGAACATGTAGGTGACACAGTAGATACAGCACTGGCCCTAGAGTCAGGAAGACCTTAGTTCAAACCAGGCCCCAGATGATTGACGCTCACTAGCTGAGTGACCCTGGGCAAGTCGCTTAATCCTGAATACCTCACCAAAAAAAAAAAAAAATTAAAAAGATTTCAGGTAAAAAAAAAATAAAAGCAACCATTAAACGACTTTTTACTCTGGCTCTTAAAATGTCTTTCCCTAAGACTGAAAAAATTAGGAAAATAAAAATTAAAAATGGAAAAAGGAGCCTACTTAATATAATTTATCGGTTTATCTTTTACCAGGATCAAGGTCTTCAGCTGTGTCCCATTTCCTTCTTTTGTCCTCCTCCAAACCTTAAAACTTCTCTATGTCTTTACCTATTACTTTTTTTAACCTTTATCTTTATTCTTTTCCAGTCTCAAAATATGTGGGGGGTGGGAAGGCTGAATCTTCTCACCAAAGTCTTCTTCCACTTCTGTTCTTGATCATATCTCCTTCCCCTCTTCCCCCTCTAGCATCCTCTCTCAATCATTCCTATCTCCAATCTCTCCTGCTTATAATTATGTTTAGATCCTCTTATTTCCTCACAAAACCTTCCCTTAACTTGTCATAATTAAAAGGGGGAAAAAACCTAGGGGAAAGGTAGGCAAGCTGGAGAAGTGAAGAAAGAGAGGCTATGGGAAAAGAGTAGCATCAATGCAATTTCTGCAAAACCACCACCAAGGACAAAGCACTGAATTAAAAGAAGAAAAGAACAAAAGGATTTTTGAAGTAATGTTAAAGAAACAAATGGAGGAAAATAAACATCTAAAACTCATAAATTTACATGTGAACAGCATAAACAATCCAATAAAACAAAAGAGAAGGCAGAGCCCCACCATCAGTAGTCCACAAGAAGCACATCTAAAAAGCAAGGCTTCAAAACAAGAGACTAGAACATAAGTCACACGCATCTGGTGAATTTTTAAAAAAGAGCTCTTAACACAGATCTTCCAGTCTTTGAGGATGACCTTCTATCTTCTAACCTTCGCTCCATCAAAGCACATGCTGTTGCTTAGTGTAAGGACCTCAATCCACTGAGAGTCAGAGCTTTGACATCACTCTTAAAGTTAAACTCCCAATTTGGGGTGAGTCAACAATCAGTTAATTATTTCAGGACAACAGGTACCACTAAGAGTCCTATGAGGTAAAATATTTCATAGACACCAAAGGGTGTGAACTGAACTGACAGAGTTAGGAGGCAGCTATAGAGTCAGTGCACATGTCCTTGATTTCCAGAGAATTCTCCCTGACACGGAAATGGAAATGAGGCTTTTCCAACCGTCTAAACTAGAGTTCAAGTAACCCAGCAAGATGGCATAGAAAAAGTACCAGTATAATGGAATGTACTAACACAGAGCATGTTGGGATCCTAAGATCATGATCGCAGGATGAACAACTTGGGCTGGAAAGGAGCTCAGAGTTCAGACTGTCCAACCCCTTCCTTGTCTCACAGGGGAGGACACCCAAGCCAAGAAAAGGGGAAGTGACATGCCTAAGGTCACATTAAGTAATAGAGGTAGGATATGAAACCATATTCTCACTCTAAATTCAGTGCACAACACTGTTTCTCAAAAACCTCCGTTTGATTATGTTCCTTTAAACAAGTTTCATCAATACCAAAGTATAAGTAAGTTTATGCCCACTGTGCGTGTGTGTGCACACATGCATGCACGCAAGCTCACACAGACAAAAAATCTGGTCTAAAACTGATTTCCTTGGGATACAGAACTCCTAGTTAGGGAATTCCCTCTACTAATGAAGATTAACAAATATTTTAAAACTGTTTTGAAAGCTGCCTGAAGACACCAGGAGGTTAAGTGACATGCCCTGGCGTCACAGAGCCAGCAGGTTTCAGACAAGACTTGAATCCAGGTCTTCCTGCCTTTGCAGCTAATGCCCCTAAAATGAAAGGTCAGAGTTCATTAAAAGCTAGAGTGTGCAGGTGAAAATAAAATTGTATAAACTGCTGAAAGGTAAGATAAAACTCCCTCTCCTGAGTGACATTACATTAAACTATGACTTCCCTTTCTTCCCACTCCTCTCTTCCCCTCCACCATCACCAAATGATCAGGACTAAAGCAAACCCATCATAAAGCAAACTAAACACATACCTGGGAGGTTCTGCACCGGGTAGACAGCTTGTTCCCAACAGGTCTCTTCATGAGGACTTGTTGATAAACTGTGCTCATCATCAAGCTGAAGCACAAACCAAACTATAATGGCATCTAGCACTCCTTCCTGAATGACAGGAACGCTTATCTGATGAGGCTTTTTGGTTGCAAGGCTTTTTAGCTCCTAATTAAGAAAAGGAATAAAAAAGCTATTAGATTTAACATGTACATAAACATAAGGAAGTTTACATACATAAGCACACAGTATATAACTAAGTCCACCCAAGTATAATTAGAATATTTCACTATCTTCACACTTAATTTCTCAGCATGTCTTGATGAAGCATTAAATTTTCCAAATTAAAAGGTGGTTAATTCAGTACATACGAATACAAACAGGATCTAGGATTCTGCCAACATGGAGAACTCCCAGTGTCGGAACATTTTCCCCCAACATCCATCACAACCCATTCATGGCCTAGGTAATCTACTGAGTTGCCCAGTACATACAGAGTTTAAGACTTGCTCATAGTCATATAGCTACTAATGTCTCAGAATCTGAAAGCAAAGCTCCCTAATTAAGGTCAGCACTCTCACTTACTACATTATGATGGCTCACCCAAACATAGCAAAATGGAAAGGAAAAAGCACTAGATTAGGAATCAAGAGACCTTGGTTCTTAGTTTTAGCTTTCCAATGTTCTATACATTATTTTCAGCCTACATCAGAAGAAATCACTAAATTAACAGCCATGATTTATGTGTAGAATATAAATCAACAATGAGTAAATATATAGAAAATATATATGGAGAGGGAGAGGGAAAGGGAAAGGAGAGGGGAAGAGAAAAGGGGAGGGGGAGGGGGGGGAGAGAGAGAGACAGATAGAGAGAGAAAGAGAGAGGGAGAGAGAGGCTAATTATGGAGCCTAGAATATGTATGTATTTTTGGAGTAAAAAGAAATAAGAAATGAGAAAAATTGACATAATAATCAGATCATCTCTTTTTCATCAAATTTAGTGCTGTTTAATCACAAAGTTATTTTAAATGGATCAAATTTTAAAAGACCACACTATATATTTATTACTTGATGGTCTCTAGAACTTTAAATGATAACACAAAATTTTAGTGACTATATAGTAAATTTTTAAATAGCAATAATAGTCTAATAATTCAAGGAGTTGCTTACCTGAAGATCATTGAAATCTACTGTCATAGTTTCAAAGGACTCTGTTAGAGGTAAATAGCCCCCAGGAACTCGACTCATTTTTTCAGTTGTATAAGGTTCAACTGTTTCTTCAGAATCTACAGAAGAATATGCTGGACTCTGAAATTTCACAGATGCTGGTAAACGAACACCAGCAACATCCTGAACACCCAGCCTGGTGAGGAGAGGGGGAAGAAAAGGCAACATTTATATTTTTATAATCCACCAGGCAAATCCAGTACTTAGTCTTAAAAAAAAAAACCGACTATTGGACACCATTTCCAGTGTTCCTTGGCAACACCATATAATGAAATCAATTAAAAAGGCTTTTTTAAAAAAGACATCTTGTATCAGACCTTAAACCCTATTATAAGGTGAGAGCATTGTTGAAGTATACATAATTTCAATTATTTTAAATTAAAATTTTCTTGTTTAAATAAAACCTGTGTAACCAAGAATAGAAGGAATGCAGAAAATTAGGCTTTATTAGCAAGGCACAATTAAGCAAATATAAAACTGCCATAGGCAAATCCTACCTAACACCATTAGTTGGTGCCACAAAAACCCAATGTCAGGCAAAATGACTTTATCACAGGCAGTCAGTGCCAAGGGGAAATGTTATAAATATGCTATTGGTCAAATGATTTTAAAATACTTTACAATGGCTCTGACTGTAACAAACCACAATGGGTCCAAATATAGAGCATACATTTTCCCACCGCACTCATGCAGTCTGCCCTTTCTCATCCTTAATACAAGACTGGTCCATTTCCTTTTCTGGTCATCCATGTCCTTAATAACTTATTTTAAGCACCCTCTTGATGCCTGGTCACTGGCGGCAACATGCTTGAGTCTTTTCCTTGACCTTTGGGTTAATTTTAATTCTGATTCTTCCAAAATAAAGATGGTCCACATTCTGCAGCATGAAGCGTCAATGAGGGAATATTGGTTTTTAAAAATGGGATTTCATGGTAACACGTAGTCTAGGATCACTGAAAAGCACTGTAAAATTTCCTTAATGCAATGCAGCCTGATTTCTTCCTCTTAATTTTGTCTCACACACATCTACTTTGTCTGGTTATAAATGATAGACTAAAGGTAACTCAATAGGCTTCTCATACAGCTAAAGTTCATAGAACTCTGGAGGTCCTTTAGTTCACATCCCCTCCTATTTACAGATAAAAAAACTGAAGCCTAGAGAGGTTAAATGACCTGTCCAAAGGTGACACAGGTAGTAGATCTGACCAAGGTAACATAGGTAGTAAGCAGTAAAGCTGAGATCTGAACAGCTTCAATTCCTCTAACATCCAATATAGCCCTTCTGGGGAAAAGTTTTTTCCATACTTTTTTTCCAGGGTGGATGGTTAAGCCATCTCTATTATATTACTATGGAAACCTGATAATGGCTCCAGGACTTAATGTATATAATAGAATGAACAAGTATTTAGAGAACCTTACTCCTGATAAGAAACCATTCTTTTATTTGAACTATGAACAGGAAATTTTCCACATTAGTGAATGTGTATGCACCTATGTGTACATGCGCATATGCATGTACGAGTGCATGCGTGTATATTCCTGCTGGATGCCTTGTTATGTCTGTAGCTGCATTTGTCAGAGTCTCGTATGATTTTAATGTCTGAGATAAATATTCTTTGAGGAGAGATTTTAAGTCTGCATTTTATTAAGTCGAAATCTTATGAAACAGAGTAATAAGCAATGTAAATAAGATTTTTGTCTTCCCTACATGATTCAGTTTGTGACTATAGAGAGATATCATCTGTAAACTCATTTGTAAAAGCCTACTTCCTTACTCGTGTTCATCGAGGACACTCCGGATGTAGGCACAGCCCATTCTCATAAAACAATGAGAGAAATGAGAAAGCAGGAATACAGACCAATCATCTTTGATGCCTGGATCTGGAGTTAGATCAAATCCTGGTTCTGATATTTACCGTGTGTGGCCTTGGGTAAGTCACTTTCCCTCTGAGCCTGAGCATCTATACAATGAGGGAGTTGTGCCAGACCACCTGTAAGGGCCATCCCAGCCACGTCTTCTCCTTTAAAGGTACCTTGAAAATCTATCCCTAGTGGCTATAAAAACTGTGGTGCTTTCAGCAGACTTCTTCCTTATTCAGATCCAGCTCCTCTTCCACACTTCTTAATAACCACTGTTACTTCCTCACATCAGGTAACTGAGGTACTAATTCTAAAAATGTGCTGCTCTCCATTACTATTTATGATTTAAAAATATTAATACAGAAATGTTGGCAGATGTGTTGCATTTGACACACTAGGAATTCATTCCATTTTTATCCCCTCCTAGCTTCTTTCAAGGCTTGGCTCCAATATCACCTCCTACACCAGACCTTTCTAGATCCTTCCAGGTGCTAGCCCCATTCTGAAAATTACTTTTTATTTACTTTGTGTATATCTTGTATTTACTTGTGTACAAGCTGTTTTCCCCAACAGAATATAAGCTTTTTGAGGTCAGGGTCTACGTTGCTTTGGTATTAGTATTCCCAGTGGCTGGAATACAGCTGGCATTTAATAAAGGCTTGTTGAATGAACAAATCTACAATGCTCTCAAGCTGATCTGTCTTAGCTAAATTTTACATAAAACTTTCTGCAGGCTCATTTCCTCAACTACTTTTCAACATGCTGTGAGGTGACACACTGCCTACTCTTTCACTCCCACCCTCCACCCCCACAATATTTTGCAAGAGTTTGTTCTCTAAACTGACAGCTTATCCATGAAAAGAAAGAAAACAAAGCCAAAACTCACATGAGAACTTCTCTCAGTGCTTGGGGGCCTTCTTGCCCTATAACACTCCTCCAGCCCCTTTCTCCTACCGGTAAGTTTCTTTCGAGTTCTCCATTTTTGGGAAGGGCCTAAGCTGGCCATCCTTCATTCCTCTTCAGGCTCTGCTTCCAATCCTCCAGAGTTTGCCACCATAACACTTTACTCTCACCTATCCTACTCTCCCCCTTTTCAGCTCCCAAGTGTGTTGTCTTCCTGAGCTAGAATGTAAGCTCCTTGGGGGCAGGAAACAGCATTCTTTTTGCTTGTACTTGTATCCTTTATCCCTCAGCACAGTGTTTGACACATAATAAATGATTAATAAATGCTTGTTGCCTGCGTGCTAAACACAGTACAACTTCAGACAACCTTGGAATGAAATACAGAGAAAATCCATGTCTTCAAAAGTCTAAATTTTGTTCTGTCCTGCTAAACGATAAGGATTTTATTTAAGATTCTAATCTTCATTTTACACGCTTAGGTGACTATTTATCTTTGTTGAATGTTATTTATCATAATTTTTTAAAAATCTTGGGTAAAGCAAACATGGAAACTGGAAGTACACAGAAGAATCATATTCAAGGCACAGGGAATTATAAATATTTAAAGTATATTTTAAAATAAGCCATTTTTTCCCTAAACCAATTCAAAAAATCATTCACCTGTGATGTCTTCGTATCTCTGTACACTGTACTGCCATCCCAAATACAACGGCACCTGCAGGTATGACTTGTCCATATTCTTCACAATTACCATCTTTACCTTTAGGCTGAAAATGTAAATAGAGAATACATACTAGAACATAAGTATCATTAGTTTATCTTAAAGTGCGAGTAACTAATTTTATTACTCAAGATGAATACTGCAATGAATTCTCAATCTTTCATTAAACATTTTCAGGCAAAATTATACCAGTCTATCAATAAAACCTGGTCAAATTTTTTACAGAATGTAAAATTTTAGGTTCGTACTACTCTATTCATAACCTCTAGGACCTAGAATCTAGGTAATTGTCATTTAAACTCCACTCTCCATCTACAGCTCTGGCTGGGAACATGATACCCCTCCCAGGATAAGCCAATCATATCTAATCTCATCACCATGCTGCTAACTCCAACCTTGGCTATCACCTCCCTCAACTTCTTCTCCCCTCAGACTGGAGAGCTGAAGGGTAGAATACTAAATTCTCCCCAAAGTTGTCCCTTATAAAGGGAAGAAATTGGACTATCAGATAACCGCACTTTCCATCTGCGTCTCTGTCTGGTTTCAACTCCATGAAACAAAATGCCCCCTGCCCCATGCCAGGTATACTTTGGCCCCCTACTGCTTTCCAGATTCCTTTTGTGTGTTGTATTCCTCCATTAGATTGTAAGGTCGTAGAGACTGCCTTTCCTTTTCTTATTTGTATCCCCAGCACTTAGCACAGTGCCTGGCACTTAGTAGGTCCTTAAATAAAGGTTTATTGAATTGAACCGAATTTAAACCAGATCCAAAGCTGAGATAGTAGAAGACCTCTGAAAGATGAATATAACCCTGGCAACTGCAACAGAGATTACCAGGACAAGGATGTCTAAACAGTATATTGAGATCTGAAGTCTTCCTTGATCAATCTCAAGTTGATACGAACCGTGCCTTCCTCTCCAGTTTGCTGAGATTCTCAGTAGGGAAAGGAGCTAAGTTTTGAAGTCTCCACATTTTTTGCCCTTTATCCCCTCCTCTTACTATCCCATAGTCTGGGGTGATCTCAAGACTTTACAAAAATAAACTATTTCTCTTCATAATAAAGCTAGACATCTTTGGTTTAGGAAATAACAACATTCATATGACTGTCACATGACATGAAAGATGGCAAAATATGGCCTTTCCAAGTTAGGAGCCAAAAAACCCAAACTATTTCAGTCCTGAATCATCCATTCAACAGCTTTGTGACCTTTGGCAGGTCCCAACCTCCCTGGAGGACATCTGTTTCCTTATCAAATAGGGATGACATCAATTCTCATTACCTAATTTACAGAGTTGTTAGGAAGAACAAATGAGTTAATCTCCATGTGAGCATATTGTAACTAAAAAAAGCTATATTTAAGCTAGCGTTATTTTTCCTCATAAACTAAAAATCCATATATCTCATTGAACAAGGGGTCTCTGAGGTTAAAACACACAAACACACAACTATTGGGTGTGGATTTGAAAGGACTTTTTCAGACTTAATATTTCTTAATTTTAAAACCATATTGAATTACATGATATATATACATATACATGTTAGTTTATGCTATGCAATTAATAAAACTACTAACAAGTAACCAAGTCATTCTAGTTTGTAACAACAAAGTCGCAGTCTTGTATAGAAAATAAAATTAAGCACATGAACTAAATACTCATGCTTAACGACAGAAATGCTAATACTTAAAAGAGCACAACACAAGGGTGTAAGATTATTTAAACAACTAGAATTATTGAAAATTCAAATATATATCTTATAATCTTCAAGAATATGAGCTATAAGGGCCATAAATACTTTAATAAAACAGGGAAAAACTAGGTCAAAATGGTTAAAAAGCCTAAAAGAAGCAGAAACAACCTTTACCTCCAGTCGATAATTTCAAAGTCCTTTTTTTTAAATTATAAAGAATTTACGAGAAGCAGAAAGGATAGGATAGCATTATATCAGATATATCTAAAACAATCAGTTGTCCTGTAAGGCCAAAGTAGGGAACTTACAGATCCAAAACATTTTAGAACCTAAGCTTAATTTAATTCTGCTCTGGCCCAGAAAATCAATTTCTTCTTAAGGCAATTTATTGTAGTTATCTCAGTCAAGACAAATCTGGAAAGGTCAAGAACAAAGGGTGGTTGAATCAAATAGTGGTTAACCAATGAATTATACTTTCATAGGGTGGTGAAAACTATTGCTCATGTGACAAGAATAGTTTTCTAGCAATTCAACATCCATTACAATATTATTCTCTGTCCCTTTGTCTCTCTTTACACTCTTTACCTCCTTTCCCCTTCCTTTAATTAGCATAAATATAGAACCAAAGCATGCTTTGTAATATTTACTTGTGTTCGAAAATAGTTCCTTGTCATAATTTTAACATGATGTTTGACTTTTTACATGTCTCTTCCCACTTCATTTTTCTGTCCAGCCCTACAAAAGAAAATGAGAGTATGCTGCATTGCCTCCAAGTGATCCTCACAGGAAGAAGGTCCTTCTCTACCTCCACCTGAAGATCATAGTTTGATGCTATTGCTCATGTGATCAAAATTCTTGATCACAATTCCGTGACCAGACACCAAGTCTAAACACCCTAAGCTGATAAAATTCTAGAGATCATTACAATACTTTTTTTCTGTAATTTCAAAAGGGAAACAATATGGCTATTTCAACAAATGCATTTAAATAACTTCCTTCACTCATACAAATGGATCTGAACAAAATTTTCCACCCAAAAATCCTTCATGGTACAGAAACAACAACTATGAACAACACAGAGACACTCTTTCACTTGTGCAGAAACAAATTATTCTTGCCAGGGCCCAAGCCACATGAAAAAGGTGAAGTTAAATTCATTTAAACTAGCCTCAACACTTCTATACATTTGAGATCTCACTGATGTGAGCACTTCCTCCAAAAGCACATCTTGCAACCTATTCATTGACCTACAGCAGCAGTTCTAAAACTTCTGGCACTCAGCACTCCTTTACACTCTTAAAAATTGAGAACCCTTCCCCCCAAGAACTCTTGTTTATGAGGATTTTATCTATTGATATTTACCATATTTGAAATTCATCGTAATATTTTGTGAAAATAGTTTTGACCTTGTAGATCCCCTGAAAGGGTCTCAGAGACCACCCCCCCCCCCAGTAACTCCAGACCACACTTTGGGAACCACTGATTCAGAGCATTAAAACTAACACCAAAAAAGTACCCACAACTCTTTAAAAGCTGATGCTAAATATACAATGTATTGAAATATGGGAATATGCTGCTCCAACTGATACTGTTTCACATCATTAACATCAGTAACACATTATAATCAAACTCCATATTGTCACAACTTCACTTAGTCAATCAACTGAGATGCCAATCAGATAGCTGGTTGACTGTCACCCCCGTGTAAATTACCAAGTGACTGTGATTGATTAATGTTCCATATATAACATTGTTCCTATGAGACAAACTTCTCCCTATTAATGGTTTTTTGCCTAATGTATTGCTCTTATAAAATCAATTAAAAGTTAGGCAATGTATGGATTTTAATGAACAATGCTACCATAATTTAAATATTCCCTTTGTTTACATGTGGGGGGGGGGGTGTATAAACACATAAGGGATCAAGAGCATAGCATGGAATTTTTCTAGCTATTCCAAGACATAATAAAAGATAATGGTGTCATTAATATAACTAAACATAAATGAATGATTATGAAAATATACTAAGTATTCAGTCAATCAACAAGTATTTATTAACTGCCTACTATGTGCCAGGTACTGTGAGAGCCTCTGGAGGCTTTTAGACAAAATGTTTTTCAATTACAGTGTTCCCTCATTCAAGTTTTTGGGACAATTACTTAGTTTTACACAAGTCTTTTTTAAAATGTGGAATCCTTACACTTATCTGTGTGCTTACATATGGACATATTATGTATATATGTAAAATATATATATATATATATATATAAAGATACACACATATATATAAACACTTAAAATAGTATTTTAAAGTACCTATCCACTTTAAATTTTAACAAAAACAATGTAAACACAATAAGAAAATGACAATTTGAATTTCAAATTAAATTTTTTCAAATTCTCACCATAAATGAGAAAAACCTAAATATGTATACATATGTTTATGTAAGTATATCATTTCTAACCTAGTCAAGAATTTTCACGCTGCTTACCTTTGGTTGCAAAAGTAAATGTTCCCATGCATGAATCAAGCTCTCCACAATTCCTTCTCCAAACAAACCTGCATCGACAGTTTCTGTTACAACTAGGGAAACTCTATAGAATGATTTTTTAAAGATATATGTAAGTTTTTTAAATGATACATTTAAAAATATATATGTGTACTTATCTATCTTAAAATAAGGACCATTACTGCTACAAATTAAGAATGAATTTCTTTGGTTAAAAATTGTACAATTTTTTATAATTAAGGCACTTAAAACTTTCTCTAAAATTCAGTTTAATACTTTAAAATATGACTTAAAAATTGCATTATGACATAGAATGTATGCCCCCACTCCCTAATAAGCATTTTCATACTGACAGTACAATTAAGAAATCTATCACCACCCAACATTTTCCCATGTAATCATCCAATTTAATACTATAACTTGAAGAAACCGCACTGACTTATTATTATTATTTTTTTATATTGACTGGAATTTCTTAAACCCTTGAGAAATGTGGTAAGTTCTGTTCCTAGATACACATTTTTCTGAAACTCAGAATAATCATGACAGCTATTTACAATAGCACTTTAAGATTTATAAAGCAACAACAATCCTGTGAGGCAGGTAATGACATTTTTATTATTCCATTTTATAAATGAAGAAATTGGCTCATACAATCAGTAATGGCCAGTGCTAAGATTCAAATAAATATATTTACATTTATAGATGTATATGTTGTTTCCCCCAATAGAAGTTCTTTCAGAGCCAGGGTCATTACTTTTTTTATCATTGTCTCTCCAGTACCTGGGCGCAGCGTCTAACACACAGCAGACATTTAATAAATGTTTGTTGGTTGACTCAATGGTTTTACTGTACCTTTGCAATCTTACCTCACATTACTCTCCTTGGTACACAATAAAATACAGCCCCACTGGCTTTCTTTCTGTTCCTTGTGCTAGCACTGGTAATTCTTATCCCTGCCTCTCAGACGCACCTTCAAGGCTTGGCTCCAGCACCACCTTCTATACAAATCTTTTCCTGACATCCCAGCAGCCTAGTGTATCACTTTCAAAATCACCTTGCACTGATTATGTAAATATCTAAATACATCTTATCCTGTTTTTCTTTACATTCCCAGTGCTTAACAGTGCCTGGCACATAGGGGGCATTTAATAAATGCCTGCTAACTGATTAATCATATGCCCCAAAGCAACAAGAACTAGCATTTCATAGGATACTGGCCTATTGAGTATTAAAGTGTTTATAATAAGTATTTGCAAAAATGCTACTTGAAAATAGTTGCAGCTTATGTACCACTATTTAGTGTAGAAAATGAAGAGTTAGAAAAATTCTGTGAAGAAATTGCAAAGGCCTTCCAAATGAAATCAACATACACTGTGTCATTCAGTTACTCTATTGCAAAGGTAGGAATAAGTTAAAGATTAAAAGAAAGATACTGGAAAACATAGGACAGGAATAAGGGATGAAAGAAGGAGCCATTCCACAACTGATAATGGTCAAAGGACACGAAAGGAAGTTCTTCAAAGAAACCAAAGCTGTCACTAGCCGTATGACATTTTCCCCCTAACTCACTAATAATTATAGAAATGCAAATCAAAGCAATTCTAAGTTCCACCTCACACCCTCAGATTGGCAATGATGACAAAATTGGAAAATTAAAAATGCTGGAGAAGCTGTGGGGAAACAGGCATATTAATGCATTTTTATTAAAGCTGTGAAGTGATACAGCCCTTCAGGAAAGCAATCTGGAACTATGCCCCCAAATCACCAAACCATACAACCCTTAGGCCTAGTAATACTACTACTAGGCCTATACCCCAAAGAGCTCAAAAAGAAAAAAGGCACAGACACACACACATAGACAGACAGACAGACACACACATGCGCGCGCGCACACACAAACAGCAGCTACTTTGTTAGTAAGAAAAAACTAAAATTAAGGGGACGCCTCTCAAATGACAAATAGTCCCACCCTGATCAACAACTCGCCCATACGTCTGTCACTTCAAGAGGCCTGAAAGAATGTGGAGTTAAAAGTGGAAAAGACCTTAGAGGCCACAGGTTTCAACACCCTCATTTTATGGAAGAGGAAACTGAGGGACAAAATGGTTAAATGACTTACTCAGTCACACAGCTAGTGACTAAGGTGAGATCTGAACTCAGGTCTTCCTGATTCCAGACCTAGTACCCTCTCTACTACACCAGTTGTTTTCAAACTTTTTGGTTTCAGGATTCGTTCAGACTCTTAAAAATTACTCAAGACCCACCCCCACTCCCAAAGAGCTTTTGTTTATATGGATTAGAGCTATCGACATTTATCATATTGGAAACTAAAATGTCTTTATGGTGTTATGAAAACAGTTTTGACCTCAAAGATCCCCTGAAAGGGTCTCCTGAAGCCTCAGGTATCCCTCTGCACTGCACCATGTTACCTCTCATGTCTGTAGACTTGTTTTAAAGAACACTAAAAAAAAAAAGGCAGCTAGGTGGTACAGTGGATAGGAAGACACATTTTCCTGAGTTCAAAGCTGGTTTCAGACGTTAACTAGCTAGTCACTCAATCCTGTTTGCCTCAGTTTCCTCATCTGTAAAATGAATTTGAGGAAGGAAATGGCAAATCACTCCAGTATCTTTACCAAGAACCCCTGAAATTGAGTCACACAGTTAGGATGAACAACAACAACAAAAAAAGAAATAATATCCCCCCCACACACAGAGGGAATGATTAAGAGTCTGAGAGGAAATATGATCTAGTGGAGAGAGGGACCGTCTTAAAGACCTGGGTTTAAGTCCTTCCTCTGACACATATAAGCTGAGTGGCCATGGGTAAGTCCTCTGAGTGTTCTGGGATACTCTCTAACACTGTAAGTTACAGATGAGTTGATCTGAATTATCATGGAGGCAATTTTCAAACTGGGAATTATCTCAACAAATAAAATCACGGATCTGGATCCCTCCCTGTTACCCAAATTCCTCCCCCTAAATTAGGGTCCTAAAACTATGTTAAAAATCACAACATGCTCCAACCTATCTTTCCAAGTTTATTATATACTACTCCCCTTCATGTATTAGAAAGACCAATCAAACTGGACTTCTTTCTATTCCTCATACGTAATGTCCCATCTCTAGGTCTTCACACAACCTGTCCCCTGCATCAAGAATAAACAACCTCCAAAGACAGCTCCCTCTCTTTGGATCCCAGCTTAAACTTCTCTTCTTACACAACACATTCCATGATCTCCCTGGCTGCCTCTTCCTCAAACTGTATTGCATTTATTTGGTACGTGTTTTGTATGTATGTACACAAGAATGATAGAATTTAAGCTCCTTGAAGGCAGGGACTACTTCCTAATTGTTTTTTGTCTCCCCAGCACCAAGCCTAGTTCCTGGCACGTACCAGGCACTAAACAAATGCTTGAGGATTGATATAACAAATTACACATCTCTTTTACTAGGTGAGATGACCTTTATGATTCATGTAGGACAGAGAATCAACAGTATATCTACCCAAATGTTTCCATAACTATCCAAACCAGTACATGTTTTAAAACTTCCTTAAGGAACGACTACTGGCAATGAAGTGACAATGATGAACATTTATTAATAACAGTGACAAAGGATATAAGAAACTTTTTATCAGATTTTAATTTATTAATATAGTTTCCAAAGGCTATCAACTTTTATAATAATGCTTTTTTAAAGCAAATATTTAGGAAGATGCTCAATCAAGATATACAAAGATTAAAGCCAAATCAAATAAAATTATATGAATATAAATTCCACAAGTGTTGGGTCTTAGTCTCCAGCAGCAACAATGGACATATTAGCCAAAAATTCACTTCTCTACTTCCACTGGGATAAAGCAGAGGTACAGGTAACACTACAGTTTAACAGCAAGAACCCTAATGGATAGTTCTGACTGACTACCTAGTCCTAGACCCTCATCTCTAGCAATTCCACAGTGCCTGGTACACAGTAGGCATTTAATAAGTGCTTATTGACTGACTCATCTGAAAGATATAGTGGCAGGAAGTTACGGGAAGACTAACGGCTGAATGGACCATCATAGCGATTAGTTAGTCTAACCCTCTCATCTTCCAAATGAGAAAACTGAGGTGAAAAGTGTTTTTAGCTCACATTTACAAAGCAATTCCCTCATAATAATCCTGTGAAGGAGGTAAACACCTACGGGGACCTAGGAAAGGTAAAGAATGAGGACTAAAACTCAAAATTCCTGATTCCCAATCAAAGCTCTAATATACCACAGTAAATCTCAAGGGTAAGGTAGAGGTCACAGTCAGTTAGCATATGATTAAGGTGGGACAGAAATGGAGTTAGGCTTCAACCAGGCTATTTTCAAAGTACCCATATGTCCTAGATCAGAAAGCAAACCTGTAACCACATCTTCTTCCAAGGTCACTCTGGACATGACCTTAGGAATTTACTACAAGATTTCATCAATTTTCCCAGCCTACCCATTCAGAGCTTGTTCTTACATAAATGAGATGGGAGGTGTTAATTCACATGACTTAAGATTTCTCCTGAAGACATTTACAAAATAACCCAACGAACTGGTTCTTATAAAGAAGAGTTTTCTACCTATGTTGTTCTTTCTTTCTTTTTTTAAATAGTTATTTCTTTTTGCTTGGAACATAAACCTAGACTATTTTCATAACTTAACTTTTAAAAATCAGATAGTGATTTAAAAGGTGCTACAGAACATACATGACAATACCTCTCAGGAATGTGCTTAGGAACATCTATATCCAGAGACTTCATATGTAATAGTTTGATCCCTGTTTCCATCTTGTTTGCTGCCACTATGTCACGAGAGAGCTCATACATGGTCTTGGACAGCTCACAAGCATAGACACGGTGTGCACCAGCATTTTTAGCAAACATGCTGTAAGGAAAAAGAAACCATCAGAAAAAAAATCTGTTTTCTTTTTAAAATAATGGAGTTACGCTATTTAAGAAGAGGACATGACTGCTTCTCCTTTAATTTTGGGCTCATTTTGTAAACTTGGTTTTATTTTTTATTTTTTAAAGTAACATAATTAAAGCCTCTGGCCATAGATGCTAATAATTAACCAGGTCAGTTTGAAAGCACGAACGTTAGGGCAACCATATATCTAAGATAATAAGTAGGAAACACAAAAGAAACGTCCTTAAGATGATAATTCCAAAGCAGTTATTTTTCTAAAGAAAAAGCAGATCTCATTCTCAACTAAACATAAAGTTTAAAAGATAGTAAGAATCTACATGTATTATTGCAATGATGACAAACCTTAGTATTCCAGTTCCTGCTCCAATATCCAGAACTGTTTTGCACCCCAAGCGAACAACCTTCTGGATTGCTGACTGGTATGTCATATTCCTCTTGACATCATTAAGCATGATAAAGTGCCAGCGTTCCACCAGCCAGTTTGCAACACGATAAAAATTCTCCTTTGCATCAGTATAGTCAGGATTTAGCTTTACTGCTTTGTGGAAATAGCCCGCTGCTTCATCTCTAAAGCCCATTCTGCCAGTAAAAAAATGATAAACAGAAAATATTTAGCTATCTGCTTTTAGCTCTACACCCATATCCCTTTCTGCATCTAGAAAACCCTCCCCACTTCATTCCAAATCCTACCTATACTTAAACTTATACTAAACAATTTAAAATTAAATTTTATATTGTTTTTATTGCTATTTCCGGTGTTAATCTTGTCTCCACAAGTGGTTAGCCATTAATATCAGGGGTCACATCATGGTCTCTCATGTTATCCTCAGAACCTAAGCACAATTCTAAGAAAACAGTATTGTACAATTGAGTAATCAATACTCACTGATTGTTTGATAAGGCAAATGATATGAATAAATACCACCCCCAAAGAGCCATGATTAGCCTGTTGAATCAGAAATGATCCCCTTCTCAACAGCTTCATAGCTTCATATGTCTCTGCTTCAATTAGCCTTGATAAAATAACCAAATCATCCCTCAGTTTTCTGATATAGCTGTAAGGTTAATTTGGGGAAAAAAAAAAGGAACCTACATCAGAGCTGTAAAAACCAACATTAAGTTTATAGTAAATTATAATAGTCCAGCTTTGGGGAAAAAAATCATCAATTACTACAAATTCTAAATTAGTGAAGCATAAATAATGGATTTGGGAGGGGAAAAAAAGGGGGTGGGGGGCATAATAAAATTCTTAAAACCACTAGAAAATCTAATTTTATTCTTCTTTAATTTTTATGGTGGCTGTAACAGTTCACACTAACAAAAACTGACCTATTGGGAGTCTGTGCTTCTAGTTTTCAAAGATTAATTATCTTGGAATTTAATAGTCAGAATCATGTGACTATACCACCATTACATGTTTACAATCTATAATAAAGTTCAAACTTAAACTTTAAATAAAGTCAGAAGGGCAAAAATATAACTTTAAATGAATTTAAAATGAGTCCAATTTGATTAATATGCATTTAAAATTTAAATAATTCAATCTCATTTAAATGGAAAACTATTCCAACAGCTATAAGGAGAAGATATTGTTTATTGGTGCATATGTCATTTATTTAATTGCTTATTTCTGCCAACAATTCACATTTTTACTCAATGGTTTGTTCCTAACAAGAGATCTCACTCAGTGTTCTTATCCCTTTCTACCCCACTCTCAATCTTCGTGTTATCAGCCACTCTAACCCTAAGAATGAAGTACTCTTTAACAATCTCTCTCCCACCCTACTCCCAAAACAACCAAACAGTAACATGTTTTGCCATACCTGTCCATCTGAGGAGTACCTTAAATGGCAACTCAATAGTTTTTGAAGTTGTATGTGTAGTTCAACGTGAAGAGCGCTGGGCTAGGAATCCAAAGGCCTACAGTGGAGTCACAGGTCTGTCACTAGCTATGTGACTTCACTAAACTTCAACTACTAGTTTTTCAGCTGCTAACATGAGGGTTTTCATCTAAAGGATTATTGCTAAGATCCATTCTAGGCCAAAGAGTTTTTAAGACTCATTTTAAAAAAGGCTTCCCACAAATGTTAACTGTACAGAAAAGAAGCCCAGAAAGGATCACAGAAATAAAGGATAATTTTGCTTTCAATCAGTCAGTCAATCAGTATTTATTAAGCACCGACTGACCCAGGAACTGTGCTAAGCCCTGGGGGTACAAAAAGAGGTTTGTTTTAATAACTGGTTAATAGAAATTTAGTTACATATAATAATTATTAAATTTTTTCCTATTTGTACATTTTGATTCTTATTTACTTTTGCTTGGTTCTTGTTTATATATTTGAATGTTTAAACCTGGCAATGGAAGTTAAAATAACTTATTCTTACTATAAAAAGATTTATTTTCATACTTTAATATAACTTTAACATATCTGACTAGAAAGTATAGATTCTACTTTTTGAAGCTAAATATAATTTTAAAGTCAGTAATTTTTTAAATACACTTTAGTAGTTACATCAGAAAACAGTAATAGATTTTATGTATCTACAAATTACACTGTAAATTATAATACCAAAATAACAATATCATCATTAGTCAAACTGACTCATACCAATGGGTAAAAGTATTCTTAATACTATGGGCAATTTGACTCAATGTGGAATTAGCTTTATTATCTAGATCAGGAATTATATTGACAGTCATTAAAGCAAGATGACTTCATTTCATTAATTTTGGCTGAATTTATTAGAATAGCAATAGAAAGTATATGTGATTTTAAAAATTAAAGATAAAATTATGGTTTGTTTTTTTCTATGCTAGTAATTATTTTAAGGGAAAATAGGTATAGTAAAAATAGATAATTATAGGACAAAAATATACTATAAAAATAAGGAAGCATTTTTATTTAGAAAAATATTTTTATAATAAATAAAAATTATTTTGTATAAGCATTACTATTTAAAATATTTTACCATTCAATCAATTAATATTTATTAAGTGTTAATATACTAATATTGGTAAATTTGGGTTATAAAGGCTTACTTATATGCAAATATATGCAAAATATCCTCCTATTGCTAATGAACAAAAAAACTAGCCTTTTCTCTCATGTGGAATGGAAAAACTCCCATCTAACCCAGAAAACCCAAGTACCAGCCCGACAGAAATGAGGCTCTTCTTGGCCATGGAAAAAAAGTCATTTCCCCATAAAGAAACATTAGTAACTAATGTAATTTATTTTCATCAGAATAAACTGTTCAATTTACTTAAAATTTTCAACGGTAATAAAGCTTCCATATTCTCAACTACAACTACCATCTTTAACCCTAATCCAACTATGTCTCACTTTCTAGTCAAAGTTCCTCAAAACCTAGCTCCTTCCTACCTTCCCAGTATTCTCACACTGGACTCCCCTCTACAAAGTGCTATGATCCAATGACACTGGCCTCCTTGCCATTCAATGAACAAGACATTCCATCCTCCATAAATCTGACAGGTAAACTATTCCTTACTTACCTGTCAGATTTATGGAAAACAGAAGAACTTATGACCAAACAAGAGATAGAGAACATTATGAAATGCAAAATGGATAATTTTGATTACGTTAAATTGAAGTTTTTGTACAAACAAAGCCAATACAACCAACATTAGGAGGGAAGCAGAAAACTGGAAAAGAATTTTTACAGCCAGTGTCTCTGATAAAGGTCTCATTTCTAAAACATATAGAGAACTGAGTCAAATTTATAAGAATGCAATTTGATAAATGGTCAAAAGATATGAACAGGCAGTTTTCAATGGAAGGAATTAAAGATATCTATAGCCATATGAAAAAATGCTCTAAATCACTACTGATTAGAGAAATGCAAATCAAAACAACTCTGAAGTACCACATCACACCTGTCAGATTGGCTAACATGACAAAACTGGAAAATTATAAATGCTGGAGAAGATGTGGGAAAATTGGAACACTAGTGCATTATGGGTGGAGTTGTGAACTGATACAACCATTTTGGGGAACAATTTGGAACTATGCCCAAAGGGCTATAAAAATGTGCACACCCTTTGACCTAGCAATACCATTTTTAGGCCTGTATCCCGAAGAGATCATAAAAATGGGAAAAGGACCCACATATACAAAAATATTTATAGCAGCTCTTTTTTTGGTGGCCAAGAATTGGAAATTGAGGGGATACCCACCAATTGAGGAATGGCTGGATAAGTTGTGGTATATGAATGTAATGGAATACTACTGTGCTACAAGAAATGATGAGCAGGCAGAAAGATTTGTATGAACTGATGCTGAGTGAAGGAAGCAGAACCAGGAGAACATTGTACACAGTTACAACCACATTATATGATGACTAACTTTAATAGACTTGGCTCTTCTCAGCAATGCAAGGTTCTAAGACAACTCCAAAAGGCTCATGATGAAAAATGCTATCTACATACAGAGAAAGAATTATGGCGTCTGAATGCAGATCAAAGCATACTATTTGCTCTCTCTCCTTTTTGTTTTGTTTCTTCTTTCTCATGCTTCATTTCATTGGTTATAATTCTTCTTATATTTGATAATATATATAATATGTTTATGATGCTAATATGTTTAGTATGAATGTATATGCAGAGCCTATATCAGATTGAATGCCCACTTGGGGAGGGGGGAAGTGAGAGAGGGGGAGAAAATTTATAACTCAAAAGCTTGTGGAACTGAATGTTCTAAGCTAAAAATAAATTAATTAGTTAAAATTTAAAAAAAAAAAACACTCCATCTCTGGACTCCACGCATTTTCAATGGCAGTCTTCCCTGCCTGGAATGCTCTCCTCTGCCTCCCAGCTTCCCTAGCTTCTTTCAAATCTCACTAGAAGTCCACCTTCTGCAAGAACCCTTTCCTAATCCTCTTTAATGCTGGTGGTGTTCCGCTACCCTGTATATTTTGTACATTCCCTGTATATTTTGTATGTTCCCTGCATATTTGGTATGTACATAGTTGTTTGCCATGTTGTATCGCCTGATTAGAATGTGAGCCCCTTGAAGGAAAGGGCTATTTTTGCCTTTCTCTATCCCCAGTACTTGGCACATACAAAGTGCTTAATGTTTCTTCAATGAACAGCAGAAAAGGACCTAAAACATAAATCAGTGTTATAGATAATAAAAGGAGAACAGGAGAATTATTTTCCACAATGGAATTAGAACCATAGCTGTGCCATGCAGGAAGGATTCTGAGTTCAAACAGTATAGTATTACTATTAATCCCAAAGATATACACACTTGGAGAGGCAGCAAGGGAAAGAGGTTTCAAGAAAAAAAACTGAAAGTAAAAGGTAAAACTATAATAGAGTTTAAGGAGCTTCATTTAAAAAAGAAAGAGAAAAAACATCTTAACAAGTTACTGTCGATCAGCTACTTTTAGTCATGTCTGACTCTTCATGACTCCATTTGGAGTTTTCTTTGCAAAGATACTGGAGTGGTTTGCCATTTCCTTCTCTAACTCATTTTACAGATAAGGAAACTGAGGCAAACAGGGTTAATTAAATGGATTACCAAGGGTAACAAAGTCAGTAAGTGTCTGAGGCCCGATTTGAACTCTACAAGATGAGTCTTCCCGAACCCAGGCCAAGCACTCTATCTACTGCCCTATCAAGTAGAGCTACCCAAACGTAGGAATGAGCTTCCTGCAGAGATGAGGAAGGTTCCCCTTCCTTGGAAGCCTTCCAGCGTTGCAGGGTAAGTTACAGAGGCAATTCCATTGTATGGGTCAGACTGGATGAGGGCTTTGATCCTTCCTTCTCTAGTTATACGATTCCGGGAAATATAGTCTCTGGGTTCTCATCCCTCCCCCATTACTCACTAAAAGAATCAGGCGATTACCTTCCCACGCTGCCATGCCCCCATGTATTCTCAGATCTTTCAAATTTAAAAGTAGTAAGTTAAACTTTTTTTTTAACTCCCGGACCAAAAGTTAAAAGGTCTCAGTAAAACCACAAGTGGAAAAACAGGAGGCACCATGCTAAACCCAATGCATTCTCTTCTTTAGTTGTTTTGACTATATTAATAATTTAACACAACTTCTATATATCTGAACAAAGCCATGCTTTTGAAATAACAAACCTGAACAGATGTTCCCCTATGCTGTTACAAATCACTTCGTCATCCGGAAAAAGTTCCAAGGCCTGCTCATAGCAACCAAATAAGTCTTGTACTCGATTCAGAGAATCCAGCTCTTCTGCCCACTTGAGGAGGGTATACTGAAAGGTTTCCTTTTCAAAAGAGGGAAAATATCCATCAGTAAAACAAAGACCATGTAGAGGGTCAAATATAGAATTTCAGGGAATTCAAATATATTTAATGAAAGCACTACCTTAAATTCCACTCCCTCAAAAAGTTTCTCACAACTAAATGGAAATATGATTCAGTTCTCTAACTACAGTTATGAGTATACGCCCCATATAGATTACAACAATAGAAACTGCAAAATTGCACAGAGGTTCAAGTGTCAGGTGTATTCCATTTTCTTCATCTCCTATCTATGATAGGATCACAGAGTTAGAGTTCAAAGAAACTGTAGAGGCCATCTAATCCAACCCCTTCATTTTACAGAAGAGGAATTAAGACCCAGTGACAATATGTGAATTACCCAAGGACACAGAGGTAGTAAAATAGTAGGACCTGATTTTGTGTTACTGCTAAAAACCAAACATAAATATTAACTACTCTTTGCCCAGAAAAGACTATTTTAAATAATTTTGTTATTCTGTACTTTGCAAAACACAGTGTCACTTGCCCTATCTAACCTCTCTGAAATTAAAAAACAAATTGACAAATTCAAATAAGTATATTCAAGCAAAATAAATCCACATACTGGATGTGACTCAAATTGCGTCCCTTATTCTGCATTTAACGTCCATCACTTCTCTTTCAAAAGGCAAGTATCACGATCACCATCAGTCCTCTGGGGTAGGGTTGTTATTGATCAGCGTTCTTAAACCTTTCAAAGTTGTTTTTGTTTACAATGTTAAAAATTACTGTATAAATTATTTTCGTAGTTCTGTTCACGTAACTCTGCATTGGTTTATACCACTCTTCCCGTGCTTCTCTACATCCATCCCTTCCATAATTTCTTATGGCAAAGTAATATTCACTATATTTATATATACTAAAATTTGTTCAATCACTCCCCAATTGATGGGCAACTGCTTTTTTTTTCCAGTGAAAACTGCCATATTAATGAATCAGTGTTCCATTTTTATACCTCAGTTGCCTTCACGTAATCATATGTATTTTAAGTCAAGGAAAATGACTTTGCATGCTTGGTATTTATCTGTGTATCCCCAGGCAAAAGGTAATCAACCTGAGAACAGTGCCTCTCATTTTTGTCTTTGCACCTCTATTACCTGGCACATGGTAGGCACTTAATAAATTCTCGCTGAATTGAACTGTCATCACATACAAATTCTAGAAGGTGAAGCCAACAGAGCTCAAAAGGTCTTACACGCTGGAACAGCTTTCAGGACAGACCTAGCAACTGATTGTGTACCTCATCTTAGGACTAATCTGGCTAAGTTGCAAGTGCGTTCCCTGGAGGCTGGGGACCATACAGTGACATTTTCTGCCCACAAGTCAGGGTAAGGTATAAAGTGTTCACATCAGTGAGATGAGAGATCTGTTTAATTACTGAAGAAGTGTTAAATGTTTTTAATCAAGACTAAACCTTACTTTGAACTTTAAATTTTACATCATACAAACACATTTGTTTTTATATTCATGATAGGGCACCAAATGTATGTGGGGGGAGAAATCTCTCAGTGTTTTTTACTATGCTCTGTCTCATCTACTCAAGGGGGATTTTTCACTGTAGATGTGAACAAAATGAACATCCATTTATCTTATTGAACCAGATCTTATATCAATTGGACTTTTTTTTAGCTTTTGTTAAAGTGTGAAGGAAGTGACAGTTTGCTCTTTTATGTCAATTTTCACAAAAATAGTTCATAATGTAGATGCATACTTTGCTTAGATGCCAATTTTAAAACTGGTGCTACTGTTGTGTATATGCAATACACCTGTACAAATATGCATTTCAAAGAATTTTTTTTTAGTAAGCACGGATAGTAGTCTAGTAGAGGACGGTTTTGGGTTTTACATACCTACTAGAGTGTGCGCAAGCCTGAAAGGGGTATGACAAGGGCACGTCTACAGAAGAATAATTGGGGGAGGGGTTGTATGCGTTATAGACATGGATGACCACTCCAGTAAGGGCAAGTAAGTGGGAAATGTAACTAGTGGCTAATAGACTAATTCAAACTGAACAGTTATGGGACCATAGTTTCTGAGCTGACAAGGACCTTGGATCATCTAATACAATCTTCTCGTTTCACGTCTAAGGAAAGTGAGGCCCAGAGACGCGAAGCTGCTTGTCCAAGGTGTCAGAGCTGCGATCTGTACACCCGGGCACGACTCTAAATCCGGTAAATCGGAGGACTCGAGCTCCAATCTCAAGTTTGCCACCTGCTTCGGGCAAACCCCCTCTGCGCCTCCTCGGGCACCCCGCCAAGAGAGAGGAACTGGAGAGCCCGTAAGGCCTCTTTTCCAGCTCTGGAAGGTGCGAGGCCGGGTAAGCGCCCTGAGGGCAGGAAGCAGGGCCGCCCCAAGGCCCGGGCCGGCGGGACAAGCACGCTGGACGGCGCGGAGCGGCCGGGCCCAGCGCTCACCTTGACGTCGTCCCGCAGCTCGGGCGCCAGGCTTAGCACGAGCAGGTAGTGCGCGTAGGCCGTGCCGAAGTCCCGGCTGGCCACGCAGTGCTGCGCGCTCTGCAGCGAGCGGGACACCAGCTCGGCCCGGCCGGCCTCCTGCCCGCCCCGGCCCCCGCCCCGCGAGCGCGGCATGCTCGGAATCCCACGCAGAGGAGAAGGTCGGGGTCAAGGTCGAGGCCGTTCTGGCGCCGCGGGGACCTTCTGACTTCCGGCCGGGGCGGCTCGCCTCCTCTAGCCCAGGAGAAAGGGAGGCGGCGAGCGAAGCAGGGAAAACGGAAAACACACACAAAAAAAGAGGCACTTCCGGCGTTGGGCCAACGTCCGCCTCGCTTACGTAATACGCACGCCACGCTCCCACGACGTGGAGGGGCTGCGTGGTGCTTCCCAGCTTTGGCGAAGCAGCCGGGCAATTTCGTGAGGAGAGCCGCGCTTGCGCGTTGCGCGTGCCTCCCCCACGGCCAGTTTTCCCAGCTCCTCTCCTCTTCTTCCAGTGCGCATGCTCCACTCAAGAGTCCGGCAGGTTTCTTTACCCGTTTTCTTCTCATATACCTTTTACTGGTCTAGGAACGTCCTCACTGCGCATGCTTCGCTCAAGTGTTTAGGTGTGGCACGTGCCTTTGCCTTCCTACCCCGCCCTCCCTGCCTTTACTGGTCTAGAAACCCCCATTGTTGTGCAGGCTCCGCCCAAGTATCTTGCTGGGATCTTGGCGGGAAATCTTGACCCTTTGGCTCCTTTTGATACGCTAATGGGGCGTGAACATGGGTGTGGATTTGTCCTTAAAGGTCTTTTCCATAAAGCTCAGAATGGGGCGGGGACAGGATCCTAGCTCACTGGAACTCGGGATGCTGAAGTTATGGTAGTAGTGCTACGCTGCTGCTGCTCAAAAGATGTCGAGGATAAGCAAGAAAAGACTGGAAGCAAAGGAGAGGAGAAAGGCGATTGGCTAGGACAGGGGGCAGGTGTGTGCTGGAGCCAGCTCTTACGGGTTCCCGAGAAATCCGATTGTAAAATGTTCATTTTCAGCATTTACACCTAGGAATTGGGGGAAGGCTACGTATCAGGGCATGATATGTTGTTTTGTCGCTTATCCAGGTTTAAAGTGATAAGGAAAATATTAATAATGAAAATTGAATTAAAAGTGTGTCGGGTGCATATTTTCCAGAGAGCTGGTAGTTAAACATTTATCAGCACCCGACTCCGGAGAGCCACCTGTGTGCTGAGAGCTCATTGAGGTGCTAGCCATTGTCTCAGGAAAGTTTTGCAAATTTGAGTTTGGGACCTGAAAGAAAAGGTCACCGGTTAAACAAAGTACAGTAAATAACTGTAATGGGATACTCTTTTACTCTAAGAAATGATCAAGGCTGACAGATTCATAGAAATCTGAGAAGACTTGTATAAATTGATGAGAAATGAAGAGAAACAGAACACTATACATTATATACATTTTATACACACACACATCATAAAGACAATTTAAAAAAAAAAACTTAAGAATTCCTGAAATTCCTAATTGGCCCATACCTTCAAGAGATAAAAGAAAGAAAAGTGACAGATACTTACAAAAATATACATAAAATCTCTTTTTAGGATAGCAAACAAAAGAGGTGCCCATCAATAGGGGATTATGATGTACAATTGTGATGGAATACTATTGTGCTACAAGAAATAATAAAGGAGATGGTTTCAGAGAAACCTGGGAAGATTTGTATAAACTGATGCAAAGTGAAGTGAGCAGAACCAGGAAACCAATGTATATCAATAATAGCATTGTAGAGATAACTTGGAAAGACTTAGGAACTCTAATGCGATGATCAACCATGATTTCAGAAACATGCTGAAACATGCTACCCTATCTCCTGACAGAGGTGATGCTCTCAGGTTGCAGGAATAGGGAAAGGTGTGATAAAGAAAGCCAAATCAGAAGAGCACTCATACCGTGACTTAAAAAAAAAATAGTAATAAAGTTGATTAGGTATAATCACTGCGGACCGCTATGTCTTTCTCATGTCTGGAGAATCTTTATAAGAATAATATGTACATGTACATTCAAGGGAATCCTTGAAGAAAATGTGAGAAAGAAACATGGAAGTCTTTTGCGAACAATATGGTACAGCACATTTTTATGGTCACAGGATTGACTTAAAAGTACAGAGAATTCAAGATTCCAGTGAGCCTATGTGTTGACTATTAAAAACCATTTGATTCTATAGACCAAAATATAGATTTAAAGGATGACTTTGAGCAAATAATTTTAAATCCGTGGGCCTCAGTTACTTCATCTTAGGAGCATATTTTCCAAGATTCACCCAGAAACTTTCTTAATCTAAGTATAAAACATTCTTTGCAGAAATAAACCTAAATAATTAGAGAGACATTAATTGCTCATGTATAAATTGAACCAATAGAATAATATGATACTGCTACCTAAATTAATTTACTTTTTCAGTGCTATATCAATCCAATTCCCCAAATAATACTTTATAGAACTAGAGAAAAAAATTTTAAAACTACCACAAAGCATCAATCATTAGAATGTTTAATACTGGTTTAAAAAAATTTGTCAATCAGAAGGTTAGGTATGTAACAGACAAAAGCAAAAAAATAAAAAACAGTAGCATCATCCTTGATAAATTTAAAGACTCAAGTTACTGGGAGAAGGACTCACTATTTGACAAAAACTGTTATGAAAACTTGACAGCAATCTGGTGGTTTAGACCAACATCTCCCACCATATACTTCCAAATGGTAACATGACTTAGACATAAAAAAAACCCAGATCATTATATCATGAGATATATCATAAACAAAGGAAAAAGGAAGAAATTACCTTTCATATTTATACCCAGAAAAAGAGTTAATGACTAAGCAAGTGATAGAAAGGATTACGCAAGGTAAAATAGACAATTGTGATTATATAAAGTTAAAAGAGGTTTGCGCAAAACTAGTGCAGCTAAAATTAGGATAGCAGATTACTAGGGAAAAAATATTTATAGGAAGTTTCTCTGATAAAGGTCTCATTTTCAAAATGTATAGGGAACTGATTTAAGTTTTTAAGAACAGCCAGCCATTACCCAGTTGATAAAGTCAAAGACTATGAAACAAGCAGTTTTCTGAGCAAGAAATCCAAGCTTTCAATATGAAAAAAAATCCAAATCACTATTAAGTAGATAAATGCAAATTAAAGCAACATCTCTCTCAGATTGGCAAAGTTAACAAAAATGGAAAATAACAATTGTTAGAGAGTTTGTGGGGAAACTGACACATTAATGCACTGTTGGTGGAGCTATGAATTAGTCTAACCATTTAAGAAACAATTTGGAGCTATGCCCAAAAACTGTACGATACCCAACAATACCACTACTCTGTATCTGTGGTGTGCTGGTATAGGGGAATTACCTTGACCTTTCTGTGGTTCTATAACTGGAGACTTAAGAACTCTAACCAACATAATGGCAAATCACAATTCCAGAGGACCCATGATGCTCACCTACTAACAAAGAGGTGATAAACTTCAAGGTACAGATTGAGGAATATTTTTTGGACATGACCAATGCTGGAATTCGTTTTGCTTTCCTATGTATTTTTGTTACAAGGATTTTTGTTTTCTTTTTTCCATTGGAGGCAAGGGGAAATGGGAGAGAAATCAGACTTTTGTTAATTAAAAAATACTTTTTTAATTTTTAGAAAGGGAAAAAATAGATCCTGAGCTCAAGGAATTTACATTCTAATGGAGCGACCACATATAAATAATTAGGTGAACATGAGATATGTATATGCATTGTAAAGGAAGGCAGTCTGAGAGGGGAAGGGACTAGCAGCTAGGAAAAATAGGAAGACCTGTATAAAATGAGAATTGAGCTGGGACATGAAGGAAACCAGTGAAACTAAGAGGAGGAGATGCCGGACCAGAATATTCTGAGTATGGCAGACGGCTCATGCAGTTACAGAGAAAGGAGATAATGTGTTATGGTCAGGGAACTGCAAATATGCCACTGGGATCATAGAGGGATTAAAGCAGTGGGGAACTTACAGCCTCCAGGGCACATATGGCCTTCTAGGTCTTGGGTGCCGCCTTTTGATTGAATCCAAGTTTTTTTGTTTTGTTTTGTTTTTTGCAGCGGGGAAGGCAGGGCAATTGGGGTTAAGTGACTTGCCCAAGGTCACACAGCTAGTAAGTACATCAAGTGTCCAGAGGCAGTTTTGAACTCAGGTCCTTCTGACTCCAGGGCCAGTGCTTCACTCACTGCGCCACCTAGCCACCTCTGAATTGAGTCCAAGTTTTACAGAACAAATTCTTTTATTACAGGGATTTGTTCTGTGAAGTTTGGATTCAGTCAGAGGGCTGTACTTGAGGACTGAGAGGGCCACATGTGGCCTCAAAGCTTCAGGTTCTCCACCTCTGGATTAAGGCATGAGAAAATAGGAAAGGTAGGAAGAGGCCAGGTGAGAAAGCGCATCAAATGTGAAAAAAAAAATAGAGCTTACGTTTGATTCCAGAAGTAACAGGAAGCTACTGGATATTACTGAGCAGGGATGAAGCATAGGCAGACCTATGCTTTAGAAAAATTGCCTTTATGTTTTACATGACTGCACATGTATAACCTTTATCAAATTGCTTGCCTTCTCAGTGATGGGGGAAGGAAGAGAGGATGAGAATGAATTCGGAACTCAAAATTGTAAAAAAAAACAAAAACCCGAAGGTTAAAAATTGTTTTTACATGGAAAAAAATAAAATTTTTAAATTTTTAAAAAAGAAAAGAAAAAAATTACTTTGGCAGCTAGGTAGAGAATGGATTGGAGTAGGGAGAGACTTGGTTAAGGAGATTAATTAAAAAGCTATGAGAAGTCAAGACATGATGAGGATATATATGACATGTTATGAAGATTGAAATAACAAGATTTTGCAATGGATGGGGGATGTGTATGAGTAAGAGTGAGGAATCAAAGGACCTAAGTGATTGAGGATGGTGGTACCTAACTGCCTAGAGATGTTTGAGGATCAAAGGTCACATAGTAAACACTTAATGTTTGCCATTTGAATGTGTGAAAAGTGTTTTGAAAAACTTAAGGATGCCATACAAACGTAACTATACTTATGGTATACTTATGGTATGTATCTTTTTTTTTTTTGGAGGGGGGGAAGGCAGGGCAATTGGGGTTAAGTGACTTGCCCAAGGTCACACAGCTGGTACATGGGTCAAGTGTCTGAGGCTGGATTTGATCTCAGGTCCTCCTGACTCCAAGGCCTGTGCTCTACTCACTGCGCCACCTAGCTGCCCCTATGGTATATATCTTAATGAAACAGTTTGTAATCATTCACTTTCTCAGCATGATTAAGAACAGTTTAGTGTTAATAACCATGAAATTACCCTTTTGATCTGGGTTTTTCAGCTAAGTAGTGAGAAATAATGGCAACAGGAATATTAGCTCATCTCTCAGGCACCTCGTTGAAGCCGTGGAAAGATTATTAGACTTGAAGTTGGGAAGACTTGAGTTCAAAACATTCCTCAGATACTTACTAGCTTTGTGGCCCTGGACGAGTCACTTAACTTTTGTCTGCCTCAGATTGCTCATCTGTAAAATGAGGAAAATAATAGCACCTAGTTAACAGGGTTAGGGGGTTAAATGAGATAACATACACAAGCATTATGTGCTTACACACGAGCGCATACACACACAAACATACATAAGCATTATGTAAAATCTAGCTATCATCAATATTATATTTCTGTAGTGCTTTAAGATTTGCAACGCCGCATTTTCCAAACAAGTCCCTAGGGAAATAGGTAGCAGCTAGTAGGGCATGAAAATGTGTGGTGAGAGAAAGGGACCAAATGAGACTGCTCCAGTTCAAGTTTTTCATCAACTCCATATTGATGTGCCGGCTGCCCTATTTTTTCCTTGCTCGGAGAAAACAAGATTATGTTGTTTACTTACTTCTCACTCGTCTGATTTAAGAAGATGAGTATTCTCAAGGAAAATTATGTTCCCAACCATCAGAATTGACAGGAACAAAATGAGAGCACTGTGATTTAGGTATCATGCAAGTGTAGGAGGCAGCAACGTAAGTGTAGTGGAGGAATTCAGGATAATAAAACCCTTCACTTCAGTATTGCTAAGTGATCCACAGGACACTAGGGCTAGCTGCCAGAGACATGAAGGGAATCTATTTTAGTTCACTTCCTCCCCCTTCCTATATTTCTGCCTTGTTGTGGCAGAGGGGCTTGCATAGCCTAATGAGATGATGAGCTATGCCATGCAGGGTTACCCAAGATGGACGGGTCTTAGCAGAAAGTTTTGACAAAAAGTGATCCGCTGGAGAAGGAGATGGCAAACCACTCCAGTATCTTTGACCAAGAAAACCCCATGGACCATACTAAAATGATAAAAGAAATGACATCATAAGATGAGCCGCTTAGGTCAGAAGAGTGTCCAATCCTCTACTAGTGAAGAGTGGAGGACAACCACAAGGAGCTCCAGTACTAATGAAGCAGCCAAGTTACAGGTACTGTTAATGAAAGGGAAGTTCAATGCTGGATGTGGTCAAACAGGAGATGGAAAGATTAAACCGGTATCTTGGGTGTCAGTGAATTTAAATGTGTGGGAATGGGTGAATTTAATTCAGATGGTCATTACATAGTCAAGAATCCCTTAGAAGATATGGAGTAGTCCTCATAGTCAATGAAAGGGTGAGAAAAGCCATAGCATGGTATAATCTTAAAAACGACAAAACGATATCCGTTCAAATCATAGGCAAACCATTCAACATCACAGTAATAGAAGTCTGTCCTTAACAGCTGATACCGAAGAGGCCAAAGTTGATCAGTTCTATGAAGACATAAAACATCTTCCAGAAATAATACCAAAAAAAAAGATGTCACAGTCATCATAGGGAACTGGAATGCTGAAGTAGGAAATCAAAAGATAACTGGAATGACAGGCAAGTTTGGCCTTTGAGTACAAAATGAAGCAGGGCAGAGACTAATAGAGTTTTGTCACGGTAACTCGCTGGTCATAACCCTTTTTTTCAACAACCCAAAAGACAATTCTACACATGAACATCACCAGATGGTCATTATCAAAATCAGATTGGTTGTAAACTTTGCAGCCAAAAGTGGACAATCTCTAGACAGTCAATTAAAACAAGACCTGAAGCTGACTGTGGCTCAGATCATGAGCTTCTTATTGCAAAATTCAGACTTAATTTGAAGAAAGTAGGGAAAATCATCAGACTATATAGGTGTGACCTAAATAACATCCCTTACGAATATGAATTAGAGGTGATGAATAGAGTTAAGGGATTAGATCTAGTAGATAGACTATCAGAAGAACAATGCACAGAGGTTCATATATTCATGACCATGAACATGCCTGAATGGTTCAGAATCTCAAAGTATGAAAGACTGTCTATGTAGAAGGCAGAGGAAGTATAACATTTATTCAGCCTCCAGAGGATCAAATCTGAGAACCAATACCCCCAATTCAATATAGTAGCAATTATATTCCAAAACCAGTAAGCCCACCTCAATGTAACAACAAGGAAATTATAACACGGTATTATAGCAAGGAACCAAGTCATCCTGTAACCTTCCCCCCTACTAGGGCCTTTCTGAAAACAATCACTCATGAATCCTAACTCTCAGCTAAGCACTCTCTTCTACAGCTCTGCTGATGCTGGTTCTCTCAATGTCTCAGTGCCCTCTTGATGTCTGCTGCCTCAACGTCTTCCTCTCAGTTCTGCTGCTCTCAGTTCTGTTCCTCTTCTATTCTTCTCCTCTCCAATTCTGAGCTCTCCTTTTATACAGTCCTAGCCAGCCTCTGATTGGCTAGAACTCAGGTCTCTGATTGGCTGAATTCATGATTGACTAGAACTCAGTGCACATACCATTGGCTCTGGCCTTAGCAACTCCCCTTAGGGTCCTGAGGGCTTCACACCCACATTGGCTTAACACCTAGGAAGTAGGGGCTTTAGGCCTACTTACAAACCAAGATGTTTTAATCAAGCTTTCCCACCTGGGCCCACCTGAGGCCTATTGAATGGGTGGGGAAGATCACATTAATACTATAGTTCACAGCATCATATAGGTGGCAGCAACAAAAAACATTCCAAAGAAAAAGAGGAGCAGGAAAGAAAAATGGCTGTCTAAGTAGGCTTTACAAATAGCTGAGGAAAGAAGGAAAGCAAAAGGGAAAGGAAAAAGGGAAAGGAAAAAGGGAAAGGTGTGCCCAAGTGAATGCAGAATTCCAGAGAACAGCAAGGAGAAAGAAGGTTTTCTTAAATGACCAAAGTAAAGACATAGAAGAGGACAATAGAATGGGCAAGACAAGAGATCTGTTCAAGAAAATCAGAAATATCACAGGAAAATTTCATGCACAAATAGGCATGATAAAAGACCAAAATGGTAGGGATTTAACAGAAACAGAAAAGATTAAGAAGTGGCAAAAATACACAGAAGAACTATACAAGAAAGATCTTGACATCACCATAACCACAATGCTGTGATTATTGACCTAGAGCCAGAGATCCTAAAGAATGAAGTCAAGTGGGCTTTAGGAAGCATTGCTAATGTAAGGCTAGCGGAGGTGATGTTATTCTAGCTGAGCTATCTGAAACAATAAAAGATGATGCTGTTAAAGTGCTGCACTCAATATGCCAGCAACTTTAGAAAATAAAACAATGGCCGCTTGATTGGAAAAGATTAGTTTACATCCCAAGACTAAAGAAGGGCAACGCTAAGGAATTGTGCTATTTCACACGCCGGCAAGATTATGCTTAAGACTCTGCAAGTTAGGCTTCAGCGATATTTGAACCAAGAATTACCAGAAGAGCAGGCTGGTTTTTAAAGAGACAGAGGAATTATAGATCCAATTGCCAACATTTTCTGGATTATGAAGAAAGCGGGGGAATTTCAGAAAAACATCCATTTCCATTTCATTGACTACACTTAAGTCTTTTAGTGTGAGTGGATCACAACAAAATGTGGCAAGTCCTCAAAGAGATGGGAGTACCAGATCATCTTACTTGTCTTCTGAGGAATCTATAATCAGTTCAAGAAGAAACAACAATTAAAACTGAACATAGAACAACTGATTGGTTTGAAATTGGAAAAGGAGTACAACAAGACTCTATATTGTCATGTTATTTATTTAATTTAAATGCAGAGTACATCACATGAAATGTTAGACTGGATGAATCAAAAGCTAGGATTAAGGTTGCCAGGAGAGATATCAACAATCTTAGATATGCAGATGATACCATTCTGATAGCAGAAAGTGAAGAAATAAGATGAGAGTGTGAAAACTGACTTGAAGTTTAATATCAAAAAAACTAAGATCTTGGCACCTGGTCCCTTCACTTCCTGGCAAATAGAGGGAGAAGAAATAGAAGCTCTGTCCAGTTTTATACTCTTGGGCCCAAAGATCACTGGAGACCATAACTTCAGCAATGAAATTAAGAAATGCTTGCTCTTTAGGAGGAAGGCTATGGCAAGTCTGAACAGCATACTAAAAAACAGAGACAATCTCTTGCCAACAAAAATCCAGATAATCAAAGTTATGGTTTTTCCAGTAGCAATATATGATTGTGAGAGCTGGGCTATAAGGAAATCTGAATGCCACAGAATTGGTGCTTTTGAATTGTGGTACTGGAGAAGACTTTTGAGAGTTCCTCAGACAGCAAGGTCAAATCAGTCAATACGTAAGGATATTTATGCTGTGGAGTTGTGAACTGATCCAACCTTTCTAAAGAGCAATTTGGAACTATGCCCAAAGGGCTATAAAAATGCATATACCCTTTGACCCAGCAATACCACTTCTAGGGCTATATCCCAAAGAGATCATAAAAATGGGAAAAGGACCCACATGTACAAAAATATAGCAGCTCCTTTTGTGGTGGCCAAGAATTGGAAATTGAGGGGATGCCCATCAATTGGGGAATGGCTGAACAAGTTGTGGTACATGAATGTAATGGAATAGTATTGTGCTATAAGAAATGATGAGCAGGAGGACTTCAGAAAATCCTGGAAAGAGTTATGTCAACTGATGCTGAGCGAAGTGAGCAGAACCAGGAGAACACTGTACATAGTAACAGCCATATTGTGGGATGACTCACTTTGATAGACTTCTCAGCAATGCAAGGACCTAAAACAACTCCAAAAGACTCATGGCGGAAAATTCCATCCACATCCAGCGTCTGAATACAGATCAAAGCATACTATTTTCTCTCTTGTTTCATTTTGTTTTGTTTTTTCTTTCTCATAGTTCCTCCCATTCATTCTAATTCTTCTATATAGCATGACTAATGTGAAAATATGTTTAATAAGAATGTATATACAGAGCCTATATCATATTGTACTCCATCTTGGGGAGTGGGGAGGAGGGGGAGGAGGGGAAAATTTAAAACTTATGGAAGTAAATTTGGAAACTAAAAATAAATACATTTTTAAAAAAGAAAAAATTAATTTATGCTATTTATTGGAAAGTGAAATACTGAAACTGAAGCTTAAATACTTCGGCCACATAATGAGAACATAGGACTCATTGAGAAAGACTCTGACATTGGGAAAGATTGAAGGCAGGAGGAAAAGGGGAGGGCAGAGGATGAGATGGATAGGTAGTATCATAAAATAAATGAGGATGAACTTGAACTGACTTTGAGAGATAGTTGAGGATAGAAAAGCTTGGTGTGCTATGGTCGGGTGGAGACATGAAGAATCAGATGAAATTGAAGGACAACAATTTTAGTCCAAGTATCAAGTAAGCCTGGGGGAGTTCCTGATTAAAGGGAACCAAATAATATCCTTAAGACTTATTTTATCTGAGGAACTCAAGCTGTGTTGGCTAGGTGTGGCTATGATTCACAAAAGAACTGAGTACTCCTTAGATAGTGGGCTGACTCACAAAAGGGTCAGAGGCCACCTTGTAGCAATAATTCAGCATAATTTCATAACAGTTTCATTCAAAATAGGAGGTTAGTTAAAGAAAGCTCACAGCTCTGCAAAATGAAGGCCAGAAGATTGCATCAGCAGATCTGTATGGATACAGCAAGTAGCAGCTTCAGAGTTAGAGAGATGTTTGAGCTTTGATTCAACCCTAGGGCTATGAGTTGCCTGGGAGGCACAAGTTACATTTTCCATCTTTCCCTGGGAATAGTATCTGTGAGAAGGAATACTCCTGTGTATAAGGGGTAGGTGGGCGGGGAAGAGAAGTCCCTTGTTATTTAACTTGCTGAAAGCCAGCATGACATAGTGGATAGAGTCTTGGAGTCAAGGAAACTTGGGTTCAAGTTCTCTCTCTAGTTGTATCACCAACGACAAATCACTTAACTTCTCAGGCAACTCTCTAAGGTATAGATGGGTTGGGAATTTCCATTCTGGTAGTTCTTAACATTAATGCAATCACAAGCCCAGATTAAAACAAAAAATATATATATTTTTTACCTTGCTATCCTATTTAATTAAATGTCTTTGCTTTGAATTGGTTGGTTGGTCTGGGCAAAAGTAAAACCACAGATGAAGGCTTGGGTGCTACCATTTTGAATAGATGCTAACCTAGAAAGTACCCTGAATTAAGTTTCTACCTTATTACCATATTAAGTGTCCATTATATCCATAGCAAAAATATTGAGAGGCAGCATGCCATAGTAAATAGAGTACCAGCCTTGGAGTCAGGAAGACCTGGATTCAAGTCTGCCTCTGTTGAAAGAGTCATGTGACTTCTCAATACTCTGGGCAGTTCTCTAAGATTTGAAGTTGCTAAACAGTCTTAGCAGGAGGAGAGCAACCTCTAACAATTAAATCACAGATCCAGTCCCAGTCCCTGTCCTACCATGTGCTCTGGGTTAATACAAAGATGAACAAGACACGGTACAGTCACTACCCCCAAGGTGCTACTGTCCTATATACAATGCCCATGTAAGAAGTGTCCTCATGAGTGAAATGGACTGTCATACTCTTTGAGACAGTTATGAGCCACTACTGCATAAATGCGTCCTATCCCCGGCACTTAGGAAACCAAGCTGAGTCTCTAGCACAGAGAAAAGCAGCTGTTTGGAATCAGGCAGCCCTCTTCTGGTTCTGTTCACTTGAGGTGATTTCCTTACTTTTCTAAAACAGAGAATGAAGAGTCAAAGCTTGATACTTGGTTTCTTAGATTTCGTTGACGTCGTTCTCTGTGTCAGTGGCATAGCTTTACATTTCTAAGTTTTCACCTTTTTTTTCATGTAATGGGGGATTGGCCAGTGAGGGCCCATTCCTAGGGACACTTGCAAAGGACCCTTATGATTGTTTGGTGAGCCTGCCTCTGAAAATTCATGATGATGTGGAATGCAGGGGCCCAGATCTTCACTCCAGAGCATATGTGTATAATCTCTCTTTGTTGTCCACTTAATGTTGGTTCACATAGCCAAGTCCACAAAGCCCTGAGGAGTGACCCACTTGACCTAGCACAATGCTGAATCAGTTCTGAGATGACACGCAACCAAGGGAGTGACTGTCCATTGACCAAGCTGCATTCAGAAGTGGATTTGGTGGGGCAAATGCTCTGTCGCAGCAATTTAACGTTGAGCCCTTTCTCCATAGGGACCGAGGCAGGAGAGAGGAGAGAATGCCTCTAGTTCTGGAGGATGTTCTATAGCCATACTTAAGCTATGTCTACTTGATAAATATCCCTTTGTAAGTGTTAATTAGGTTAATTGTGTGTAAATATCAAAGAGAAATCAGCTGTCAGATGAAATTGGGGTGCTAATCCTTGAGTTGATCAATAATAGAAAAGAGAATAATTTTACTGGAAATTTATTTTTGTGGGGAACTCACTAGAATAGGAGTTTGAGCTTAGAGCACATGGTGTTGTAAAGAGGTATCTCCTCATTTCCTGGTGGCTGCAGGTCCTTTTCTCTGGGGTACTTAGTCCCCCTTAGCCATTTATAGCTTTCCCCCTGAGCTCCTAGTTGAGCCTTGAATCTATCTTTCCATATCAATGGAATAATATGGGAAGATGCAAATTCCCAAATCCTCCAGATCCTTCAAATCTCACAAGGTCTCCCACTCTAGCCAAGGAGAGGGAGGGGGAGGAGGCTGAGGTTGGAACCAAGGTACCCTCCTCCATCCTCTAGGCTTCCAAAGGCATAGTTGGGAGGCTTTTGGCCTAATCTACAGAAGTTGAAATCTGATTGGTTCCAGATACAGCTATTTTGTAGATGACCCACAATGCATGAACAGGTTTTTTCTACTTATCTGAACATAACTGATCTTGTACTGAATGGCTCTCTTCCTTATATTCGAACTCAATAAGCATTTATTTAGCACCTGTTATGTGCCAGGTACTATACTAAGCATAGGGAAAATAAAGGCAAAAATGAAAAGAATCCCCATCTTCAACGTGCTTGTTTACATTTTGGGGGGAAACAATATGTATACATGTGTAAGAAATGAAGGTCTTACTGAGAACTCTGCAGACAAACTAGTGAAGCCAGGAAAAAGAATGTTATTTATGGTCTTGCAAGATTGGGTGTCCAAAAAAAAAGTAGGGGTGGAGTGTAGCCAGAATGGCCTTTGTTTTCTTTGAATGACTCAGCTTACCTCATTGAGCCTCTGGACACTGTGGCTTGCTCTTCCGGGGCAGGAAGCCCAAAGAGCATTCCAGGAAGCAGACAACTTCCTGTGTGATGAGTCATGGGGCTGGCTGAGGGGAGGTGTTAACGGCTATGCTAGGGGGAGGGGCCAAGTCAAGAACCAATCGGCCCTGGTCATTCAGGCGGTGCTTGATGATGTCAAAAACTCTATAAGAGGGGAGAGGACAGCTTGAAGATCCTCTCTTCCTTTTCCGGTTGGAGCCAGAGACAGTTACAGCGACAGTTACAGCGACAGTTACAGCGACAGTTACAGCGACAATTACAGCTACAGTTACAGACACAGCCACAGCTGAAGCAGGAGCTGCCAGTAGCAGAGCTGACCTACGGGAGAAAGCTGAACAAAGACTTCAGGCCAGTGGGTAATCTTATTACCATAGAGGGGGAAACATGATTTTGCTTTACGCAATCATGCTTCTCTGTAGCCTCCTGGTTACTCTTTCAAGGCGTACTTATTGGGCCTGGAAGCTTTTGATCAATATATCAAAATGGGGTTGCTGGTTCATGGGTTGGTTACTGTGGAGCCTAAATAAATGTTTTGATTCTTCTGCCTTCTACTTTGAGAGTTTCTTATATCCGGCGGTTCCGAACGTTTCAGACATGTTTATGATCCTCTTTGAGATTATAAACTCTGCCCTCCTAATACATTTGGCGACGAGGATGGGATCGCTAGGTATAAGATCTCTATTTAGAAGCAGAACAATTCCAGAGGAAGAGATGAATATCCCAGGATGGGAGGATCCATTTTATTCCTCCCTAGCAAAAGAATTGGCTAAAAAAGCTGGACCCTGTGAAAACTGGGAACCAAGGCTACGGAGAGGAGATCCTAGGGATTTGGAAAAGTGTTTACGAGAAGTTGGGATTCAGTCAGGGGCATCACTATCTAGGCAAAGCTGGATAGTGTTATCAGCCTACCGGCTAGTATACGAAAGATTGAGATTAAGTGAAAGACATGGGGGCACTCCTACCCCACAGGAAGAAGGGGAATCTCAGATAGCAGGAGACCAAACTGACTCAAATGAGAACTTTTCTATTAATGTGGCTAAGAGCAACAGGAGACCAAAAAAGCCCCTTGAATCTAAGCAACAGATGGTACCATCCTTAGTGAAATGGAATAATGGATATGACGGACTAAATGAAGAACAGAAGAAACATGCTTGGTTTACTGATGGGACAGCAAAATATTTAGGACAGAAGAGACATTGGAAAGCAGTAGCCTATAACCCCTGTACAAGGAGAACTCTGGAAAGTTCTGGGATAGGTGGAAGTAGCCAATATGCTGAACTGATGGCAGTGCATCAGGCCATCAGAGCAGAGAAAGGAGGACAATGTCATATATTTACTGACTCGTGGGCGGTAGCTAATGGATTAGCTACGTGGATGCCTATATGGAGGAATCAGAATTGGGAGATTCATGGCAAACAAGTTTGGGGTAAAGAGTTATGGGAAAATATATGGGACATGTCTTTGGTTACAGATCTGTCAGTTTTTCATGTTGATGCTCATGCAACCCTGACCACACCAGAACGTGAGTACAATGCACATGCGGATCGACTAGCAAAGATTGCTACTGAATGTATTGTCCCTACTCCGACTCCAACTGATGACCCAGCCTTAGCAAGATGGGTCCACCAGACTGCTGGCCATTTAGGGGTCCAGGCCACCCATCGATGGGCACAGGATCGAGGTATCAGTATTTCTCATGCGTTGTTAAAACAAATAACAGAGGAGTGTTGTATATGTCAATTAGAAAAAGAACGAACTCTTCCTAGGATAGTTACTGGAGAAATAGCAAGGGGAAAAGTTCCAGCCCAAATTTGGCAGATAGATTATATTGGCCCACTACCCCAGGATAAAGGATGTAAATATGTATGTACGTGTGTTGACACCTATTCAGGTGTACTAGTGGCTTGTCCTTATAAAGACGCAACTCAGAAAAACACCTGTAAAACTCTAGATATTGTAAGTTTATATTATGGAACCCCAATGCAGATTCAAAGTGACAATGGGTCACATTTCAAGGGCAAAGAAGTGAAAAGATATTGTGTGTTGAATAATATAGAATGGATATATCATATTCCATATTACCCACAAGCATCTGGGCTAATTGAAAGAATGAATGGATTGTTGAAAGAACAGCTGAGAAAATTAAGCTCAAATAATTCATATCGACATTGGAAGGATAATTTGTCTATTGCCTTACGTAATTTGAATAATAGGCCCTTAGGGGGGAGTACACCTCTAGCCAGAATGATGACCCCAAATCTGCAGATCAGAGAACAGCAAACATGTGAGATCCAAACATTGAATTTTGGACTGTGAGGGAAGATGTCCCACTACCAAGTCCAGGAACACCTGGTTCAGCAGGATATGATTTACATTGTATAGAGAATTTTAGGTTAAATAGGAAAGAGATAAGAAAAACCCCTACTGGAGTATGTATGAGAATCCCCAAGAATCATCTTGGACGGATATTACCTAAACCAGGATTAGCGGCTCAAGGAATACATGTATTGGCTGGAGTGATAGATTCTAATTATCAAAAAGAAATTGTTGTGACACTCCAGAATATGGGTAAAAAACCTGTACAATTTTGTAGAAATGATAGGATGGTTCAAGTCATTATTATCCCCTGTGAAAAAATACCCTTTGTGAAAACTGACCCTCTTCCCAAAATAACTACTAGAGGGGCAAAAGGGTCTTGCTCCATTGATAGAATAAAGTCAGGAGCTAAGGTATGGGTAAAACGGAAGCCAGATGATATTCCAAAGGCTGCAGAAGTTATAGCCCATGGGAAGGACAACACTGTAACAGTTGTCTATTCAGGGGAAAATAATTACCAAATCGTACCCCTGAACCATATATTTTACCGTGAATAGGTTATAATAATAGATTCACAGACTCCACAGGTATGGCTGATGCTGGTAAATGCCATAAGCCACTCAGAGGAAAGGTAACTTTGTGTGATTAACGGATGAAAACTTGTACATTTGGGGAAAGGCTGAGAGGACAATCTTGGTTTCTATCTAGGGTGGGATCCTCTTGGCTTCCTCATTATGTTCCTTTTGAAAAGAAACATTTCCCACCTGAGTTTGGCTCTGATGTTGGATCTTTGCATAACTGAAATCTCAACCAAACTTGAGATGATTTTATTTGAAGAATTATAGTCCATACTTGTCTATTCTTTTTGTCCTTTGTTTTGGCTAACCTTGTTGCTAGTTTTGTTTCCTTCAGGCTTAAGCACCCTGCACTTTCCGGTGACTGCCTAAGCATGTAGCATTCTTGGAATTCCTGCCAGCTTGTTAAAGAAATGACCTCTGGAATGGGACTTTTTGGGGGCAGGGCCATCTCTACATCCAATTTCAGCATGAAGAAGCTATGGAAAATGAGACCTTCACCCCTCACCCCAAGATTCTGAGCCCCAATCGTTCAAGGGGGGTGGAAATGATGATAGTGTTCTGTTTACTTATTTTGTGTTATCCTTGCTGTGTTGTTTTATTGTTATGATATTATTGATCCTATGTAATGGATACAAGGATTTAGGGGTGGACATTTGAATTATTAATAATTATTTTGGGGATGATTGATTGAAGAGATTATCTTGCTGGGATCTAGGGGAGGATCACATTTGAATCGTAAACCAATATTTAGGAATGTCACCAAATGATATGTTTTGCTTTATAATGAATGATATGTTTTAGTTTCCTTTGTAATTGGATCACAATGTATGTTCTAGGATACATGGCTGATTAGACCCTTGCAGTGCGAAAATGCAATCTTCTATTCCCTATCCCAAATGCAAATCTACCCCCTTGTTCCCCATTGGCTGGGTACTGCGGAGTTTACAGCCTATGTAAAAATGCCTGACACCCACCCCTATGTGAGTCTCTGTCCCTATATACATTTCCGATTCCCCCCATTTTGATGCTGTATTTTTCTTTATACGTTTCAGAACAAATCCCAACCCAGGATGTCTGCATCACTCAGATTTATGATCTTTATAGCACGATAGAGGAATTTTCTCAGTTGGTAAGAGAGTTAACAAAAGTGTAAGTTAAAGATACAATCCAGGCTATCCATAAGGAAAGTCCCATCATTTAAGATAGCTCAAAGGGCCTCATCCTTAATGGAGCCTCACCTAGCCTTGCAGTTTTTGATACAAGAAAAGGCATTCTCAGAGAACAAAGAAGGGAATGTCTGCTCTCAGGTATGCTGATTAATAGGCGTCTACATCCTGATGAGTGAAATGCTTAATCAGCATCTCCCACTGCTTTCTTCTACTATCAATTTGTTTCTTGCATTAGCTGTAAGTAACCAACAAGTGAGAGACTTTCTGACAGGTAAGACTCCTTAGGTTTTGTAAATCGTGTATTATACAATTTCTGTGGAAACAAAAGCTTAATCAGTCCTTACGATATGTACATATATATATAGATTATTCAAAATATGTAAAAAATCAATACATAAATACAAGCTAATTCTTCTAAACAGGAAGACGCTAGCGGCAGGGGAGAGTGTTAGGAGAGGACTCATATGGAAGGTGGCCTTTTACCTGTGATTGGAAGGCAATTCAGTATTCTAAGAGGGAGAGCTGAGAAGGTGGTACATTCTAGATATCATGAAAACATCAACAAGGACATTTTGGGGGAGCTGTAGAGTTCGTGAAAGAAGAAAATAAGACTTATTAAAGCACCTACTATGTGCCAGACACTATGCTAAGCACTTTACAAATATTAACTCATTTGAACCTCACGACAAGTCTAGAATATCCCCATTTTACAGATGAGGAACCTGAGGCAGACAAAGATTAAGTGACTTGCCCAGGGCCACACAACCAGCAAGTATCTGAGGTCAGATTTGAACTCAGTTCTTCACAACTCTAGAACTTCCTGATCACTGTGAGAAACACAGTTGTGGGGATCAGAAGATTCCCCAGGCAGGGTCAGGAAGGAAGCCCGGATGTGCTTCCACAGCTCATTGCTTTCCTGGGTGCAAGCCCTTAGGATGATCCACATGGTAGGCCCATTCTCAGGGAAAGAACTCAGAAACAGAGTGGGCAGAGAAAGGCATTTATTACACTTCTCAGGAGGAAGCGGGTGTGGTGCTCACTAGCAACACCCACACTAATACAAAAGCAGGAGTGAGGTTAAACAGTTCTACCCCTCCCATCAGAGTTAGGGCTGGCCTAGCCTCCTCAGGGTTACATTCTTCATTACCCCACATTCCCTCCTTATGCAGATTACATAGGCATGCTATGGTAGTGAGGATACTTGTGACCGGAGCATGACAACTCAGGTTTGAACTGCTTGTCCCATCCCAACGTTTCTAGTCCCTCTGGCATCAGGATGGCCATTGTTTTAGAAAATAAGATAAGGGAGCTTCCCCACAACTATTGATTATCTCCCAATAACTTCCGTGAGAGCAAAACAAGATACCATAATATCCCTTCTTGTGCCACCTAATGGTTTTCTTTATGTTTACATTTAATTTTAAATTTTCTTGATGCTAAATTGGGTTTTCTTTATGTTCAAATTTAAGTTTGTAATACCTTGTTTGTTGAAATAATAATGGAATCTTTCCCATTGAAAAATGTGCTATATTTCCAATTATTCCAAGTTTTCTCACTTAAGTTTTCCTTCTTATCTCCACTTCTTAATTTTGAGGAGGAAACATAATACTATTTTCTTCTGTGGACTACAACTGTCAACAGCAACAATACTCAACTTTTTAGCATCTCACTTAAATTCTGTCTGTTTACTCATTTATGTTAGCTAGAGGGCTGTTTCTATTTCCTGCTGTTCTTTGTAAAGCAAAACAAAATAAAATGTGATGTGTTGCTCACGGGGCTTTCACAAACAATGGAAAACCTTATTGCTCTGTCAGCTAGAAGGATTACTCTTCTTCCCTGACACCTTTTAAATCTCTGGTAATGATGCTTTTGAAGTGTTTTCTGATAGGTAATAAAGGCTAAGTGGAATATTCTATTGTACTCTAGTTGTTCCCTGGGAAAGAGTTTGTTTTTTCTTTGTTGGAGGAAAGAAAGCAGATTCTAAACAGATTAGGTGCCCATACAAGTCTGAGCTAATTACTGGGGGAGGGAAGGGAGGGGGGGTGGTAACCAAATACTAGCCTGATAATTGACACAGTAAGTACGGTCTAGTAGTCCTTAGACTGAGGTAGCCAGCTAAGTCAGGTGGGCTTCTGCTTTCTCTCCCCCCTCCTAGGCCAGGCTAAAGCTATCTGGAGTTTCTGCCCTCTCTTCTGGTTTGACTTGGAAACCTAGAGACATGGAGGGAGCCAGTCACAGTTAAGCTGCTCCCACCCATTGTGACCAGGCTCTTCCCCTGCCTTCTCCCATGGATGAAGACAAGTGCTTTCAGGCTGTTCTCAGTTTCCCAGTCTGAGGCAAATTTCTTCCACTCTGGCAAAGTACCTATTGCCCAGTCCTAGTCCTACCTCTATATCCCATCAAGTTTCAATGACACCTCTCAGAGTCAGATCAGCTGACTTGTAGGATCTCTGCTTCCCCCTGCTTGTTACCCATATTTTGTGTAATCAGTCAATAAACATTCGACCTCCTACATGCCAGGGACTGTGCAGAGCACTCTACACTTGGGTATAGATCTCTGAGACCGTACGTTTTATTTTTTAGTCCTTTATTGAGATTTTTTCCCCCTGAGAATTTATGGCCACCTCTCTTCTTTGTCTATTGAAGCAGCTCTTTCTTGTGTCTGGCCTTGACCCTCCAAGAACCTTCTTGAATAGGATGCATTTGCATGCATCGCCGTTCACCAATGCTCACCTAAGGCTGCCATGGTTTTCTTGGTCCCAGTTTTGTTCCCTGTTTCTATAGGCCACTGCTCCCGATGGTCCTTGTAATTGAAACCCAAACATCTTGTGCAGACTCTGAGAGGAGAGAGTTCTCACAACCTTCTAACCAGGCTAATAGAAACAAGAATCCAGGAGCAACTGAATCAAATGAAATCAGGCAATGTCACTCTGAAAAGAAAAGCTAGACGACTGGGTTATGCTGTAGTGCCCCTTTATCACAGGACCCACTGGAAAGAGCTGGAGCACAGACCTCTACCCATGCATGCTCCATACTGTTACCCTTAGCTGTGGTAATTCACAAAGTAAGTCAAAACACTTCATATAAATTAATCAGTTTAGCTATACTCAGGCATCCACATTAGAACCATGCAGAAAGTCTAAGAAAAACATCCCCCTCAATGGATTTTAAAGATAGAGACAACTGTTCTCTAGTTGCTCTCTTCTGGACATATGGCTTGGGACTATGACAGTTTTCACATCAATATCCTGCTAACAGAGAATAACATTTCTCTCACTTCCCTCTGCTAACTATACTGACTGCTCACACATGGCACTAAGAGCATGTGTTTAAAGAGGACGACCACAGAACTTCAGGTATTCCTTCTACTCTCTCTGCTCTGACCTGGATCATCCACAGCTTTCTTCTCTATTTTGGTTTGTTCCCATGGTTCTGGCAGTCCCCCTTTGTAAACTTCCACCAATCGAAACCTTTTTTCCTAGTGATGCCACCACTCTGGGGCCATTTGCAGGTGTTTTGAAAGAGCTTGCCCTGGGAATTTCTCCCAAAGAACTATGTTCTCAGGTTACTTAAGCATCATTGGAAATTAAGTCCTGGAGTTTTTTTTCCCCCTCAGGCTACTATATCTGAATTATCCTGTTCAATTCTGGTTGCCACATTTTAGAAAGTGCTTTTAACCAGCTGAGAACATCCAGAGGAGGATGACCAGGATTTAATTGGTGAAGGGCCTCCATGCCTTACACAGATCAGACGTAAACTTACAATGTAAACTGTTTGAAGGCAGGGACTGTTTTTTCTTTCTTTCTTTTGTATGCATAGCATCTGGTCCAGTCCTTTGCACATTTTAGGTGCTTAATACACGGCCTTAGAAAGGAATTTAATTGAAAGAATTGTTTAGCCTGGAAAAGAGAAAACTTTTGGAGACAAGATAGCTTTCTTTAAGTACTTGAAGATCTTTCCTGCAGAAGACGGATGATATTTGCTCTTTGAGAAGAGCTGGATGGCAAATTATTGGACACCTTGTAAAGGGACTTCCTGTTCAGTTATGGGGTTGGACTAGGTCATCTCTGATGTTCCTTTCTATTTCCGACGAGATTGTACAATTCCACAATCTCTCAACCTTAAAGCACTATAGAAATGTTAGATATTATTATGTGGAAAACTGGTGATAAATGCCAAGAATACCCAATCTTTAAGTAAATATTTGATGAGGCTAGAGTTGGGAGAGCTGGTCCAAATGTGAAAGAATTCACTTGGACCTTCTCTGTAGCCATTGGGAGCTTTATTGACGCAGAAGCAGCGAGCTAGCCCTGGAAGATGGACTAGCAATTTACAGAGGGACAGAGACTCATTTTTATAAGGACAGTATAAGGGAGACAAAGGGAATTTTTATGACCTAGGATGGGGGGAGACAAGGAATTCTATGGTCCAGGATAAGGGGAAGTTTGGTGATATTTCAAGATAAGGGGAAGAGACTTTAGGGCACCAGGGAAAGGGCAACTCAACCCTTAGGGCACCTTTTCATCCATATCATATTCATGACGATATTTAGGAATCATTGTATTTATAATGGTATTTTTTATCTCTCATGCAGAGCCAAGAGAGGCAGCAGCTTGGTGTAGTGGATGGAGTGTTAATTAAGATTTGGAGGCAGGAAGACCTAGGTTCAAATTTTTCTTATAAAATGAGGAAGTTGGACCAGATGATCTTTGGGGTATCTTTCAGTTCTCAATCTATCATCATCTGAGACTAAAGTTTTCTTTAACTATTTTAGTGTGTTCTAATTCCTTTTTCACATCATTTTCAGCATAAACTTTTTGTATACTGATAGGGGGAAAAAACCTTATGGCTGTGGGGAACCGCAGCTGACTAGAAATTAGATGTAATTGTGGTTGTCTTTCATCATATTCTGGCTGGTTTGTCAACGGACCACACATACTAAACAAGGAAGAAAAACCAACAGAAGCATCTTCTTGGTCACATTCTCATCTCACAGAAGTTGGAGACAAAGCAGGGCTGATCCTCAGGCTCTTGGGAGAGAATTAGTCAATGCAAAGAAGTATTCTGAGAGTAAGTGCCCGATGAGATCATTTGCCACCTGTATGATTTCCTTCTTCCAAGAATCTTTCAGTGCACTATGTGTTTTGTCTTAGGGAAATGGACCACTCGTCTGTTCCCCATTCTCATCCTGCTCTGTCCTGTCTCGCTGTTTTTTGTTCACAATGTCCTCTATGACTGGAATGTGCTCCTTCCAACCTTTATTTGGTGAAGTCCCTGCATTTCTTCAAGGCTTTCTTCTGGTGCTTCCTCCTTTCAATCCCTCCAAGGCAGATCCAATCCCCTCCAGTACCTTCTCATCCTCTGGCAAAGCAATCTAGGAAAGATGCCTTTTTACTTTGCAGGGTTGTTGTGAGACTCAAAAGAGATAACCTATATAAATAACACTGAGGAGAAAAAAAAAACCCACCTAGTAGAGGGATAGGTGAGGATCAAGGAAGCTTCATGGAGAAATTATCAGCTAAATAGTGTTTTAAAATGTGACCCATGGCCCAGAATTCCAACCCTGGGTTTACGTAGATTAAGTTAATTCTTGGAAAATTCACAAATCAATCCTTGGCTCCTTTGCCCCATCCATACAGTCTTTTCAGACTTTACCAGAATGAAATACACAAAATTAGATTTTTTTAAAAGGATATTTAATCAAGACAGGATGCATAAAATAAAGACAATGACTTAAATAGCAACGTTTTCATCGCCCAAGTGGCTATCCTCCTCTCAATATCTCCCTAGCCAGCTCTCTAGTGAATCCCCACCTCACTGTAGAAGAAGCTGCTCAGTTTCACAGCCCAGAAATTGCAGATCGGCGTTTCTCTTCCAGCAGCATCTCTATCTGGCTGTAAGCAGAGCACAGTCTAGAAGGTGCTAGCTATATCCCCATTGTGGCTTCCTGGGTGCATGCTCTAGCAAGCATTAACATTTCTCCAAAGGCTCCATGATTCACCCCCTGGCTTCCAGCTGCCTCAGCCGTGTTTCTACCACCCTGGCACATGCCTCCCCCCTCCTCCCAATTCTCCAAGACTTTTAAAAATATAGTACTACACCTCATTCTGGGAGACATTTCTACGCCGTAGGATCACAATATCCTCTTAGGCAAGAGACTCTCAGTAAATTGAGCTCTACTCAGCCCTCAAGCATTCTGGGAACACTGAGGTCCTGTGCAGAGTACGGTTACAGAAAGAAAGGAGGAATTTCAACAGATAGAGAGAAACAGGTAGGTAGGAGTCTATTCCAGGTCCTCAACTGTGAATGAGAGAATTTGACTGGGTGATCTGTTAAGGTCACACATACCTAGCTCTAAATCCATGATCTTATAGGGAATAGTGCTTACCCAAAGATATGGAAACAGGAAAGGGAAGGATGAGAAAAGGGATTGGAGAATATCTATTTTGATTAGAATGGAGAAAATATATTGGAACCAGATTGCACAAAAGGGAATAAACAATTATATAGCACCTACTCTATGCTAGGCACTATCCGAAGCACTTTAGAAATATCTCATTTAATCCTTGGAGGTTAAAGGTATTAATTACAGTTGAGGAAACAGAGACAGACAGAGGTTAAAGTAACATGTTTGGGGTCAAACCGCTAATAAGTATCTGAGGGTAGATTTAAACTCAGGTCTTCCTGACATTAGGCAGCCACCTAACTATCTTGGCAGCTGACTTCGAATGCCAGATTCAGGAGTTTATACTTTACTTGGTAAGCAATTAGTGTACAGTATAGCTATTTTTATACATGTCAAAATCTCCTACCAGAGTGTCAGCTCTACAAAGACAATGACTCTTGTCTTTTCTAAACTTTTATACATTCCCCTTCTCTCCCAATCACCAGGCTTAGCACACAACAGGCATTTAATATTGGTTAAATTGAATTGATTGATAAAGTCTTTAGGATAACCAGAGTTTGAGGGCAGCATGAATAATAATAACATAAAAAACTAGAAAAGGAAGTAAAGAAGAATTATGTTTTAGTGGGTTCTCTTGAATGGAATATTTTAGAGCTTTCTCTTAAAATCTAGTATGTTCAGAATCAGACCATATGTTTGGTTATAGTGACAGAAGGGAGGACCAGACCGGATGTTATTTTGAGGCAGATGGGAATAGCATAGAGTAATTCAATGGCAAATTACTGTATTTCTCTTTGATGTGCAATGATAATGTAAATATGTCATTTAAATCCATTTTTCCCTAGGACTTGCAAATAAGTGTTCAAATCATTTACCTTCAGGGATAAAATAAAGTTAGCTGACATTTTTATAGAGCCTAAGTTTTCAGTGCTGTTTACATATGTTATCTCTTTTGAGTCTCACAACAACCCTGCAAAGTATCAGTATTATTATGTCCGTTGCAGAGATGTGGGTAAAGAAAGACAAAGTAATTTGTCCAAGTCATACAACTATTAAGTGTCAGAAGTGGGATGGATTCCAGCCTAGGCCATCCAGAATTCAAGGCCAGCACTCTCTCCACTACACCATATTGCCTAAAGTACCTAATAATCAGAAAAAGTATAGAGAATTGGCCCCCTGACAGAGAGAACTCAAAGGCCAAATACTTGTCTGGTAACACCTCATGACTTGCTTTTCTCTTGAGAATAACAGAGTGCAGCACTAAAAATGAGATATCAAAGGAATGGTATGAAATTAATTGTATTATAGCAGTGTTAACTGCCCTCTAAAGAGAATAGTCCAGCAGAGGAAAATCCAGTGGGGTTTGTGCTATTACGCCAAATCAGTGTGTTTTTATTTGACAATGCATTCTGTTTTAGCGATAATAACATTCCTTAATATAAGAGCTGATATTTACATGGTGCTCGGAGGCTTGCAAACTGCCCCACAGAGTAGGTGTTATTACCCCCATTTTATTCATGAAGAAACTGAGGTTCAGAGACATTCAGGAACTTGTCCACGGTCCCACAGCTAGTAAATATTTGAGGTGGGATTTGAACATAGGGCTTCCTGACTCCAAGTCCAAAGTCTGATCCCCTGTGGTCTCACTGCCTTTCACTGAGGAGAATCCATTCAGCAGTTTATACGTGCCATATTTTATCATAATATTTAAGAATTTTATTTTTATTAATAATAAGCATTTATAATGCTTGCAAAATGTTTCACAGTAAATTGGTCTTAATGATATCTCGCTGATGGATGGCAGTACAGATGAGGCAACAGATTCAGAGTTTTGTTTTAGGTCACTTAGCAACCTGTTGGCAGCCAGAAGAACAGAAGCCATATGGGCTTCTTAAAGCCCATAAAAATAACATCTTAAAAGTGACATACTTTTTGTTTTGTCTAGCCTATCTGATATCATAATGTGCCAAACTAATAAACACGTTGAAATATGTTACAGAATAGCATGATATTCCTGAATCTTTTAAAGCATTTTTTTATAGAAATTCTTCACTGATTTCTAAGAATATGAAAAAGGGTTGAGAGATTTGTGAGAACAATCAAATGATCTCAGAATCGTGTAAAAAATCCTAAATATTTTCATAGAATGTAAAAATGGAGGTGCCTTAAAGGCTAACTAGTCTAATTCTCTTTTTACATAGAGTCAGGTAGGTGGTGCAATAGGTAGAGGAAAGGACTTGGAAGTCCAAAGACCTGAGTGCAAATCCTGCCTCAGACAGTTAATTAACTGTGTCACTGTGGACAAGTCACTTAGCAGCTGTCTGCCTCTGTTTCTTAATCTGTAAAAAAAGGGATAAAAATAGTACCAACCTCCCTGGGTGGTTTTAAGGATAAAATGAAGTAAAATGAGGTAAAGCGCTTTGTAAACCCTAGGATGCATGATATACATGTTAGCTATTATATGAGGAAGCTAGAGTTGCTAGGATGAATAACTTGCCTACATTCTTACAACTAGATAGTGTCAGAGCTGGGACTAAACTCATCTTTTCTGATTCCTAGGCTAGTGCTCTTTCCACAGGGTACAGCATTACACTAGCTTTGCCCACATTATGTACTTGTAATAAGGCATTCCCAGTGAGGTGTGGCTGCCAGATTCTGAGCCCAGGAAGGTTCTGGAAGACCTTCCTGGAATCAGGGAGACTTAAGAAAAGTACAGCACTTGACTATTTATGTGCATGTAAGAGAACCTCAGGTTTTTCTAGTTTCCAATGACCTTGAGGAAAAACTTTTGCTAAGAAACCACTCAAGCTAGAGATGGGGAAGAAGGAAAAAGGTCCTCAACACCATGTTTCCTGGAATATGTTGGGGGGAATGGAGTAATAGTGAGTGAGGGTTGCCCACCCTGCGCCTATGAGCAGGGGACATAACAGAGGTAATCAGACCAGGAGCCGAAGCAAGGTGTTGACTAGGGGATGTATTAGGAGGGCAGAGTTTATAATCTCAAAGAGGATCATATATATGTCTGAAAGGTTCGGAACCGCTGGATATAAGAAACTCTCAAGATAAGAGGCAGAAGAATCAAAGCATATATTTAGGCTCTACAGTAACAGATCCACAAACCAGCATCCCCATTTTGACATATTGATCAAAAGCTTCCAGGCCCAATAAGTATGCCTTGAAAGAGTAACCAGGAGGCTACAGAGAAGCATGATTGCGTAAAGCAAAATCATGCTTCCCCCTCTATGGTAAAAAGATTACCCACTGGCCTGAAGTCCTTGTTCAGCTTCCTCCCGTAGGTCAGCTCTGCCACTGGCAGCTCCTGCTTCAGCTGTGGCTGTGGCTATAGCAGCCTCTGGCTCCAACGGGAGCTGCTTTTAACCATCCGGCTTCTGCGGGGGTGTAAGGTACGCCGGGGAAAGCACAGGTTCTTTCAATCTGCTTAAGCAAGGTGAAGGGGTTGACCAGGAAAGCACAGGTTCTTTCCATCAGCTTAAGCAAGGTGAAGGAGTTGACCGGAAAAGCACAGGTTCTTTCCATCAGCTTAAGCAAGGTGAAGGGGTTGACCGGAAAAGCACAGGTTCTTTCCATCAGCTTAAGCAAGGGAAGCAAGGTGAAGGGGCCGACAAGCTTACTCCAGTCCAACATACAAACAGCATTCAGTTCAGGGGAAAAAGCCAAACTAGTCAAGGGCACTTGTTGACTAAGTGCTAAGGAGCCCATTTTTGGTTGCCAACACAGGGGAGAATGAAGACTGAGAGTGGATGTGTACCCGGGAGCAAAATGGAGCAGGCCAGAGGGATGGATAGCAGTTTGGGCTGAGCTAGCAGACTCTGTTATTGAGATGAACAAAGTCCAGGCCACAGCTACTTTCTCCTCCTTTGCTTCTCTGGAGCCCTTTGTATCTGACCTCTTTACCTCCCATTTTGATAGATGAGAGGAGGTATGAGGGATGACAAAGAAAGGAAAAATTTTTCATGACAGCCTGTTGTATTTTGAGTGTTTGTTTTTTTCTTGCTACTGATGCTAATACATTACATGACCATTAACAATAATTCTCTCTAACCTTATCCAAGGTTGGGAGTCAAAAAGCTTGCCCATAGGAGAAGAGATTTCCCCAGTTTTCTCTGGAGTTAGGGTAAGCTCATTAGAGAGAGTTTTTGTACTTTTGGTAATATCTAAGAATTTTCCAGAACATGTCCCTTAGACTGTCTTTGAATTCAGAGAGGCAGCTAAGAAGGAAACGAACCTTTGAGCAGAGGGTAAGAGCTGGTTTGACTCTCCTCTGGCATTTTGCTGGCATTTAAGCTTGCTTGGCATTAAATAATCTCCAACATACCTCTTCATTCTACCTTTTAAATGGTGCCCTCCCTTTTCACTTACAAATTCTAATAGTGCCTGAGGCAAGGGAGCTGGTACTCTTTGGGAGAAATCCCAGGATGTCAGAATCCTGTGAAATTCAAAGATTCATCCTAGATTCAAAGACTGATTCAGGAGGGTCAGGATACTTTGAATGTTTGGGGTTTTTTGGTTTTTTTGGAAAGGGGAAGGCAGGGCAATTGGGGTTAAGTGACTTGCCCAAAGTCACACAGCTAGTATGCGTATCAAGTGTCTGAGGTCGGATTTGAACCCAGGTCCTCCTGACTCCAGGGCCGGTGCTCTACTCACTGGCACCACCTAGCGACCCTGGTAGGTTACTTTGAAATAGGAGACAGCATGGTGGGGGGAGGAAGTGTTAATACTAGTGCCAGAACAAGACGGTGAAAGAAAGCCTGCTTGCTAATATCAGAGAACAAACCAATAGAGACAAGCTGCTGCTGTGACTAGGAAGAGGGCTTTTGGTTGGATTGGGAAAAGAATAGAGGCCGTGTGGATGAGCCTGTGACAGCCTCCACAAACCCTGGAATCTTGACAGAATCCCGATGATCCTGAGCCAGCAGGGCAAAGCCTTCGCCTACCAACCGATGCCCATGTTAATTACTGACACCAAGCTGAGAAGAGACAGGGGAATAAATGATTGTCTCTTTCCTCACCTCATCAGCCCAGATCCCACAGGAATAGTTTTCCCAACCTTCATGAGTTTTCCTTGGAGCTGCACTGATAGCTGTGGAGGCTTGTACTTATTATGTTGTGTATGGGATAAAGGAAGCAGAAAAAAAAAATTGTGGTATTTGTTTTTTTTTCTGTGAGTTATATTATTCTATCTCAGCTAAATTGGCTTCTATTTTATATGTGGGTCTTCTAGGGTTTGTAAATAGAGCTCATTTGATGGGGGCTCAATTTATGATATCCTCGGCTGTGAGTTTAACACATTTTACATATATATGCATATACATACACACACGTATGTATGTGTGTATGTTGTGTGTGTGTATATATATGTGTGTGTGTATATATGTATATATATATACGCATATATATATATATATACATATGGAGAGAGAGAGAGAGAGAGAGAGAGAGAGAGATCATGTGATATACAGGCAGTTGAGTGGTACAATAGATAGTGTTGGCTCTGGCGTCAGGAGGACCTGAGAAGTCCAGCCTTAGACACTTACCAGTTGTGTGACCCTGGCCAAGTCACTTCACCCTGTTTGCCTCAGTTTCCTTATCTGTAAAATGTGCTACAGAAGGAAATGGCAAACCCCTCCAGTATTTTTGCCAAAAAAAAAAACCCAAATGGGTCATGAAGAGTCAGATACAACCACTTGACAATAACAACAAAGTGTGTTATAACGGAGTTAGTATGTAGTATAGTTGGAATCAGGAAGACCTGGGTTCAAATCCTACCTTAGACATATATTAGCAGTGTGACTCTGTGCAAGCCCTTTCTCCCTCTGCCTCAGTTTCCTTATCTGTAAAATGAGGATCCGTCCAATTCTAATCCTGAGATCCTTTGAGATTAACAATGAAGTCATGGTAATGGAATTGTCCCTGATCTCTACTAATTTAATATTGGATTGTTTAACCTGGGACCCATAACTATCAGAAAACCTGGCAATTAGAACATTTAACTGAAGTGGGTCTTTAAGTTAAAAAAAAATGTCAACCAGCTACTTACTGAAGATAAATTATTCCGCTTAATCTTGTTTCCTTATTCATTAGCTGGGGTAGGGGGAGGGGAAGGGAAGAGCATGGAAAGGGAGTGGGGCTGAGTGGGGAAGGGATAAGTGGAATGTTTCAGTGGAGAGAAAGCTTCAGTTAAGAAAAAGAGAACCCACAGCCTCTTGGTCCTCTGTAGAGTGTAAATAGAGACCAACTATTTATTTAGGAAGCTAGAGATCTGTTTATTCTACAGTTACCAAAGATGGAGAGGGACCTATTTCTGAATACTTTCACTAGAGGAAGGTAGTGTTTCTTGTTTGTGTTTTTCAATCAGAAAAGAATATTCATTAACCACCTACTCTGGGTAAGGAAACACTTGGAGTTGTGCCCCTGAGCAGGGCTGTTTACTGATGAAGCAGCAGTTGTTATAGTCTGAACATCACTTGGATAGCATGCCCAGATCTGGACTAGTTTCCTTGAAAATCTCATGCAACATCCTCAAAAGGTCACCTTCCCTAATTTGACAACCATTGATGTGATTCAGCATGAAAAATTTTAGCTGTTTAGACTGGACTCAAAATCTTGGCAGGAACCAAGGAATTTCAATTCAAGTCATTGGACATTTACTTTGTACCTGTTTACCCATACTACAAAAATTAGGCTCAAAAATTGATTAAATAAATAAAGCATTTGACCATATTTCTTTAATGAGACAAATGGCATCTTAATATCTAAACCTGAGAGGTTGAATACCCAAATCAGAGACAGAGAACTGCATGCCAATGAATAGTTGCAAAAATGTTCAATAAAATCGTTGCAAAAAGATTAGAGCAAATATTCAAAAAAATCAATATGACCAAGGTGAATTTATACCAAGTACTCAAAGATATTTCAACATTAGAAAAAATTAAAACTATATGCAAGTCTCTGTGCTTCCAGGTTCTAGGAATAGAAAGACTAAACAAAAAACTATTCCTGCTTTCAAGGAGTTTATATTCTAATGGGGAGATTCAGTTAAGCACACAAATAAGGAAATCCAAGATAATGTAAAGAGGAAAGAGGATACTCATAACTAGAAAATAATTTTCCATATTCCTGATGGGGAAACTTTTTAATTTGAATATCTTAAGTATTTAAATTATAGAAGTGATCAAAAAGGACAGAATTTATTTGAGTTTAGGGAATCATGCCTTTTCCATGGTGGTGTAACAGAATATAGAATTGCAGTATTTCTCTCTTTTTTTTCCTCTCTTAACAATTATTTTTTTATTTAATATTTTAGTTTTCAACATTGATTTCCACAAGATTTTGAGTTACAAATTTTCTACCCATTTCTACCCTCCCCCCCACTCCAAGATGGCATATATTCTGATTGTCCCGTTCCCCAGTCAGCCCTCCCTTCCCTCTTTTTGGGCGCAGTTATCCAAGTAAATCTAGGATTTATCTGTTAATTGTGTTATTGGTCATAATATGTTAGGCTGATAGCTTCCACTCCTTTTCTCCAATGCCACATTTCCCTACTCACGCCAAAAGGGCAAGGGAACTTTGATTTGTTCTTAGTGAAAGCTTGACTTGTCTGAGTGAACTAGTCTGAGTTCTTAAGCCCTTAATCAGCCCTTCCCCTTGTTTGCAAAGGCTGCTATTTGGCAATACTGCTTATGTTACATAAGCCGGGTCACTGCTTTACACTCTTAATTTTGTAACTGATGTCCTACTAAATTTACAGGATCCCATCAATTGAATGTGTGGGTTTTTAATGGCAGGATCATGCTGTGTGGCAATACTGAGTAATCAAAGCTATACGTGCCACTACAAAGCTGCCATTTTTGTTTATGGCCAATTAATGTTAGCTGCCTTTTTTCAAGCTTGAAAACTTATTTGCATATTTTTAAAAATATGTATTCCTAAAAATGAAAAACAGAACAAGAAAAACAACAAGAAGATAGAGCCCTAATTACCTGCATTTTGTAGTTTTCCAGGACGTTGGTACAGCTGTCCATTTTACTGTCTGTTAACTAGGTTTACTATAGTTCCACTCAGGTTCTTTTCTCCTCATCTTGCAAGCTCTTTTAATGCCACTAAATAGAAAAATCATAAGCAGATGGAAAGAAAGACAGCCTTCATTCAGTGTCAATGACCCTAAAATAATACCCTTTTCATTTAAACTTTATTCAACTTCTTTGAATCTTAAAAAAAGTAAAGTAAGAAGGCATTGCTTCGGGGAAGAACAAGGTATATTAGCAGGGCAGATCTCATTTATTTGTTTCCTATTCAATGACTTCTTTTGTTCAGAGAAACCTGGAAAAACTTGTAATGTACTGATGCAGAATGAAGTGAGCAGAACCAGGAGAACAATTTGTACCATAACAACAATATAGCAAAGATAAACAACTTTGGAAGACTTAAGAACTCTGAACAATGCAATAACCAACCAAAATTTCAGAGTCAGAAAGTCTGTCTTGATAGAGAGGTGAAGGATTCAGGTTGAGAGCGATACATATATTTTTGGACATGGCCAATGTGTCCATTTTTTTTACTTGACTGTATGTGTATATAGTATATATAATATATAAAATGTATGTATAGTTACAAGAGTTTTGTTTTGTTTTTCTTTTCAGTGGCATGGGGGAGGAGAGAATGTGGATTTTCATTAATTGAAAAAATAAAATAAATAAATTTTAATATATCAAAACTGAAAAAAAAGTGATTTCTTTTGACAGCAGTGGATTTGAATCTTGATCATATTTGGTTTATCAGACGTTCTTGCAGATTGCAGAGCAGGTGATGACCTGAATTGCTAGAGGGAGTCTCCTCATCAGGGAGTTACCTATGCCGGTGCAATCATAGATCCAGTCCCAATGCCAATTCCATGAAAGGTAACATCATACAATTTCTTTTTTTTAAAGCCACAGTAATTATTAGCAAATTTGTGTTTTAAGACACTTCAAATAAGCTTTTGTTTGATTCATTTCTCAGGTGCTGTTTTATATTTTGCCTTTTCTACTCAGAGGGAATGCACAGGGTAGGCATTTAATAGTTATTGCCCTACCTAGAGTTTTGTGCTATATGTCTAAAGTAAAGTGGATTTTTTTCATTGTCGTAATCATACAAGTGACACAGAAGGAAAGAAAGAATTAAGAAATGCAGGTGCCGTGGAGGGTGGTCTTTTTTTCTTTGCTCTTTAACTTAACCCATAATATTTTGTGCTTCAGGGCTGTATGATGTCTCTGGTGTGAGTCCTTTCTCCACAAAACTGGTTTGAGTCACACCTCCATGGAAGTAGATCCCAACTCCTCTATAAATTAGTAGATGGTCTTCAAGAGTTACTGTAACCAAAAAACTCATCACCCTCTGGCCAACTTTGTGTTGGCTCTTTCTGAATTTAGCTAGACTGGATCTCAGCTGAAATGTCCATTATTAGGCTACACTGGAGGCCTTTCTGGCTTGCTAATACCTACTAAAGTTTGCCTCTGCTGGTGTGGCCTTCAGAGATCCAGGGGCAACTCTATGACAGGATGAAGCTTTGGAGAAGGGTCATAGAATCATAGATCATAGACTTTGAAATAGAGGCCATCTAATCTACCCTCCTCATTTTACAGATGGTAAGAATGAGACTAACCATGTTATTCCCCCCTAATCAACAAGCTCCAGTGTCTCCCTATTATCTGAAGAATCAAATATAAAATCCTCTCTTTGGCATATAAAACCCTCCACAACCTGGACTCTTCCTACCTTTTCAGGTTTCTTATACTCTACTCCCCTTCACAAACTCTCTAATCCAATGACACTGGCCTTTGTTCTTTTCCTCATATAGGACACTTCATCTCCCAACTGCACCCAAGCCATTTCATTGGCTGTCCTCAGTGCCTACGCTGTTCTCTCTCCTCACCTTTGCCTCCTGGCTTCCCTGGCCTCCTTCAAGACTCAGTTCAAATCTCACCTTTCTCTAGGAGGAGAGTTTTCCTGGTCCCCTTTACAGCTAGTGCCTACCTGCTGAGATGACTTTCTGTTTACACCGTATCTATCTTTCACGTAGATGGTTGCATGAACGTTGTCTCTTCATTAAATTGTGAGCTCCTTGAGGGACAGTGTTGTCCAAGGTCACACAGCTGGCAGGTGTCAGAGAGGAGATTCAAACCAAGGTATGCCAGGCTTCATGTACCATTCTCTATCTTTACTGCATCACTGCTTCCTCCCATTTTAATGGTGATCCCAAAGGTAAAGGGGTAGAAAGAAAAAAAGAAACATTTGGGATGCCACAAACAGATCTTGAAAGGCAGCTTTCCAGCCCTCCTCTTCAATCCGCCACCATATAGATTAAAAACTGAATATCTGGAGCTGAGCATACACGGTGACTTGTTATCTTTTCAGTTTAAATAACGAAAAGGAAGTCTTGGGAAATTCTTAGCAGTCACTGTATAATTACCTCAACTCAACCTAATCTGGCAGTGGCTTAAGAGGCCTAGATTCCTGAACGAATTAAGGGATCATGTCTCTGTTTAGAAAATGAACTGTGAAAGAAGTGCCTTTTGGCCGCTGCATATTGGTAATTAGAATGACCCATTTTACAAGTGGGTAGGCTAAATGATTTTTACAGCCTTATAAAGGAGTAGGTCAGTAGAAAGCAACAACTCAAGAATTCACCAGTCTGATTATCAGGTCACTGCTGACACTGCTGTAATTCTAGGCTGGCTGTCAGGAGGAAGCAAGGGCTGGGCCTCTTTGAGTCAGTCAGCCCTGAGCTAGAGTTACCATGCCCAGAGGGTGCTACCTCCCATTTACCCTGTATACATCTGGTATGTACAGATGTTTATATGTCCTCTTCCCCATTAGACTATGAACTCAGTGAGGGCAGAGACTTTCTTTGTATTTCCAGTTCCTGGTATACAGTAAGCTCTTACTAAATGCTAGTTGACAGACTGACTGGGACCACTCTTCTAGTTAGTCAGCAGAAGACTCTTAATTTGGGAACCAGACTAGTAGCCCAATGCTATCAGACAGTTTTGAGAGAGGAATAATTTGGGAAATAATCAAACCAGCCACTCCTCTCTCTCCCAGATGTAGAGAAATAGCTAACAATAAAATTAACAGTATGAAAGTCTCTTAACAAAATGCCACTGTGGCAAGAATAAAACACAGGCCGATAAGCCCTTGACTCTTTACCAGTTTTTACGTGACCTGCTACTATTACCCTTCCCTCACTTCACTCTTGGAATAGTTTCCAAGCTGGTCTTTCTGATGCCAGTTTCTTATCATGGCGCCACTGGAGGCATCTTCCTGATACATCATCATAATTCTGACAGATAGTACTTTAGAGGTTTATAAAGTGATTTACATCCCTTATATTACCTCATTTTTTGATCCACTGAGAAGTCCAACAGAGAGGGAGCTGGTCTCAGAATCAGGACATATACTGGCTGTGTGACCCTTGGCAATTTACTTAACCCCTCAGTGCTTGCATCAACTGTCTCAGATTATAAGTGGTAGCCAGTAGGCTGATCTGCATTTACTTGAGGAAGTTCCTCATAGAGAGCTCCTTATAACAACGAAGTCACAGGTTTGGGAAAAAAAAAAAATTGAACCTCACAGGGCTGGCCAAAGAGGGCCCAGTCCTTTGAGCGTGCTTGGATCTGCTCTTTCTGATAGGTTCCACAGAGCATGGGCCATCTTCCCTGCCTGTTTCCAATCCAACACGTGGAGGGAAATCTACTTCTTTCTATGAATGACTGAGGAGTTGCCATTACTTTGAGCTGATGAAGAGTCTTCTAATTCTAACAACACGCAGACTTCTAGGAGGACTGATGACTCATAAATAGCTAAGCTGGAACTGAGTATTCATTCAAAGGTCAGAGCGGAAGATCTCTCTGGTATTTTCCTTGGCTGCTTTTGAGGGAAGATTTCTTTGAGCTGCTGGGAGTAGAAGGGTGGGGATCTGCCAGGTTCCCTCCATCCCACCATCAGTACTCTGTTTCTTTTGGGTTTATTCTTCTCTGATTTTACATAAATGAGTATTCAGGCCACATGAAATCCATCAAAGTCCATCTAACCATTAGAGGGCTGAGATGTAATCCTTGAGAGGAGCCAGCCCAGCTGAGATATTACTGACGCTATGCCCCAAAGTGAACTTGGCGAAATCCACAAAGGGAGAAAAGGAGTCCCAGGTCCAGAAGTCCCAAGGAATTCCTTCACCTTACTTCTTCACTTCATGCATACTTCACTATTTTTGTACCTTAAATTTGTTTCCATTCTCCCCAGGGACCATGTATGTGTGCAAGAGGAGAATATACTGTGCCCTTCTCAATTTCTTTTGGGGATTGTTTAATAACTACTGTTCTTGCTACGCCAGCTTAGTGATTATCCTCCTGTGGATGTCAAATGGTTGATGAGTATTGAGGAGCACAACAGGCTGGGAACTTGTAAGTCACAGTACTAGAAACTCAACCTGGCAGCATTACCCCTAGATTCTTAACAGGAGAAATACTATTCTCCCTTCTGGGAATGGGTTCATAATAGCTTAAAATCTGCTATCCGGCGAAAGTTGGAAGGGTGAACTGAGGGAAATGGAGGATGGGGAGCTACATCTTCATAGCTGGTGCAGTGGAAAGAACATTGCCACTTACTACATATATGACCCTAACCTTACTGACAAGTTAATTTAACTTCTATGGGAATCAGTTTCTTGTAAAATGAGAGGGTTGCACTAGAATAGGGAGGGGAACCTGTGGTCCTCAAGTGCGACCCTTTGACTGAATCCAAATCCCCTTAATAAAAGGATTTGTTCTGTAAAACTTGGACTCAGTCAAAAGGTTGCACCTAAGGACCTAGAAAGCCACATGTGGCCTTTGAGGCCACAGGTTCCCCACCCTTGGGATGGTTGCTAAGATTCCTTTCAGCTCTAAAGTCTATGATTCTATGACACAAGTAATTTGCCACTGGTCAGGAGGTAGCAAGTGGAAAGAGCTTCCAACACAGAAAGCCTGGGTTTTCTTTCTCTGATGCCACCAGCGTGAGCTTTGATAAGTCCATTTAACTTTCCTGGTCCTGGCTCCCTCATCTGTAGGAGGATGGGGTTGGACTAGACGACTCCCACGGTTCCTTCCCGTTCTGGATTCTGTAAGTACAGCTTCAGTCAGAAGCTTTTGTGGTAGGATTCGAGGCAGGCAATCCCAACTCCAAATCTACCACGGTTTCTTTGCTCAAAAACCTTCATTATTTCCCTATTGTCTAATAAATGAATTATAAACATATTACTTCGACATTTAAAGCCTTTCACAATTTGACTCCATCTTGCTTTTTCAGCTTTGTCTACATTCCAAGATGGTCTGTGGTAGTACCCTCTCCCCATCTCTTTCTTTTCGCTTAGAAGCACCAAGGGGCAGCTGGAAACCAGGCTTGTTAATTCTGGCAAGTTTTCTTGAATGATATTCTGGAATGTCTAAATCATGTACCCGTTTTTGAACTTAGTTTATGGTGTGAGATGTTGATCTATACCTAGTTTCTGCCAAACTGCTTTCCGGTTTTCTCAGTAATTTTTGTCAGATGTTGAGTTCTTACCCTAAAGCTTGGATCTTTGGGTTTATGAAACACTAGATTACTGTGATCATTTACTACTGCGTATTGTGTACCTTATCTATCCCACTGATCTACAACTCTATTTCTTAGCCAATACCAGATTGTTTTGGTGATTATCACTTTGTAGTACAGTTAGAGATCTAGTACTTCTAGGCCACCTTCCTTCACCCACACAGCCTTCTTGGTCTGATACCTCTTGGCTTTGACATCCATGATAAACACCAAGAATTTGTATTTCATCTTCTTCATAACTGATTGAGTGATCTGGGAGAACTTGATGAAGGCTTAGTGATAAAGCTTCTTTCCTCTAACAGCACTTTTCTGAGGGTAATTGGACTTTCCATAAAGCCAAAGTGTCTTGGGTCCCCCAAAGGGGAAGGATGTTTAGATTTTCTTCTTTTCATGTCTTTGGATGCCCTTTGACTCTGCCCTTCATGACCTTTAGAGCCTTGAACTTGGTTTCTCTCTTGAGGTGAGGTCAGGTGGTAGGGAAGAATACTATTTTCCTTCTTTGCCTTTTGGGCCATCTTGGTGAAGCTTAGTTTTTCCTTTTTCTTTTTAAAAAATTCTTATTCCTATATTTGAATGCATTTATGGATAGTGAGCAGTTAAAACAATATTCACTAATTTTTTAAAAGAAAATCCATGTAGTTTACTAGAGAGAGGTAAGCAGTTATCAACTTTAACTGGTTTCCCTCACATATTAATCAAAATATATGCTCTGTTGAATATTTTCAGAGAATAGCCTTGTTCAGTAGTGTCAAACCCAAATAGAAATGAAGACCACTAAAGCACATATAAGGATCCCTGTGGGCCACATATTGACTTAGAATATCATACGTTTATATATTTTTAACTATTATTAATACATCAACATTAAAATTAGATAGCAGTTACATTTTGATCTGGTTTGGACCGTACATGGGAGTATTGTAGGCCACACGTTTGATACCTCAGGCCTATTGTGTCTATTCTTGGGCTGGGCTGAATCCTTGCCAGAAGGAACCCTGGAAGGAAACCCTAGTGTTCCAGTGGTATAAGCCATCTCCCTGTGGAACCCTGTCTAGACGAAGATAGAAACTGCCAGGGGTTGGGGAGAGGCTTTTAGAATTGCTGTGGGCTCCTCTGCCTAGAAGGACTGCTGTTTGAATTTAAGGCTCCAAAATATTTAACTGGGGTACTCAGAACACTTTACTTTCCTTTTCTCTTCCTATATGGCAGCTTTTGGCCTTTGTTTAGCCCTGCTTGCTTATTCAAGGCTCATTGGAAGTTCTTTTCATATATTCACCTTTGAGCTTTGTCTAGAACTTTCTCACATATTCACCTAGAGCTTTCTCTAGTTCTCTAGAACTCTCACATACTTTTTGTTTCTCATATGGTATTCCTTTTCCTCCATCATACCAAATTAATTATCTCCCAGCATTTAAATATCTCATGAAATCTCACTATAGTCATGGAATCTTTTTGGATTGATTGAAGAAAATCTGCTTGATTGCTTTCATTTCTATTCAGGAATCCTATTGTTACTTTCCCCCCCCCAATTCCTGCCCAGTCGTGTACTAACTTTTCTCCCCAGTTCCTTACTTAAGATCACTTACCTGTGACCTGCATATGAGTCCAATAAAAAGTGCAGTGGTTATTCACACATTTTTATTGCATGGCTGTATATTATTTACTTTCTTTTACAAGATGCAATGGTTGTATATTTGATAGTGGGTTGGCCTTGAAGACCGGAAGGGTTGGGTTCAAGTTCTGCCTTTGATAAATACTAGTTGTGTGACTCTAGGCAAACTACTTAATATATAGGTTTCCCAGGTAACTGTCTATGACTAGATACTGATGAATCACAAGTAGAAAGACCTGGGAGTAATCTCTAGGCTCTGTTTATATTTCAGCACAGAGGAGTGGTTCCTGTCATAAGAGTTCATATTTCCAAGAGTCCATCCTTGGGATGGAGAAGCCTTCACTCAGCAAAACTGTACCCTAAGACAGAGAGTCATAAACACACACACATACACATATATACTATATACAGTCATATATGTTTATGTATGTGTGTATATATGTGTGTATATGTGTATATACACACACATATGTGTATATGTGTGTGTATATATATATATGTATATACATAAATATACGTATCAAGTGTCCTACATCAACTAGCTTTTACAAAGGTATATTTACTGGGATGATATAGCATGAACTAAAGTACAAAAATCTTCCAAGAGGTCACCTCTACCCCCACTCCCAACTGAGCAAATATAAGGCAAATGCACTGATTATCAAAGGGCAGCACTTGAGGACCTGGAGGGCCACGTGTGGTCTTAAGGCTGAAGGTTCCCCACCCCTGGCTAAACATAAGGAAAAACTTCCTAAAGTTTATGAAAAAAAGAAATGTGCTGCCTGGGGAGGAAATGCAAGACCCTTACTGGAGGGTCTCTAAGCAAAATCTAGATGAACATTTGTCAGTCATGTTGCAAGGAAGGTTTGCTGTTCAGATATAAATAGGGATTGGATGGATTTGAAGGCCTATGAGATCCTGTCAAACTCTGAAATTCATTTATTCTATATTTAAACTTTGCTTGCTTTTTTTGCCTCTATTTGGTTCCTACAGTCCTGAAATTTAAAGTGGAAGGATCTCTCCTTGCCTTGAAGGACTGGTATCTGGATTATGGGTCAGTTTGCTTCGAGGCTGACTCAAGCAGGCCACTACTCAGGGCTATCTCCTCACAAGACTTGGCTGCTAAGGCTGGTGGAAGACTCTGCTACGGTATCTCCTGCTGGAACTTTAGTATATCTTCTGACATTTGGAATCTCACGATGTCATACCATTTTTTGTTCCATCTCCAGTACTCATTCACCTCATTCACCAAGGATCAGGAAAGAACACAGAGCCAGGAATAGGAATAGCACCATACATTCCTGCCCACGTGATGGCCAGGTAGGAAGATAAGGCAGCTGACTGATAACTCTCTCCATCAACTTTGGGCAACTCTGACTCACTTAAATCCAGTTCACAGCCAGTCAAGACATCACCCCTTGATGTCATTGGTCCTCCTTGAAAGATAAACAAAAACAATGACAACGAATAACAACCTTTCATTCGTCTGAGCCTTTTGTATGCAGACTCAGTTCTGACTTAGTAGCCAGTCAAAAGGCAATTCGTCATCATGCAGTAACCGATAGGAAACAGTCACAGGATACCTGTGCAGCTCTGAAACTGTCGAGTCAAGTCAAGAAGAATTTAACTGCCTACCACATTCCAGGCACTATGCTAGGGGGAAAAGGGCCTTTTCCTCCCACAGTTTTGGAAATACCCTCACCAGATCTCCATGTGCAGGCAGAGCATATGATCTAAGGACTGAGCCTATCCCCCCATGACATATGAGATATCAGTGTTCATAAGCATTTCAAAACTTGCGTTCAAAACAGAACTCCTTATCTTTCCTCCCAAAAGTCACACCTCTTAGACATTTCTCTATTTCTGTCAAAGGCACCACCATCCTTCCAGATACCCAGGCTTATAATCTTGGTGTAATCCTTCACTCTTTACTCTCACTTAACTCATGTATCCAGTCTTTTTATTTACATATCCACAATATTTTGCATATCTATACCCTCCTCTCTACTCACACAACCACCATGATAGCTCAGGCCCTCATCACTTTTTTTAAAAAATAAGTTTTTATTTTTTATATTTTTTACATCACAATAGTATCCCATGTATCCTTTTCCCTCCTTCCACCAGAGAACCATCCCATATGACAAATGGTATTTTCATAGAGGAAAAAAGTCAACACAACTGATTGACACATTGAAAAAGTCCAAAAACATGTGCAATGGACCTCTATCTCCACGAAGGGGAAGTTGAGGGTGTCTTCTCACAGCTCTTCAACTACATTTTACTTATTTTTTGGTGTGTCTCTGTTCTTTCCATTTACATCGTCATAGTTACTGCGTATGTTGTTTTCTTGGCCCTGCTTACTTCACTTGGCATCATTTTGTGAAGCTCTTTCCAGGTTTCTCTCTAGTAATCACACACATCTTTTCTTAAATCACAGTGCATTTCCATTACATTCACATTCTGTTTAGCAATTTCCCATTTGATCGTCATCATTTCTTGTCTGGATATCATAATGCCCTCTCTACTCTAAGTCTCTCTCTACTATGATCTGTCTTCCACATAGCTACCCAAGCGATTTGCCTAAAGTACAGGTCCAACCATGTCATCCAATTACTCAGTGTGCTCCAGTGGCTTCCTATTACTTGTAGGACCAATGATAAATTCCTTTGGTATTTCAAACCCATCCCAACCAGGCTTTTTCCTGACTTTTCTGACTTTTTACACATTACTTGCCTCTAAACACTCTATGATTTAACCATTATGACTTATTTGCTGCTCCTCCAATGCAGCCCTCCATCTCCCATTTTTGTGTCTTACATTGACTCTTCCATGCCTGAAATACACTTTTTTTTCACTATCAGCCAGCTTAAATGCTACCTTCTTGGTAAAGTCTTTCTGATTCCCCAAGTGCCTACTGCCTTCCCTTGAAGAGGTGCACCCAGTAGATGGTAGTAGAGAGCAGTTCAGTGACCAGATATGCTTGGCAGAGACAACATGCTATTCAGACAGGACACTTTGCACAAAGATAACTTGCCCCTAAGAGACAATACATCCATTGAAAAGCTGTAAAGAGCAAGGTGATGATATGGTCAGATAACAGCCCTGAAGCTCTGCAGGCATAAGTGCCCCTGGTTGTGCTTGTGCCCTGTCATACGTGGTCTTTGGTCATTTATTCTCAACTTGTGTGCCCCCATCTATGTGCTTCAGTCATGTCTGCTCAGTGTTTGTGTTTTATCCTTCATTGGTGGCATTAGAACCTGTGGGAGAATATCACTCCTGTGTTCTTTTCTTATTATGTTTGGTTAAATATCTTGTTTTGAACTAATATGTCCTCTGGCAAAAGTAGGCACATTGGTGGCAATGTGGTATTGGTCATAAGCTATGGTTTTGAGTGGGCACTAACCCAAAGAGTGCTTGAAACCAGTTCTAGTTTTGTTGAGAGTCAGTGTATGAAGAAGGCTATAACAAGCTATATGTCTCCTTGGGCCTTATTTTGATATATTTTGATAGAAGATGTTGATCGAAACCTAATTTTTTTTTCTAAACTATTTTCCAGTTTTCTGGGCAGTTTTCCTAGTTCTGTTTTTGTTTTTGCTGGAAAGTAGGCAGTCCTTTCCATGATAGTTTTGTATTTTGAGGTTTATATTTCACTTGACTATTTCTAAAAATTACTTTGGTGTCTTGCTTATCTACTCTGTTCTAATAGCCTAATTTCTTATTTTTTAGAACTAGTAACAAATAATTTTCATATTTGTTGATTTTAAATATAGTTTGAAATCTGGTGGCATGGACATAGTGGACAAAGAGCTACTCTCAAAGCCTAGAAGGTGTTGGTTCAATTCCCACTTCAAATGTATTGACTTTATGACCTTGGACAAGTGATTTAATCTCTCAGTGCTCTAACACATAAATTGCAGAGAAGATCCTCATCCTAATTGACAGAGGGAATTTCTTCACTCAGGAGTTTCCTTTACCAATGAAATCACAGGCTCAGTGATTCCTTGAAATTAGATACTGCTCAATAGCATTTATTTCTCCTTTTTTTCCTCAAATATTGCTCTAAAGATTCTACATTTTTTCTTCTTCTAAATGAATTTTAAAATTATTTTGCCATGTCCTATAAAACAACCTTTTGGCAATTTTATTGACATAGTAGTAAATTGGCAAATTAAGTACTAATGTAATTGTTATTATATTGGCTTTGCCCAAACATGAATAATGAATATTTCTCCAATAATTTGTCTTCTTTTATTACAGTAAAGATTTTCATAGCTATATTTAGTCCTACTTTCACCCCTAATCAAACTAGTCTATTACTATTCATTCAAACCACTACATAAAATTTTAATATTAGATATATGGGGTCAGGAGAGTATCATATTTCTATGTTTGACTTTATAAATAAACTTATGTGTCTGTGATTATGTGAATATAAGTATTCCCTTCACTGGCACAGATTACAACTTATTCATCTTCTTTCATTTCTGCAAATGTTGTCCATATGCTTTTTTAGTAGGCAGGCACGAAGGGAGCAATCTTTAGGATTTCATTTCCCAAGATTCTTGCATTTGGAGAGCATTGCTTGTTCAGAGAAATTTCCAGAATTCTGTTTCCTGAGAGTCTTGTGTATTTGGATATATCATGATTACCATCATGAGGCAAAGGGTCTTCCTTGCTACCGGAGTCTTTTCAGAGGCAGTTTTGCTAAGTAGAAAGGGTAGAGGGTGGGTATGAAAGAGAAAGCAACAAATACCGATATCTCTGTGACATTAAACAAGGAAACTCAGAAGACAACCAAAGTGTTTCTAAACCTATGGGTGTTGGTGGAATCTTTTTTTTCCTGAAATTCTTTTTTTTAAAATTTAATTTTTTAAATTTATTTTTAGTTTTCAACATTCATTTCCACAAGATTTTGAGTTACAAATTTTCTCTCCATCTCTACCCTCCCTCCCACCCCAAGGTGGCATGTATTCTGATTGCCAGTTTTACCCAGTCTGCCCTCCCTTCTATCACCGCACTCCCCCACCACATCCCCTTTCCTCTTACTTTTTTGTAGGGCAAGATAGATTTCTATACCCCATTGCCTGTATATCTTATTTCCTAGTTGCATGTAAAAACAATTTAAAAAATTTTTTTTAACATTTGTTCTTAGAACTTTGAGTTCCAAATTCTTTCCCTTCTTTCCTCCCCACCTACCCTCCTTGAGAAGGCAAGCAATTCAATGTAGGTTATACATGTATTGTTATGCAAAACACTTCCATAATAGTCATGTTGTGAAAGACTAACTATATTTCCCTCCATCCTATCCTGTCCCCCTTTATTCAATTTTCTCCCTTGACCCTGTCCCTTTTCAAAAGTGTTTGCTTTTGACTACTTCCTCCCCCAATCTGCCCTCCCTTCTATCATCCCCATCTCTTCTCCCCTTCCCCTCTACTTTCCCATATGGTAAGATTTAGTGTGTATGTTATTCCCTCCTTAAACCAAATCTGATGAGAGCAAGTTTCACTCATTTCCTTTCACCTGGGTGTTGGTAGAATCTTGATGACCCTATGAAGCAAGCCAAAATGAATGCCTATGCCAGAAAGGCTTTAACAGACTCTTGTGTCAGCTATGAGAAGTAGAGTGAGATGGAGCAGTGAATGAATAGCTGACTGAATGAAAAAGCATTTTTTAAGCACATATTTGCTAAGCATCTTGTAATGTGATGGGCACACAGATACAAAAGTGGCTAAAAAAATACCCTCAAGGAATCTATATCCTAATAGTGATAAGGAATAAACTTGTGATTTCATTGATATAGGGAACTCCCAGGTGAGGAAACTCCATCTAACAGTGCAGGTTGGTATTGCCTCTGCAACTTATAGTCTTAGAGAGTTGTCTAGGGCACTGCAAGGTTGTGATTTACCCAGTTATGTTGACTCTGCTTGACCCCATTTGGTGTTTTCTTGGTGAAGATACTGGAGCAGTTTGCCATTTCCTTTTCCAGCTTGTTTTACAGATGAGGAATTGAGGTAAATAGGGTGAAGTGACTTGTCCAGGATCACACAGCTAGTAAGTGTCTGAGGCCAGATTTGAACTCAGGAGCATGAGTCTTCCTGACTCCAAGCCCTGTACTCTATCCCTATGTTGCCTATGTAACCCAGAGGTTACATAGCCTGTGTGTATTAGTAGTACGACTAGAACCCAGATCTTCTTCAGTTCAAGGCCAACTCAACATTCACTATGCCATGATGCCTCCCAAATACTGTATTAGTGGGAGACAATATAAATAGGGGAGTAGTGACTGGGGGAAGGCATTTGGTCCAGAACATTACAGGGATGGGGAGTGGGTCTATGAGTGGGAAGTCAATACCCTACTTCCAGGAACAATGGCAGAGTTGATTTTATCAAGGACAAGGCGGAAGGTGAGACAAGGATGCCTCTGCAGTGGCCAGACAAGTAACAAGGAGAAGGCCAGGGAATAAGGAGTCATGGGGAGTATGGCTGAGGCCTTCTTAAAGTAGTTGGTCATGTGAGACACACGCCAGTCAGGACAGCAGAGTCCCACAGTCGACGTTGTGGAGATGAAAGGGTTAAAAGCTGTAGGGAATGACTGCAGGCCTGGGCAGCTGGCCAGAAAATAGCCAGGGAGTAAAGAAAGGCTGTGGCTCTTACAGGTGAAAACGTTCATCTTTGATGCAAGTCAGGCTACAGACAATCAATCAATAAACTTTTATTAAGAACCTACTATGAACCAGACATTTTGTTTGACACTGGAGTTACAAAAGACAGAAAAGAAACAGTTTCCCCAGTTTATCTGGGGAAACAACATGGAAATCCTTCCCCAATGATGCTAGAATGTGAGAGATTATATTTGTTTTCCTATGTTAAATACTTTGCAATTTGACTCATGGGTCCTGTCTCAATTTTTAGTACAGTGACCACAAGACCTGAGCTTAGGAATTCCAAGTCTGTTCTGAAAAGTGGAGCTTGGGCCAAATGGAGATAGTTTTAAAATTTTATTGATGTCTTTTGCTTTTATACTACTTTTTTTTTTCCAAATGAGAACAGTTATTGTTATGCAACTACCCCACACTGAAACTGCTTATACCCTTTGACTAAATAATCCAGCTACTGGGCATATACCTCAAGGAGGTCAAAGACACAAATTAAAAAGTCCCACGTATACCAAAATATTAATAGCAGCACTTCTAGGGGGTAGCGAAAACTAGGAAGAACGTAGGTATTCATCAACTAATTGCTTTTACAAAAACGTAATGGAAGATTGGCTGGCCAGGTTGTGCAATGGATAGAGCACCAGGCCTGGAATCAGGAAGACCTGAATTCAAATGTACTTGTTGGCTGTGTGATCCTGGGTAAGTCAGTTAATCCTGTTTGCCTCAGTTTCCTCATCTGTAAAATGAGCCGGAGAAAGAAATGGCAAACCGCTCCTGTATCTCTGCCCAGAAAAGCTCACATGGGGTCACGAAGAATCAGACACAACTGAACAACGACATCTCCTCTCTAGTCTTGGCTCTTATGTCTCTTTCTTTCTCTTTCTCTGTTTCTTTTCGCATTCGTGAAAGGATCACATTAGGTTTTGGCTATCACAGCAGCTAATATTTACACGGCACTTTCTTTGTGCCAGGCACATTTTACAATTACTATCTCTTTTGATCCTAACAATAACCCTGAGGTTCCTACTCTCCTCATTTTACAGACGAAGAAACTGAGGCAAAAATGTTTGAGTGACTAGCCCTGGATCACACACTTAGTAAGTATCTGAAGCTGGATTTGAACTCGGGTCTTCCTGACTGCAGGCCCAGGGCTCCGTGCACTGTAGAACCACCTAGCTGCCATATCACACTTGTGCTTTCAGTCAACTAAAATCCTTGGATCTTTTATTCAAATAAACCGCTGTTTGGCCGTAGCCGTACGTCTCTAATCTAATAATCGCGACCATGATTTTTGAACCCCTGTAAGACTTTAACCTCAATCTTTATTAAATTTCACTCTCTTAGATTTAGTCCCATGCTGTAGCCTGTAGAGATCATGTTGGATCCTGACTTTGTCACATCTAATATGTTAGCTCCTTTTCATAGCCTTGTGTCATCTATGCCTTCATACATTGTCAGTGATTTAAAAAAATCTTAAATGAGACAAAGCAAAGCGCAAATCCCTGGGGCACTCCCCTGGAGACCTCCTGAAAAGCTGAAAAGTTGAAATTGAAATATTGCTAATTGTTCTTTGGTGTTTGGTGATTCAGCTGCTTCCAAAGCACCTAAATGTATGATTATCTAGTTCACATTTATTTTTTCCTCCAGAATAGCAAGAGAAATTTTAAGTGCTTTGCTAAAGCTATCTTCAGGTACAGGTTAGAATCTACCTTCAACATTTTCCTTATCTACCTTCCAGTAATCCTGTCCAAAAAAGAAATGAGTTTAGTCTGTCATATCCTATTCTTTTTAGTCCCAATAGCAAAAACATTTCATTAAGACATAAAAGCCATGAGAGGTGGGTAGAGGTCCAACTTTGGAATCAGTCATTCAGCCAATAAATGTTTTTAATTTTTAATTTTCTTTTTTATTAACATTTGTCTAATTTCTTTATTTTTTCATTTTTATTTTTATAAATAGTATTTTATTTTTTCTAGTTACATGTAAAGATAGTTTTCAACATTCATTTTTTATAAGATTTTAAGTTCCAATTTTTTTCTCCCTCCCATCCCCCCTCTCTTAGAAGTAAGCATGTAAACAAATTTCCACATTAGTCATATTGTGAAAGAAGAAACAGAATAAAAGGGGAAAGACACAAAACAACAAAAAAGAAAATTGTATGCTTTCATCTGCATTCAGACTAACATTTTCAGCCACTAGTCCTTTGGAATTGTCTTGGATCATCGTTCAATAAGCATTTTTTAAGTGCCTACTATGTGCACCACACTGTGATAAGCACTATAGATATCAAAAGGGGCAAAAGATAGTCTCTGCTCTTGAACCCACAGTAATAAAGTTAGGAAATCCTGAATTCGGATCTTGCTGGAGACACATACTAGCTGTGTGACCCTGTTTTGTGACAGGCAAATCTATAAGACCACAGATTACAGAAGACTTCCCATTCTAGGGAGTTCCCCATTCTGATGAAATCATAGGTCCAGAAAAAAAAAATCCTTCTGGTGATACGGTTTGGTTGTAAATCATGACACACTGCAGTTTCTGAAGAATTAAAAATTGGAAGTCATTCAAAATGCAGTGGAAAGTTACATGGTAGGTAGGCATGGGCTGAACCACATTGTCAGTGAATTTCGCTGGAGTAGAGGACGTGGTCGCTGTATTCCCAGTACCTAGCACAATGTCTGGTTCACAGTAGGTGCTTAAGAAATGCTTGTTAATTGATGGATGGATTAGAGAAATATACGATTGGTAAAGGAGTTGGGCTAGTCATGTAGCAAGAGTAATGAATAGCCAGTATGAGGCCTGTGTGCTCCATTCGATGTCAGGAGGTTCAGAGGAAAAGCCTCCAACCTGTCAGCTGGTTTTTCCACGGAGGAATTAAGGGAAGACCTGGACAAGAATCACGTGGAATGGGAAATCAAGGATCTGCTTGCTTTCTGTGTCCTAAGTGAGGAAAACCACACAAGTGACACCACAGATCCATGTGCAAGCAGGGGATACAAGGTCAAAAATGAAACTCAGACTTCAAGGAGATCACATTCTAGTGAGATACAACAGAAAAGTAAATGCAAGAAAATTTCAGGACAGCGAGAGCTGCAATGATTGGGGAGACTGAGATAGGCTTGCTTGGGATAGGAGGTGGCTTCTGAGTTGTGGAGATGAAGAGGGGGTGCATTCCAAATAGCTGTGCCGAGGCAGGGGAACAGGGAACGCAACAGCTCAGGGAACATCCAGGAAGTCGGTTTTTCTCTAATTTATAATGTGTATACTTGTAGGCTCCTTAGTTTCCCCATCAATAGAATTAAAGCGTTCCATGTTATCTCTAAGGATTCTTTTCAGTTCTAAATTTTAGGATCGTAAGTCACAAAACCCCAAAACAAAATAGGTACAGGTCCCCCTGCCTTGAAGAGGCTGCAGTCCATAAAACGGAGATTTAAGAAAGAAATGTAATTTAATAAGTGTTTAAAATGTAAATAGTATTAATATAATAAAAAGGACAAAGGAGTCCACGTTCAGCCCCAAGATGAATCCAGCAGTGTTTTCCTTTCGCATATTAGGCTGCTCCCAAGCTCTGCCGAGCATTGCCAGGGATCGGTTACTGCTATCAGACTCATCTTTCCTCTTTCCCAATTCCCTTTATCAGGGGAGCAGTCTGGGTGAGGCACCATAAAGGGAACAGACTGAGAAGACCGGACCGGGGGGAGGGAGGCGGGTACCTCGCCAGGAGGGGAGGAGTAGGGCGGAGGGGGCTCAGTTTGTACTAGGAAAGGAATGAAGAGGAAGGATCGGAAGGAAGGGGAGGAGCAGACAGCAGGCTCCAAAGGGAGAAGACTTGGGCAGCTGGAGGAGGGCGGAGAGAGAGAGTGAGCAGAGCCCTGGGGAGAAGGACGCCAGGAGCGCCGAGCTCTAGAGAGGGGGGCGGAGCCCTAGTGCTTGAAAAGAGGAGGTGTCTGAGGGGGTGAGGTGGAGCTAAGAGGGTTGGATGTTCTGGCGGAGGCTGACGGGATCTGGCCAGTCTATTTCCCTCCCTCCCTCCTTTTCCTTCGTTTTTCTTTCTTGATTTGGTGACGGAGTCTTCCGCGGGAGATGCCCTGGCTGGGCGCGCGGCGCAGCGCAGACTAGGGTGCCAGTGGCGCGCTCGTCCGGGGCCAGGTGCGCGGAGCCAAGCGCCGACGGACGGGGCTGTCCCCTGCCTATGGTCCTTTCTCCCCCGCTCAGCTGCGCATACCTGGCCGCGGCCTCAGAGGCGGCAAGTCCTGGTTTGCCTGAGCCCCACGAGGGGAGTAGGGCGAGGCGGTCCCCGAGCGCTGACCTCTGCGCGAGTTAGCGAGCTTTCCCGGGGCCAGGCGGCTGCGCCGAGCCAACCCGCGTGCCGGGGCGAGCTTTTGTAGCCATGGGGTTGCAAGCCTTGGAGTTCAGCGACTGCTACCTAGACAGCCCGTGGTTCCGGGAGAGGATTCGTGCCCATGAAGCGGAGCTGGAGAAAACCAATAAGTTCATCAAAGAGTTGCTCAAGGACGGGAAAAACCTCATCGCTGCCACCAAAAGTAAGCCCTGGGGAGCGCCTGTGGTCCGGGTGGAGGGGAGCGGGCGTGGAGAGAACCTGGGCTTTGTGGGGCGTCTCGGTGTCTTAGCGCTCTTTGCATGGAGCGCTGCCTGGGCTCCCTGGCTTTGCCTGCGAGTGCCCTGGAGAGGCAGCCCCGCGCTCGAAGGTGGAAGCCCGGGGAACCCGAGCGGGGCAGGGGCGGGCGGACACGTACGCGGAATTGTGCGTTTGGAAGCCGCTGCGGCGGATCGGGGTGCATCGGAACTCGGCAGCTGAGCGGAGCGTGGGGCCCGGGATGGGGCGAAGAGAAGCGCCGAGCTGATGTGCCCTGCTGTGAGAAACTGCTTTGCGTTCTTTCTTCCGGCAGCCCGAAGGAGTGTCTTCTTTCTACTCTACTGTTTTTTTTCCCCCGGCAGAAGTGAGGAACCCTCCTTTAGCTCCTCCACCCACACGGCTTGGTATGAATGTGTGGCCCCCATTCGAAGCCACCATCAGCTTGGCCTCCTTGGGGGCTCGGCAGTTTAGACTGCCCAAGTTTCCAAGCTAAGTTACTACGTGTCTTCTCCTTTTTGAATGGAGACACAAACATGAAGAGTCAGTGATGTATCTCTAGCCACCACCTTGTTGTATATTTCAGACTGTGCATTTTGTCACAATGTAAATAACTTCGTGATCTCTGCGAAGGGGGATTCTTTGAAAGCCTTATTGATGTTTGCTTCCTTTTCTCCCTATCCTGGATCTTCCTTCTCCTTTTCCTTCTTCCAATAGTTCTGTAATGGGTCAGTACCAAACCAGAAACCCCAACCAGCTTTAATTTCTCCTCCCACTGTCCTTTTTCTTTCTTTGCTTTTATCCTGTTAGAAAAATGGAAGGGCCCCAAGGTACTAGAATTGAGAGCAGAGCCTGTCCAATGGCCATGCCAGATTTCCACTGCGAGTAGGGAATTCTCCATTTAAGCCTTGCTCCTTCTCCTCAGTTTTACTGCTCTTAAATTTTCAGACCTAAATGGTAGTAGGGAAGCAATTGGATCAGATTAAGAAGTTGAGTCGCAAAGAGGTGGAAGTGATTACCCAAGAGGATTTTTAGAAAGTCTTCTGTGGCAATTCACTTCACTTCAACAAGAATTTCTTGAGTTCTTCATAAGTTCAGAAAAATGATCCGAGCTCCAAAGGGACATACCATGTTTTGGGGAATCTGCCCTCCAGAAGCTCAGCAGTTAGTTCCAGGTAGAGCACACAAAAAACTCATGACCAAATAACTGGTGTAACAACCCAAACAACTATAATACAAAATAGAATAAAATAAATGCACAAGAAATGTGCCAGCAGATTTCTGAGGCTTGTCACTTCCAACTTCTGATCTGTACTCAAACACTTAAGAAACATTTATGAAGCACCTGCTGTGTTTCAGGAACTCTGGAGGTGGGGGGAGGCTGGGAATACAAATACACAAGTGAAAATCCCTGCCCTAAAAGAGTTTTCACATTACTAGGGGAATAACTGTTCACGGATAACTGTTTTGTTCAGACCCCATTTGGGGTTTTCTTGGCAAAAATACTGGAGTGGTTTGCCTTTTCCTTCTCCAGCTCATTTTACAGATGAGGAAACTGGGGCAGACAGGGTTAAGTGACTTGCTCAGGGTTCCACAGCTAGGAAGTGTATGAGGACAGATTTGAACTCAAGTGTTCCTGACTCCTGGCCTGGAGCTCTATCCTCTTTGCCACCTAGCTGCCCATCTTGGGTGAGTAAATGCAGGCTATTTACAAAATAAATTTTGATTGGGTAGTGCTAATAGCTGGGGGAATTGGTGAAAACAACTAGAAGGAGGTGACACTTGAGTAAGCCTTGAAGGCAGATAAGGGTTTCAGCAGGCAGAGAATGTGGAAGGAGAGCATTTCATCACAATGTAAATAACATCATGATCTCTGGAAAGGGGATTCTTTGACAGCCTTATCTATGTTTGCTTTTTTTTTTTCCCTGTCCCTCATCTTCCTTTTTTTCCTTCTTCCAATTGTTCTGTAATAGGTCAGTACTAAACCAGAAACCCCAGCCAGCTTTAGTTTCTCCTCCCACAGCCCTTTTTCTTCCTTTGCTTTTATTCTGTTAGAAAAATGGAAGGGCCCGAGGTACTAGAAGTGAGAGCAGAGCCTGTCCAATGGCCATGCCGGATTTCAATTGCAAGTAGGGAATTCTCCATTTAAGCCTCGCTCCTTCGCCTCCCCCTTAGTTTTATTGCTCTTATGTCTGTGCAGAGGACTGGAGGTGCAGATGGAAATGTGTGTGAGGAAGAGCATGTAGACCAGTTTGATGGGATTAGAGCGTATGATGGAGAGTTAGTTTAATCTTCCTGGAAGGATAGGCTGGAACCAGATTGTGATGGGCTTTAAATGCTGAACTGAGGGGTTGGCATTTTATCCTGGAGACAAGGAAGAGCCATTGAAGTTTCCTGAGCAGAGGAGTGCCGTGGCCAAGCCTGTAATTTAGGAATATCAAACTTGCAGCTGTGGGTAGCATGGCTGGGGGAGATTGGATGTAGATAGACCAGTGGAGGCTATCGGAACAATCCAGGTGAGATATAAGGGTCAGGACTAGGGAGGTAGCGGTGTGAGTAAGGAAGGTGTGATGCAGTAGATATTGAGAACGTGGAACCCACAAGACTTAGAAATTGTGGGCTATGGGGTGAGGGGTGAGGGAGAGTGAAGAGTTGAGGATGACTCCTAGGTTAAGAACCTGGGTGACTGAAAAAATGGTGTTGCTGGAGAAAAACAGGGAAAATAGGATACTGAACATACAGATTGGGGAAGACTTCATGGTAGAGATGCCACTGAGCTGGCTTCGGTGGGTAGGGTTTCAGCTGGGGTAGATGGGGAAGGCACTCCGGAATGAAAGAACATTTGGAACAAAGGAGCTCTTAGAGCACGAGGCCTGGATTCAGGAAGACCTGAATTCAAATTCAGCCTCAGACCCTTACTGACTATATGACCCTGGACAAATCACTTAACCTCTCTTTGCCTCAGTTTCTTCATCTGTAAAGTGGGGAAAATAATAGCCCCTACCTCCAAGGAGCAAATGAAATAATACTTATAAAGTTCTTGGCACATTGCCTGGCACATAGTAAAGGCTATATAAATATTAGTAGTTCTTAACCAAAGCTCACAGACAGAAAAGCACAGGACCTATTAAGGAACTAGAGAGTCATGTGGAGGAGGAATAACATGCCAAATCTGACGAGGTAGGCTGGGGCCAGATTGTAAAAGGGCTTGTTCACCAGGCTAAGGATTTTGAACTGCAGAGGTAATGAGGGATCTGTAAAAGGTTTTTGAGCAAGGGAGTGACCTAGGAAGGATCTGGTAGCTCTTTCTAGGATAGATTAGAGTGGGCAGAGGCCAGGGGACTGGTTATCTAGGCAGTGGTAGTAAGTAGACCAGGTTTGAGGGAGTGCCTGGCCAAAGGTGATGCTAGCTGCAGTGAAAAGGTAGGGAATGAGAATGATAATGCTGAGTGTATTTTAAAGAGGAGGATCCTCTAACTTTTGGAGCTGGCACAACTGGGAGCATTCACAGGAAATGACAAGGAAGTGGATTATATTTTGAGGTAAGGACAGTGAGTGTGGATTTGAATGCGTTGAACTTGAGGCGCTAGTCTAGAAATTCAGGCTTGGACCTCAGAGAGGCAGCAAGGTGGTGTGGTGATAGAGCGCTGGGCTAGGAATCAGGAAGACTCACCTTCATGAGTTCAAATCTGGCCTCAGACACTGACTGGCTGTGTGACCCTGGGCAAGTCACTTAACCCTGTTTGCCTCAGTTCCTCATCTGTAAAATGAGAAGGAAATGGCAAAGCATTCCAGTGTCTGTGTCAAGAAAACCTGAAATGGGGTCACAAAGGGTCAGACATGATTAAACAACAACAGATCTTAAGAGAGAAGTCTGAGCTGGAAACTGTGGAGGTGATAAAATATTTCCAAAATGTTTATTGACCCCATCTTTTTGGGGGTGGGAAGGGGGAAAGCAAGGCAATTGGAGTTAAGTGACTTGTCCAAAATCACACAGCTAGTAAGTGTCAAGTGTCTGAGGTCCTCCTGACACCAGGGCAGGTGCTCTCCATCTTTTTTATTCCCACTGCAACCAACCCCAAACAGATCCTTGTTACCGCCCATCAGTGTTACTTCAGAAACTTCTTTTTCAAGTCTTCCCTCCTTCATTTTTTTGTCCTTTCACCCATGTTTTAGTTTTCGCCAGGAAAATCTTTCTTAGATCTAGGCACGGCCCTCTTCTCCTCAGAAATTTTCTGTGGCTCCCTATTATCTACTAAGTAGCATTTAGAGTTTTCTGCCTCGAATGAAAGTTTCTCCATGATTGAAGATTTGCTATTTTTGCCTGAATGTGCTACTGGGACCTAATTTGGTAACTTTTGATACTGACCCTCATCATCACCTCAAACTCATTATTATCCTTCATAAACTCAGTGGGGATGAGAGGAGAAAAGTGTACAAATAGTGGTAAAACTCTAAGATGCAGCAGAAAAAGAACTTGGTCTGGAGAAGGGTGCTCAGGAAAACGGAGAGCTCAGTCTCTTGGGAGGTGAAACAGGAGCAGGACAGCTCCTGAGGAGGTGTGAGGAAGGCACACGGTAAAGCCAGTTTGGCCAGTGAGAGGCACAGGTATTTGTGAGGGCATATTGGCACTCCTGCCAACAGGATGCACGCCTCTTTATGACTTCAGTAGCCCGTGCTGCTCTAGCTGGACAGCTGTCAGGATTCCCTAGCAGGATGTGATTTGGGTTGAAATCATCAGCTCACAGCTCATGCTTTTGGCATCCGCATTCCTTACTATAAGAACCATTGCTTTCAGGGGATTATGTTTAGGGTCCCAACCCTGAAGTGGCTCCCTCTCTTCCTGTTAAACTCCTCTGTAATTGAGAAAGAAACACATCCATAGCACAGGAGCCTTTGGGGACCATTAGGCTGGACTCACTTGGGTCCACCCTTGTGTAAATGCTATCCATACCTAGTGTTTACTTCTGATTCCCAAGCGAGTTCAAAGTGTACTAAACTGTAAGATTGGAGACCAGCACCCTCTTAATTCTTTACTCAGAACTAGCTATGTGATCTTGGGCAGCAGCTGCTTTAAATCTTTTCTGTTGGCAGGGTCATAGATGTAGGTCTGGAAGGTTCTGACTGAACCTTGTAGGTTCAGTGGCCTTCATTTTACAGAGCTGGAAACTGAGACTCAGAGAGGGAATGTAAACTTGGCCAAGGTCCCCTAGGCAGTAAATGGCAGTCCAAATTTGAACTCCAGTCTGTCATTCTAATACTTTGCTGACTTACCTGCCAGTTTCTTCTGATCTGCCTTAAGGGATGGTAAAGGAACAGAGAATTTTGAAACCACTTGTTGCACCAGAGAGAACATGTGCCGTTTGAAATTAGTTAAGTCTAAAGGTCAAGGTCAACAGGCCAGCTGTTTCTTTTTGTAATTTGTGGAAGCTGAGGGAATAGATTGCTGAGAGGCCTGAGGAGGCAGGATAAATTAATTATCATTAGTTATTAAATTAGGTCAGCCACCATTAATAGCAGGGCTATTGCATACCCTTATAATCTTTGATATTCGGCACTGCCTTTTTGCAAAGGAAAATGGTCTATTGCGCATATTTAATTACTGATATCTGTTACTTTGATATAAAGGGCCCAACAATTAGTTTCTGTTGATTTGGGGGTTATTCATTCAATTTTGACTTGGTAATTCTTCATTCAAAAAGGCAGTGAGCTAGAGGGAAAGGAACACTGGATTGATTGGAAGATGTGAGTTCAAATCCTGACTCTACCGCCTACTACTTGTGTGACACTGGGCAGGTTATCTGATGCTTTTAACCTCTTTGGGCTCCAGTTTCCTCATCTCTAAAGGGAGGGCCTTGAGCTCGTTGAAGTGGAAGCTCCTTCTGAGCCCTAAATTTGTTCCTCAGTCACCTCTATTAGAAGCCTTTCCTGATTCTTTCTGCCCCGCCTCCCCCCCCCCCCATCTGTTAGCATTCTGTCCCACGTACTGTGTCCAAAGTACACATGAGCAGTTGGGATTAGATGGGCCCTGACCTCATTGAGTTTTATGGTCTTGTTAGGGGGCAGGGAGAGGGGGAGAAAACGTAGAAACATATCAGTCCTTGCAATAAAGAGGGGAAGTATGGAGTCCTGGGTGCAGCACCTGCTGCCAGGCCAGGAAGCCTTGGCTTTTAAGTTCTCCCTCTGACCCATCCTGGCTGGCTGTGTGGCCCTGGGTGAGTCTTTAAACTCTGGGTGTTCTAAGGAACTCTCTGAAGACTAGAAATTGCAGGGAAGATGATGACCTGAATTGGTAGAGAGACTCTCCTCACCTAGAAGGGCCCCGAGTCAACATAATTATAGGCCCACTACCCATCCCTGTTGTAATATGTATAACATAGCTTTGTGAAGTTAGAGGGAGGATGATCACAACTTAGACAAGTTCAGAAGCAGTCCTGGATATAAGAAAGAAGGGAAAACTCAATTGTCTAATTAAAAAACTGGGTACTGTGGTAGTTACTTTGGCTTCTACTAGACTTACTACTCCTAGCTCTGGTGACTTCCTACTGAAATATGTTTTAAAAAATAGCCAGTACCTAATTAATTTTGAATGTGTGCTGGAGAAAATGGTTTATGGCACAGGTGTCTGAGGAAATTTGAAGCCCCTGTAGCCTCCCAGGTGATCTGATTGGATATAAAGACCAATTGGCCAGGTAAAAGTCTGTCAGTCAGCACATTTATTGAGCACCTGTTGTTGGCAAAGTACGATATTGTGCTAGTGACACAAGGGAGTTGAGACAGGCCTGGCCCTTGAGGTTGTAATCTAGCGGAGGAGACAAGACTTACGCTTGTAGTTTAAATTCCAGTTCAAGACCATAAATGGTTATAGTTAAATAAATGCCTTGGGAGTTTAGAGAGGACTGGACTGCTTGAAGAAGGGAAGGGTTCATGGAAGTGCTGTATCTTGAAATCATGGAGGGAGAGGAGATTCCAGCTGGTAGGAGGATGGTGTGTATGGGGCTGAACCAAGGATCTTCCAGGGACAGTGGCAGACCAGATCTGGAGAGGGAGGGTGGTAGATGATAATGTTGTAGAGGTGGGTTTGGTCTGGGTCATGCAGGTCCTTGAACAACTAAAGATTTTGGACTGTAGTATTATTCAGTGGCTCCCCACTGCCTAAAGGTTGGTGGTTTTACTTTTTTTCTTCAGGTCAGGAGTTGACATGATGAAATAATTCCTAATCAATTGATTAAGTGCCTTCTACGTGCCAGGCACTGTGCTAAGTACTGGGGATGGAAAAAGAGGTAAAAAGACAGTCCCTGTTCTCGAGGAGCTTACAATCTAATAGGGACAGTATGCACTTTCCCTCCCTCCCTATCTCTCTCCCTCCCATCACACACACACACACACACACACACACACACACACACACACACACGCAGAGAGGGAGAGAGAGAGAGAGAGAAAGTAAGCTATATTCAGGATAAATAGGAAATAATTAAAAGAAGGAAAGCACTGACATGAAGAGGGAAGTCTTCCTGTATGCTTTAAACAACACAACTCCTGTGCTACTTTGTGAACAAGTTACTTTTGGCACATGTGTGATAGAGGCCCCCTTTGCATTGCTGCTCTTCTGGTCCAGCTCTCATCACCTCACACCTGCACTATCCAAATAGCCTTCTGCTTGGTCTTCTTGCCACAAGTCTTTATCTCTGCTTCACTCACCTGTCCGTTATCTTCTAAAGAGTAGGCGTGACCATGTTCTCCCCCCACGCTCCCATTCAATAAACTTGTGGGCCCCTTATTACTGCCAGGATCAAATATAAAATTATCTGCTTGACTTTTAAAACCCTTCATAACCAGACCTCTTCCTCCCTTTCCATGTTTCCTACTTCACTCTGATCCAGTGCCATCGACCCCGGTACTTGTTCCTCACTGTTCCATCTCCTGACAATGGACATTTTCATCGGCCCGCCCCCTTTATTTCTTCGTTTTCTGCCTTCTAGCTTCCTTTAAGTCTCAGCCAAAATCCAGCTTTCTGCAAGAATCCTTTCAAGGGCCTCCTTAATATTTGGGTCTTCTTTCGGAGATGATCTCCGAATTTTCTTTTCTCATACCTTGTTTGTACATAAGTTTTTTTTTTTAAACATGTCATCTCCTGTGTTGCATTATGAGCTCCTTGAGAACAGAGGCTGTTTTTTTTTCTTTGTGGTGCACCTAGTAGATGCTTGTTGGTTGGTTGCTTTTAAAGGACTCACGTTCAAGTCCCTGGACTTTGTGTACTTAGGCGGTAGCAGACAAACTCAATCCCCAAGTCCCACAAGTTCTGGTTTTCATTGGTTTTCCAATGTCTTTGTGTTCTTCTTTTCTCTTAATATCCAGACAGCATTCTTCCTGTTGAATCCTGCCCAGTTACAGATGCTGCTTATCTTGTGCAAATATGATATTACGAAAATATAAGGCACAAGTTGGAATTTTCTGGTAACTTAGTTGTTCTTGAAGAGTAATGCTTTCTGTCCTGATTGAAGGAGAAAAATTTGGTTCATGATGTTAGTACCTCATTTTTGGTTGTAAAATTATTCGACTTTTTCTTTGAATGGCTTTTTGATCTCATTTTGGTAAGTTAAGATTTTTGGTTGAGACTGTCTCTTTTTGTCTTTATATCCTCAACAGTTGGCAGAGTGTTTGGCACATAGAAGGCACTTAATGAATATTTCCTGATTATTTGCCTGCCTTTCAATTTTAATTGTTTAAAAAAAAGACACTTGGGTGATTCTGGAAATCCTTGTGAAGAAGTTTTCTAAAATTTGTTTTTGCTTTGGGATTAAATGAGATTTAAGAACTCCAAAGTTTCTAAAGAAACTATTTATTTTTCCATGAGGGTGGCCTATTTCAGTTTCTGGACAGCTTGTATTAGGTTTTTTCTTTTCCTTAAATATGTCTAACTGTGCTAACCCATCTCTCCTTTTTTTATCATAGGAGAAGAGCTTGAGAGTCTTTGACAAATCCTTGGTTTATAATCCAAATTAAGCAGTGTACCCCAGATCTCCTAGTCTAGTAACTGTCAAACAAAGACCTCCGGTTAGTTCAGCATGGCTTCATTTTCAAGGTATTTACTAGCAATCTGCTTAATATGTTCAAGAATTGTGCCAGGAACCAGAAGCCAGAGTCACTGGCTTATAGTGAATTCTATCTGTTTTCCTTTTTTTTTTTTTTTTTGAAAATGGGATAACATTTGTCTTTTTCCAGGCTTGTAGCAACTTCCTCATACCCATCATCTCCCGTTCCCTGAAATCTTTCAGATGACTTAGTACACACATCTAACATTGATTTTAGTTCCTGGGTCAGGTGACCTGAACTAGCCAAGGGTAGCTGGGTTCTGCCCTATATCTCCTCTACTCATCTTGGTGTCATCTAGAGACCCATAAATAGTTCTTGTTTGACCTTTCCAATACAAAGATTATTGTGCTGGGCAAAGAAAACAGAAGTGAAAGAAGAGAGGAGAAGCTCTATGTTCAGTTTTGCCATCTCTGCTGTCAATTATCATGGTTTGTTTCATCCACCTTGGGCAGCAGTGTCTGCCTTTCTTGACTTTGCTTTTGACCCCGGTATCTCAAGCAAACAAAACCCAAATCTTTGTATTGTCCTTGGCTCCCTCGCCTTGTTCAATACTTTGGTACTGTCAATATTATTTTTACAGCAGAATGCTACGCTGTCTCAGTCATCTGCCATGCCCTGCTCATTCTTCCATCTTCTGTAGGTATCTTTTTGAAATGGAAATTGATGAACAGAGTTCCCTACATAATATGGTGGTGAAGAGAAACTGGGCTGTTGCTACATGTGTATATTTGTTCTACAATAAGCATATTTTAAGTACTGGTACTGTGTGCAGTGCAATTAAAGATGATACCAATACATCTTTATCATACATATTGCTAGTGGATGTTGAATAAAATAAATGAAATAAATTAAAAACGCATATGAAGCAAATCGAATAAAATTCTGTTTAGGAGTAATTAATAAATGGAACTTTTCTCTAAATGGAAAAGAATGATTCTGTTAATTCTGTTGATAACAACAAGTCAAGTTCATTTAGTGCTTTTTGTTAGCCCTGCTTCTTAGATAAGGAAACTGAGGCTTTGTGATTTTTCTTCTGTTCCCACAACTAGATAGGCAACAAAGTATGGCAGATTTCTAAGAGGCTCAGTTTTCTCATCTGTAAGATAGGAGAATTAGTTTAGATGATCTATCAGGTCTTTTCCAGCTCTGTGTTCTGTAATTATAGTAGCAAAGCTTCAATTCAAATGCAGGATTCATGACTTCATGTCCACTACCATCATACATCTCATCCTTGATAATGAGATGTTATTATAGTATTTAGAGCTGTGAGGGATCTTAGAGGTTACTTAGTCTCAACCCCCTCATTTCATGGATGAGAAAACAGACCAAGAAAGGCTAAGTATGTAAAAGCTGAAGGTTACCCAGAGGTTCCTAGGGCCAGAGTTACTGGCCCAGTGTTTGGAAGGAGGTAGAAAGCTAGTGTTTGGCATCGCTAAAGGAAATAAAAAGCAAAATGAGGATTACAAATCCAGGACCCCTTCTGTGATGTCATGTAGACAATTTCAGATATATGAAATTAAAGAGCTTTTGTACATCTAGGCATTTGGAATAAGGTGTGTGTGTAAGTGTAACCATTGCATTAAATAGCTCTGATAAAAGATGTCTGACATATGTAGGGAATCAATAGAATTGGATAAGGCCAATAGTGATCAACAGATAAATGAATAAACAATTTTTAGAAGATAAAATACAGTCAACACCATATGAAGGATGGCTCCAGGTCACTGACAGTAAGAGAAATGCAGGATCATCTAGCTCCAAACCCAACATTCTTTCCATCATACCACAGATAAAATTAAATATCCCCAAATTTTCTTTTGTTTCTTAACATTTTTTTTTTACCCATGGAAATAATTTCAGCCCCCCACTGTGTATCCTCTGAGTACCCAGAATTTTAGACTGCAGAACTCCTCTAGGTAAGATGGTTCTCTTTTTTTTTTTTTTTTTGAAGTTTCAGGTTTGGTCTGAACATACTCTTTGCTATTGTATGATGATAGAGGAAAGGCCAGTTTTGAAGACTTTGTACTACAGGCAGTTTCCATTTTAAAGTGATTGGATTTAGTGATTCATACAGCATTCTGTCAGTTACACCCATTTACTGGTATTTTTCAATGGGCTGGGCTGTCCACAAATTTTGGAGGTCAATAGCTCAGCTTCCTGACTTGCCATCATTTTTGTTATTTTGTTTTGTTTTTGATGAGCTCCTTCTCTCTTCCTCTGTCTTTCCATCTCTGCTTTCTCCCAAACTCTAACTGACTTCTTTGCTTCGCAGATTGAGTTCCCAGAGTTCATGATGCTTCTATCGCATTCCACACTCCCACTTTTGAGGTATCTCCACAGTTTGAAAGCTTTCTATGATGTGGCTGGCTTGTCTAGGTAGACAGCACTTGCAACTACTATGAAAGATGATCGGGGAGAGAAAAATCAAGGGAGGATATCCAAAGAAGCATTGGGTCCTTCAATGCCCTGGTTAATGAATGTTTGAGTAACTCAATAAATGTTGGTTTAGTTGGAACATGTTTGTTGAGTGAATACCTTGCAAATGTCTGTAACATCAAGGGCATTTTTGGGACACCAACCTGGTACATGAGTTTGTTGACCAAGGTTGGGCGTGAGTGTGGGAAAAGTTATCTTTTGAGACTTACTACTTTAAGCTAATATTTAGCCTAGCTATCAGTAGTACTACAGGGCAAGGAAGTAGACAAATCACTGGGAATTTTTGAAAGACCTTGGATGAAATCATTGGAGAATTCTGAAGAATTCCAACCTCATCCATTTTGGGGGAGATTGTACCTAGAATTCAATACTAATTTCTGAGGATAACTCAATCTAAATGGAATCATGGCTGATACTAAGATTAGCCAATTCCAGGGAGCTATTGAAATTGACCAATGACTGCCTGTTCTTAAAGAACAAAGAAGAGACTACATTAGGCCCTGCTTTGAGGTACCTTGATACTAAATTAAATTTACTGAACATACGGCGCTTACCCTGTGCATTGTTTCACATGAGAACAAACGAGTGAAACTGCCCCACGTATCCAGGCTTCAGAGGCAGTATTTAAGGAAATGGATATTGAGGTGGTATGAATTGGGCACGGTAAGCACCTGTACTGATGCTTACTGGAGAGGACGCTGACATGGATTAAAAAGAGAACAGCAGGATCGGTATCAATATTCTCAAAAAGCCACCAGGCCCTAAATCACCCAAAAGGCTGCTCAAAGATGCTTGTCAGAATCTCCCTCCAAGATAAAGCTTTCTGATTTTTTTGTTTTTTACTGTAAGAAGGCAGGATTGATGCAGACGATGAAACATGGATGTAGTTTTCACTGGAAGGATTGTAGGAAGTTTATTCCACTAATACATTGTTGGTAGAGTTGTGGATCAGTTTATCTCTACTGGAAATCAATTTGGAATTATATGAAAATTACTATACTTTTAAACCCTTTAACCCAGTGATCCTGCTACTGAGATTATAAGTACGTTGGCCAAGGAAGTTAAAAAGAGATCCAGTATACACCAAAGTATTCATAGCAGCAATTTTTGGTGGCAGTAAAAGCAAATTGAAAATAAAGTAGGAACTCAGTGATATGTGCGAAGAAGGGGCTTCTTTATATCAGTCATGATTCTGTCAATACTGAGGGTGATTACATTGTAAGAAATTACAATTATGAGGAATTCAGAGAAGCGTGAGAAATCTGTATGAACTGATTTAGCCGAAGAAAGCAGAGCCATGGGAACCATGTGTCCAGTCACTGTTGTTCAGTCATATCTGATTTTGTGACCCCGTGGACATATAGCACACCAACACCATCCATGGGGTTTTCTTGGCAAACATACAGAAGTGGTTTACATTGGATTAAGGTAAATGGAGGTTAAGGGACTTGCCCAAGGTCACACAAGCTAGTAGGTGCCTGAGGCCTGGTTTGAACTTGGCTCTTCCTGACTCCATGACCAGTGCTCTGGGCACTAGGCCATCTAGCTGTCTCATCTTATCACTGCAGTAAGGTAAATGAAAGCATTAATTTTGAGGCATAGGTCTCAGGTTAAATGCAGTGACCAGTCTTGGTTCTAGCTGACAGGTAATTAAACCCTGTTCCCTCGTCTCTGTAGAAAAAGCCTTTTCAGAATCTTTCACTTACCGGATCCCAACGTGTCCATGATCTGTTTGGTTTTGCCTGATCGTTTTTCATTGTATCAGGGGAGGATTCTGTGGGTTTGAACGGAGGGGCATATAATTGGGAAATGATTAGTGTGAGAAACTCAGGACTCGAATCAAATTGAAGGGTAAGAACCCGGAAGTAAGAGAACCTGGCAAAGTACTTTGACTCGGCGTTATTTTAGTTTTTATGGGATTGGTTATTATATTGCTGCTTAATGTGTATATGTGCTTTAGAAAGCTTTATGCTGGCAAGCCCATGGTTTTATAGTTCATTACGATGTGTGCAGCCATTTCCATAAAATTTTGGGCCTTTCTTGAGGAGCATAACCCTCTATTATAGTAGTGCTTGGAAAATCAGATCACTTCAGTCTGAAGCATCTGTTTCAGGAATATAAACTGTCATGAGTGTAAGACGACCATCCAAAGGATTTGTGGATTAGGGATTTCTAGGAGGACTAGCACTGTCTGCTGTTAATATTTGGAAATATGCTGACTTTTCTAGGATAAATAATTCAGTTTTACCTGATGGTGGTATGTATTTTTCCTAGTAGTCTATTTATCTCTGAAGTGTGGTTATCTTGCCGTCTCTCACACGCCCTTGGGTATTTGCATGGGGTGTCCACCATGACGAAAATGTTCAACCTCTTCACCTTCAGCTATTAGAGCCCCCAGCTACCTTTAAAGGGTCAGCTCAGGAGCTAGTCTCTACATGAGAATTATCCTATTTATTTCTCAAGTTATTAGCACAACCCCCCTAAAAATTACTCTGAAATAATAGCGTTTAAATAGCACCTACTATGAGCCAGACACTGTGCTAAATGCTTTACAGATATCACATTTGATCCTTGCAACAACTCTGGGAGGTCAGTGTTATTCATTTTCCCCATTTTGCATTTGAGCAAACCGAAGCAAATACCCTGGGTTCTTACAGCCGAGGTGAGATTCAACTTTGGGTTTCGTTGACTCCAAGCTCAGTGCTTTCTACTGTGCCTTCTAGCTGTAATCTGTGTACATTGTTATGTTCCTCCAGGAGAATGTGAACTTGAGTGTAGAGACTGATTTCTTTTTAGTCTTCGTAGCTCCAGTGCCTGGCATGCAGTAGGTGCTTAATAAGTGCCTAATGAATTAAAAGTTTTACTTTATGTAGGCTTGTTGTCTAGAAGTTGAAGAAATAGATGCAACCAACCTCTTCAGTTGATGGGGGAAGAGATTTGCATAGGAGTCATTTGTTGTTGGTATTCTGTCGTTTTCCATCGAGTCCAACTCTTCATGACCCCATTGGGAGTTTTCTTGGCAGAGATCATGGACTGGTTTGCCATTTCCTTTCTTCAGCTCATTTTATAGGTGAGGAAACTGAGGCAAACACGGTTGAATGACTTGCCCAGCCAGTAAGTGTCTGAGGCCAGATTTGAATTCAGGAAGATGAGTCTTCCTGATTCCAGGCCTGGCTCTCTATCTGCTTCCACTAGTAGGATTCATATCTCTTTACTATTATGTGAGCAACATGATGGCCCTATATCATGTCTTAATTCATCTTTGTTTGTGCCCAGAGCCTTCTTCTGGTATGACCAAGGTCTCTATTGGAGACAGGAACCAAGTTTTCCTGACACTTATGCCAAAGCTCTGTCCATTATGCTACACAGTTGACTTGGGTGAGCCCTTCACATGAACATGATTATATCAAATTAATTAAATAAACGTATATTAAGTGCTGGGCTGGGTTCTGGGGGACATAAAGATAAAATTGTCTGTTCTGAAGAGTTTATGATCTGTTAGGGGAAATAAAATGCAAATAATTCATGGAAAACAGAACATCAGAAAGTACATAGGGGAGACATGATGTGCCATGAGAAAGTAAGAGTAGGAGAGATTGTATTTGTTGTTCAGTCATGTCTGACGCGTCATGACCCCGTTTTTCTTGGGAAAGATACTAGTTTGCCGATTCCCCTCCAGATCATTTTACAGATGAGGAAACTGAGGCAAAAAGGGTTAAATAACTTGCCCAAGGTTACACAGCTAGTAAGTGTTTGAGGCCAGATTTTAACTGGGGTCTTCCTGATGCCAGGCGTGGTGCTTTATTATTTCTGACTAGGGTACTCAATCAGCTAGTGTTTATCCATCTTCTCCTATGAACCAAGGACTGTATGCTAAGTGCTGGGGGTGCAAGTACAAAGAATGAAACAGTTGGTGTTCCCAAAGAATTTACGGTCTAATGGTGGAGAGGAGAAGCGGGTGTTGTTGGAGCTGGACCCTAAAGGATGAATGTGATGTCAGTAGGCAAGAGATTGGGTGGGAGCCAGGAGTGCATCTTGGGCATAGAGCAAGGTGCGAATAAAATGTGAGAGCTGCAAAGGACTGGAGGAACTCAGAATGGTAAATGGTAAGAGAAAGCTGTTAAAGGTGTGTTGGAATGGCTAATGCGAAAATATTTAATGTGAATGTATGCATAGAGCCTGTACCAGGTTACCTGCCCTCTTGGGGAGGGAGGAGGGGAAGGAGGAGGAGAAAATTTAAAACTCAAAAGCTTGTGGTACTGAATGTTGTAAACTAAAAATAAATTTAAAAAAAGAGGTGTGTTGGAGTTAGGTTGTGGCAGTCATGGAATGCCTGGCTGAGTTCAAGCTTTCTTATAGAAAGACCAGTGGGGAGCCACTGAATTTCAGCATGAATTTTATAGATCTGTATCAGTGTATTTCGTAGGAAAGACTTTTTAAATGCTGAATTACTGACACTTGGGGAACTCTGACACCACTGTAATATTTTTTTTCTTTTGTTTGGGAAGTGTGGATGATGAAAATATCACTTCAGATTTCAAGATTAAGAACCAAATACAGGCAAAAAGGCGAGTTTAAACAGTTTGTGGCAGGTAGGTAGTGACGTAGATAGAATGCCTGTCCTGGAGTCGGAAGACCTGGGTTCAAATGTAGACTCAGACATTTACTAACTGTGTGACCTTGGGTGAGTCACTTTACTTGTTTGCCTCAGTTTCCTCAAGTATAAAAGGGAGATCGTAATAGCACCTACCTCCCAGGATTGTTGTGAAGGTCAGATAAGATCATAATTGTAGAGTGCTGAGAACAGTGCCTGGCATGTATATTAAGGGCTATATTAATGTTAGCTATTATTATTATTGTTTATAAACATTGAATCAGTAACTTCAGAACTGGACAGGACCTCAGAGGCCTATCAAGTACAATACCTATTTATGTATGAACAGCAAATCTCCCTTACACCATAGCTGAGAAATGGTCATCTAGAGCTTGAGATTTTGCTCAGAGACTTTCCATTGAGGGAAAAACCCATTTCCTTCCCAAGAAGCACATTTTTCTTTTCCATAACTTTTAACTGTGTATGTATAGCCTAAATTGTGTGTGTGTGTGCGTGCGTGCGCGCGCGCGTGTGTTTTTCCCTCGGTGACTTCTGTATGCTGTCCTGAGTTCTGCCACTTAGACCAAACAGAACCAGCTTAATACCAATGCCCACCCCGGCCTAATTCCTTTGCCATGTTAGTGTCCTTCAAATACTTGTGAAAACCTAATTTATCCACACACCCCCTCCCAATCATTTCATTTTCAAGCTCCATAAACATCTCCAGTGTTTTTTTCCATCTTTATCTAGCATGATTTGAAGAGCCTTCATTTTGCCTGTTGCCTTCCTGGACCTAAGGTGCAGTGGTACCCACACCTGAATGCACCTTTCTTTTTTCTCCATTGAAACCTCTTAATTCCAAAGTTTTAGCGTTTGAAGGGGAGGGGATAGATGATGTTCATAAGGACAGAATTATGTTATGTTACCTGGTGGCGTCCTCATGTTAGATAAAAATCTTTTTCAGTCAGTGGTTGGCATCTCTTAGCTGGCTTCTTTTTAAACCACTTAAAAGCCACGGCCTATTTTATTTAATTACCCTGACAGGATGATATTTATACGCTTAGCAAGGTGGTGCTTAGTGTTGGGAAAGCTTTGGCATGTGGTTCTTCCTTTTTAAGCAAACAAACAAATGAATCTCCCCCCCTTTCTGTGCGAAGGGAATGCCATTTCTTTATGGTGTGGTTGCAAGAAGGGACTGTCAAGGTTGGATTCCCTCGTGCCGCCAGAATTCGTTGCCTGCCTCTTGTTTCCTGAGGAAGCTGTTCTCTCTCGCCACTTAAGGTTTTCAACAGGAATGGGGTCAGTTCTCCTCACTCTTTGACTCCTTTTCCACCCTTGTTGGAGCAAGGATGTGGACCCAGGAGGGCAAACTCCGCCCCAGAGGGGCTGCTGCACAGCCTGGTTTGGCTTTGGTCGGCAGTTTCTAATTTAGGAGGAGGACTGGAGAATGTGGGGAGAGGAGACCAGCCAAAGCAGGGCCATCTGCCCGTGGTCTGAGCACCCGGCTCCTAACTTTCTATGTTGTATGAGTTATGTCCCACTTCCTCGTAGTGAGTTGTTAGTGCTTATTTTCCAGATTCCCTTGTTTTTACCTATCTTTCAAAAGAGAATAATAAGATATAAAGTGCTTTGCAAACCTTAAAATGCTGTTTAAATGTTAGCTGCTGTTAATTATTAGCCATGTATTTTATGTGTAGGTATTTAAATATGTATTGAGGCAGCTAGGTGGTACATGGATAGTGTTGGATTGGGAATCAAGAAGACTTGAGTTCACTCAATAGTTGTGGGACCCTGGGCAAGTCATTTAACCTGTTTGCCTCAGTTTCCTCAGTTGTAAAATGAGGAAAATAATAGCGCCTGTCTCCCAGAGTTTCGATATTTAAGTGAGATAGTATTTGTAAAAGGTTTAGTACAATGCCTGGCACATAGTAGGAATAAGAAATACTTATTATTACTGGTGGTATTATCATTGTCATTACTACGTCCATCCTTCCCTACTCCCACACACCCAAATAGGACTTAGGCCTGTTGAGGACCGGGAACGAGGATGTTTGTTTTTGGCCTAGTACATCCAAAACAAAACAAAAAACTGGATTTGTGATTTAATTGACTGAGCTCCCAGTAAGGAAGCCTTCTTTCAATATAGATTGACACCTCCTCTGCCAAGCAGCCTGACTGGCCTGGGGCATTGGGAAGTTAAGCAACTTGCTTAGGGACTCTCTGCCAAGTATGTGTCAGAGGCAGGACTCCAATGTTTTCCTGTCTCCAAGACTGGCTCTTCTCTCCTCTTCTGTGTTCTCTCTCACATACCTGCCTTGCCCATGGTCGGGTTGGATCACCCATGGTCGGGCACTTAGTAAGTGTTGGACAGAGCTGTGGCCAGTGGGACCAGGAAGAGACTGTTGTCTTTCAATGCCTTATCTCTCTTCCTAGAAGCTTTGTCATCATGAGCTTCTGGAGTCATGATTAGTTATTGAGTTGATCAGCATTCTGAAGCCTTTCAGTATTTCAAATTCAATATTTTGGTATTGTTTTCCTTTACGTTATTGTGGGCATGGTAGAAATTTTTTTTTGGTTCTGCTTTCTTTGCTTTGCATCAATTCACGCAAGCCTCCCTAAGATTCTTGGACTTGTTCTTTATTACAATAATGTGACGTTGCTGGCATATTTTATAATTTCTTCAGCTGTTCCCCAGCCTTTGGACACCCTCCAGCTCTTTACTGCCATAAAAGTTGAGTGTTATTTGCACTGGATCATGCTAAACATTCCTAGAAATGTTTCCTTAGTTGTAAACCAAACACTTTAGTCCTAAAGTGATCCAAGGGAGAAAAAAATAAAAAAAGAAGCTGTGGCTTTCAGGGTAAGATTGCTTTATTTTAAAAATCACCCTTTTAAAATTCACAAACAAACCAAAAACTATGGAGAAAAGGCAGCTTGAGCTCTGACCTCAAGGTGCTTTCTTTTTTGCTGGGGTAAGAACTGAGTGGTGGCTGTCCTTTGTTCTTGAAGACATCACTATGTTAGGGTCAAGGTACAGTGTGTCTGACTGTGGGTGCTCAGACTAGTATGAGCTTGGAATGCTCTACCACAGGTCGGCCACAAATAGTCCGTGTGAACATTTGGGGTGGATGCTCTAAATTTGGGCATCTCGCATTTCTTTTGAGCTTCTTCAGTTTTGCTCATAGAGCACAGCACCTTATGAGGACTGAAAGAGGCCTTCTAATAGAAGGATCTAGACTATATCATCCACTCTAGTCTTATTTCTGTGGTGGGGGAATTGAGGTCCAGAGACAGGAAGCAACTTGCCCAAGATCTCAGTCTGTCTGTTCAGTGTTCTCCATCTACTTCTGTGAGCTCTGCAGCCTCCTGGCAACATTCCCAAAAGATGCATCGACAGTGATCCAAAAACCATGGTGCTTAGTGGCCAATAAAGGAGTAGCTTTCCCAGAGGGATTGGAGTGGCCAGGCTTGCTGTGTTTTGGGTGTTGGTTCTCTTTTTACTACTTGAGGGAAATGTACCAAAGATTCAGGAAGGCAATCAAAGTAAAAAAGCCCTTCCAAGGCCCATTAATGATAAGATTCTTTGTTGTGAGACCTTTGCATGGCTACCAAAACTCATGTTCATTTGGTTTCTTTGTTTCTCCTTTTGTATAATGTAACAGATTTAAATTTTTGTGTTCTTTTTTTAAAAGATAAAAATAACTTTATCGGTGTGTGATATAATATTTTATTTTAAAAATTCTTTGTTTTAAGAGTTCTCTGGGAAGAGGAGGGATATGGGGAGATATCTAGGGGATTAAAAAAGATAGCAGTACAAAGCTATTAAAACAGTTTCTGTTGATATCTCGTTTTCACATAATCATTTCAAAATATAAAGCCACCTCTCCCTCACACAGAAATGGGTCTCATAAATCAAAGCATTTTTCCTATTGTGCCTCTGGTTATATTTACAATGCAAATGGGGATAATAACACCTACGTCTCAAGATTGTCGTGAGGACCAAATGAGATAATAATTGAATAGCGCTTGGCTCCATTTCCTCATGAGTTGGGGTGACTCATAATCGCCAGAAGAATTAAATATAAACCTTGTTTTTCTTTTACAATCTTGTTAAAATAGCAATACAATCAAAGTTGTTTAGTTCCTTAGTGTGTTTTAATAAATTTCAAAGAATAAAACATAATCATCAATGATACTAAAACCAGCTATGATCTTATGCCCATTGCCACTTCCAGTTTTGGCAAAATGAAGCCTGGAGATCTTGAAGCAGGTACTTACATGGTGAATGAGAAACAGGAGGCAGACTGTGCCAGGCAGGTCCAACCAGCATCATCATGACCACGGTCTCCCCTCAGACCCCAGCCCAGAAAAGAAAGCCTTGGCACCAAAGGCCTTGACACTGTCAAATGGTTCAGTATCAAAAATTGACATACTGATAAAAATCAGTAGAGGTGACATTAAAAAAAGATGCAGTACCACTTGCTTTGTCCCTGCACCCTAAGGACCATGGAACTTTTGCATCTGACTTCAGACTTAAACCTCTTCTGTGCATTGTTGAGAATGTGAGAGCCTTGAGAGCAAAGACTGGCACGTTTGTGATCCCAGGGTTTAGCAGGGGTGCTTTGCACTTTGTGTTTAATAAATGCTTTTACATTCATTATTTTGTTTGGGGTTGGGTGGGCATGGGTAGCGAAAACAATTCATTATCCAGACCTTTTTTTTTTTTTTGGTTCCCCTCTCTTCTGCTTTTTGACACTAGTAAGTTTGAACCAGCGAAGAAAAGCTGACATTCAAATCACTCACTACTTATTAGATATAAAAAAGGTTGGTTAGCAAAGTGATACAGGGTAGGTAGGTGGTTCAGTGGATAGAGTGCAGGGCCTGGAGACAAGAAGACTTATCTTCCTGAGTTCAAATCTAGCGGTAGACACTTAGTAGCTGTGTGACCTTGGGCAAGTCACTTAACCCCAATTGCCTTACCTTCCCCCCTGCAAAAAAAAAAAAAAAGAAATCATTAAAAAAATGAAGATGTGGAATAAGCAGAAATCTGTTATCAGTGCTATTTTATACCCACTGCCTCAGATGCATAAGACTGTGTGACTATGGGCAAGCTCCTTAGCCTTTTTGTGCCTTGCGGTCTAGGCCATGAGGAGACTCTTACGTCACAGAGCAGGTGTTGATCTGTTCTGTTCTCCTTGTTCTGCTTTTTTTCCCATTTAGCTTTATTTCATAAATTTCCAGATTTCTTTGCACTTCTCATACTTTTCCAGCTTTCACGTGCTATGTATATATCATCGTACCACAACTTATCAAGCTGATTTTTTTTGGAGGGGCTATTAAAAATAATGCTACTATAACACTCTTTGAACCGATGATTGTTTTTGATAACACTTCAAAAGTGTAATCCCGTCAACAGAATTATTGGGTGAAAGGGCATGATTTTTGGTGTGCTGTCAGATTTTTGCCAAAAAGATTCTACAAGATTGCTATTCTACAGGAGTGTACCTGCTTTACCACAACCTACCACTATTGCTTTTTAAATTATTTTTGCCTATTTGATGGTTGTGAGTCATTTTAGTTAAGCATGAAGACTATCTTGATATTCAAGGCTCACCACAATGTGGGCCCACTCACCTTTATATTTCCCTTATATTGAGTCCCTTTAAGAACAGCTGGTCTTTTATTTTTTTCACCACCCGATTTTCTTTTATTCCCCCCACACTTCTCCATTTCCACCGTTGAAAACACTGCCTTCACGATGTCTTATCTTCTTCATGAAGCCTTCCCTAAGTCCTTCATCAGAAAATAAATCTCCACTCCCCCTCCCTACCCCATTTTGGATCTCCTCTTGTCATTATGACTGTCTTGGACCGTGATTGTCCACTTACATGTCTTATCCTCTCCCATTAGATTGTAGGGTCTTTGAGGACAGGGCAGTGCATTATTTTATTTTTGTTCCCTATTGCCTAGCCCAGTGCCTTGAAAATATTAAGTGCCTAATAAATGTTCGAATTGAAATGATTACTAAGGTCCTGTCTAGTTCTAAAATTCTTTTTTTTGAGATTTTTTTATTTTTAGTTTACAACACTCGGTTCTACATCATTTTGAGTTCCAGATTTTCCTCCCTCCCTCCCCAAGACGGCATGGAATCCAACGTATCTTCTACATATAACTTTGTATTGAACTTATTTACACAATAGTCAAGTTGTAAAGAAGAATTATGACCAATGGAATGAATCATGAGAAAAAAGAAACAAGACAAAAAAACCCCCAAAAACAAAGGCGAAAAAAAAGGCAAGCTTAAAGTGTGCCTCAATCTGCATTCAGACTCCATAGTTCTTTCTCTGGATGTAGACAGCTCTCTCCATCATGAGTCCTTTGGAGTTGTCTTTGCAGCTTGTATTGCTGAGAAGAGCAAAGTCTATCAGGGTTAGTCATCACAGAATCCATATATCTGTGGTTGTGTATAATGTTCACCTGGCTCTGCTCCGCTCACTCAGCATTATATCGTGTAGATTTTTCCAGGTTATTATGAAGTCCGTATCATCCCCATTTCTTATAGCACAATAGTGTTCCATTGCTTTCATATACCACAACTCATTCAACCATTCCCCAATTGATGGGCATCCCCTTGATTTCCAATTCTTAGCTACCACAAAAAGAGCTGCTATAAATATTTTTGTACATATGGGTCCTTTTCCCACTTGTGTGATATTTTTGGGATACAGCCCTAGGAGTGATATTGCTGGGTCAAAGGGCATGAACATTTTTATAGCCCTTTGGGCATAGTTCCAAATTGTTCTCCTGAATGACTGGATCAGTTCACAACTCCACCAGCAATGTAACAATTAGTTCTAAAATTGTAGTGGAAGGGGGTTTCTGTTACCCTATTGGAAATAAATCGGGAGCTGGGGGCGGGGCTGGGATAGGTTTCTTATTTTATAGAAGACAATCTCCAATTTAGATTGTCTGTTAGATTGTGAGCTCCTTGAAGGCAGGGGCTGGTTTTGTCTTGTCTCTTTTTGAATGCCCAGCTAAATCTAGAGCTGGCACATAGTAGGTGCTTAATAAATGTTTATTGATTGAGGTTAATAACATTTAAAAATGCTCTTCTATAGTCAGCAGAGGATCCCTGGACTCTAATCCTGAGTGCTCATCCTGGCTCTGCTGATTCTTTTACTAATTATGACTGCCTAGATTAAGAATTTCATCATCTTGGTCTCTCTTCTTAGACTAGGAGATTGGGTTAGACCTAATGAGACTTTGAAATAACTCCATTTTCCATTTTCTATAGCTTTGAAGTATCCAAAGTGCTCCTCTACCCCCCAACAACTCTGTGGCAAATAAGTAAGGCAAGTTTTTCAATTGTCTTTGTTTTTACAAATGAGGAAACTGAGGCTACATGATTTGCCTGTGATCACACAGTGGGTTGGTGTCAGAGGTAGAATTTGAACCCAGGTCTCCTGACTCCAAGCTTGGTACTCTATCCACTGGGCCACACTGCTCCTGGAGTAGTGTTTTTAAGTAAGGCTAGATTGGAGTTCCTTTGGTTTAAAAAAAAAAAAAAAAAGGACTAGAACCAAAGTTAACCATTTACTAATGTTTTTCCTTCTTTCTTTCTAGGTAATAGTAAATAATCATTATTCTGAGAAGAAGTTCTTAGAAAGGAAAAGGTTTGATTTTTACGCATGAGGATAAATCTTTAAATGCTCTGCTGGTCCATATGCATGCTTTGTGTAGTAGGTCTTAACCTGGATAAAATAAGCATTTATTGAACACCTACTAGGTGCCAGGCACTTTGCTAAGTACTTTCTACAACTATCATCTCATTTTATCTCCATAACAAACCCTAAGAGGTAAATGCTATTACTGCCTGAATTTTACAGTTAAGGAAACTAGAGGAGTTAAATGACTTTCCAGTGACTGAACCAGAGCTGATGTATTTCCCATCTGGGATTGCACAGGATAATGGATTTAGTGCTAGAAAGAGACTTCAGAGGCTCTCCAGTCCAGCAGCCTCATATTTATAGATGAGAAGGCTGAGACCTAGGAAGGGTCAGTTACTTGAGGTCCAGTAGTCAGTAATTACGTCCTCCTATTCCAGAGCCTTGGAGGTTTTCATTACACTGAAGCACGGCTTCCTTCCAAGCTGCTCAGTAAATTGTTGAATTAATGAAAGTTAGTTATTTAATTAATGCAAAAACTGGCAATCTCTGGGGGTATTTGTGGAATCCTTGGTGGCTTGAGAATTACTCTTATACTCCTAAAGTCTGACCCTGGGTAAAACCTCTGTGTTGTTGTTGTTCAGTTATGTCTGATTTTGTCACCCCGTTTGGAGTTTTCTTGGCAGAGATACTGGACTGGTTTGCCATTTCCTTTTTTTAGCTCATTTTACAGATGGGAAACTGAGGTAAACAGGGTTAAGTGACTTGCTCAGGGTCACACAGCAGGTGAGTGACTAAGGCCAGATTTGAATTTAGGAAGATGAGTCTTCCAGACTTTAGGCCTGGTGCTCTGTCTACTGTACCACCTAGCTGCCAAAGGAAAGACTTATCTCATTATAAAATGATGGAATTGGATTTGATGGTCTCTTAAGTTCACTTCCAACTCGAAATCTATGGTACTATGCTTTATTGGGAATTTCTGCTGCTTTGAATGTGAACCTCTTTACTTGGTCTTGGAGAGATGAAATGACCTTTAGGAGCTGTATTTTTTTTCTTTTTAATTTTTATTGACATCACCTTTATTTCTGAGTATATCACCACCCCCTCTCCTACCCAGTGAGTTTTCTCTTGTAACAAAGAGTGGAAAAAGAAAGTCAGTGAAGGCCTGAGAGTCAGGTAGAACTGGGCTCAAATGTCACCACTGACACCCATTGGTTGTGTGACTTTGGGCAAGTCACTTAACTTCTCAGAGACCCAGGAAACACTCTACAACCAGGGTTCTTAATCTTTGCTTGTCATGGACCCCTGTGGCAGTCTGCTGAGACCTATGGCCTCTTCTCAGAATGGTTTGAAATGCATAAAATACATAGGATCACCAAAGAAGTCAACTATATTGAAATGAATTAACAAAATATGTTAGTTGAATCTTTTAGTAGAGCAGGTTGAAGCATTAATTTTATCTTTTATCTGGGCTTTTTTAAAAAAGTGGCTGAATAGTGGTTTTTTTAAAGCTTCATTTAGAAGAACTGAAGTCTGTTCCTATTAGGGAGGCAGCCTTGGTACTGTGGAAGCAACGCTGGTTCCGGAGTCAGAGTTCCTGGATTCAAATCCCACCTCTGACACTTGGTCATTGTGACATTGACAATGGTCATTGTGACCTTGGACAAGCAGTTTAACCTTTCAGTTCCTCATCTATAAAAATGAGGAAGTTCATCTAAATAACTTGTGAGATCCCTTCCAGCCATAGATCTCCCTTTATATTTTACCACATAGACTGGAAGACTTCTGTAGTAAAGGTTTTAATAAAATACTTGACTGTATTGATTTTTGTTGGAAGAGGAGTGATCTCATTTCTGAGAGTCATTGCTCATTAATAAGCATTTATTAAGCATTTACTTTGTGGGAGGTATTCTGCTCAGTGCTGGGGATACAAGGAAAAAGTGGGTTTGCATCTGTGAAGCTCTGAAGTGATGATCTCACTAACTGAGAAGCAATTGAAGTTTTCTGGGAAACTGGCTTAGTTTATGCAAATGAAGCAGGTAATGAACATCCATCACTTAACAGGATGTATCTCTTAACCACAGTTAACAGTTTCTCCTATCACATAAGAAGGATCAGGGGCAGCGTCTGTTTCAGTGTCTGTGTGACTACTCTGCCTTAAGCTGTAGGGAGAAGAAATTTTTCATAGATTGCCATTTGTTCCTTTATCTACAAAAATTCTTCCTTACCTTCCCTTTTTTTAACCTTTTACTCTGCCCTCCCCGTTCCTCCCCAAGACACTTCTGAATTATGAAATTATAATATTATGTAGGGTCCTGGTAATGTAGTTGGAAAAAAAAAGACTGCATTTGGATCGAAGAGAGGCTTGGGTTTGAATGTTGTTTTCTAACACTTATTAGCTGTGTAACAGCCGTGGGTGTATGGGGTGTTCCGGGAGGACTAGCAGCTCTGGTGTGAGGGCTGCCCAGCCTTTTTCAGGGCTGCTCATCCTTTCCACTTTCACCCAGCTCTCACTTGTGGCTCTGCCAAGCTGTAGCACACACACAGTGGCCACACCCTGGTGAAACCACCTCAGCAGATGAGCTAAAAACCGGGTTGAGGGTAACTGACAGGTCGTTGGGGGGGAGGGGGAGCTGTCTGCCTCAAGCTTGTGAAGACTTCCCCTGGTGGAATGGGTGGAGGAGAACAGTTTGTTCCAGCAGCCGTGAGGGTGGCTGAAGCAGGTGCTGTGAAGCGCTTAGTCAGACACTGAAGACACCAATGTCACCCACTTCATCCCAGACCATGGCCGCTTGTCTTGACGTTTGTCCTGCCACTGGACTTTGATGACTCTGTAAGAGAGAATGAGGCTGATGACTTTGTGCAGTTCTGCCCCACTTAAATCCAGTTCACAAGAAAGTCAAGACATCACCTGTGATGCCATTGGACCAATTTGAAAATGCAGCACAAACAATAACCTTGGGTGACCTCTCTGACCCTCAGTGTCCTCATCTGTAAAATGGAGATAGTATATGTGGTTCTTCCTCCTAGACTCGTGAAGCTCATGTGTGAAGGATATATTTAAAATGCTTTGTAAACCTTAAAATGCTCTATGCAGGTCAGTTATTATTCAGCCTAACTGCAGTAGAAGTGAAGCATTATTATTTTGATTTGATTGTATTTCTTGTTTAAATGTGCTTTTGTGAAAAAGAGGACCTTGTTTGCTTGAAATTAGATCATTAAATTAAATTTAAATTTAAATTTGAGCGACTTTTGATCTTTGTTTTCCAAATTACTTTGCTAAGGAATTATAAGCATGAAGCCTTAAATGAGGTCTTGTCTTTTTTTATTTTAATGTTTATTTGTATAAATCTAATTAATCTGAGATTTCTTTTAGTGGTATTAAGAGTCTGTAGGAAGATAGCTCCAGTCTTCCTTGAAGCTTTCTGAGAGGTGAAAATCTTACTTCAGGAAGTTCCAGGTATACCTCGTTTTGCATTAAGAATCAGAAGCCCTGGGTTCAAATCCTGTCTCGCTGCTGACTATCTACTTGTGTGTCTCTGGGCATCTAGCTTCCCTGGGCCTCAGTGTCCTTACCTGTAAAATGAGGGAGTTGGATCTGGTGCTTTCCAGGATCCCTTCCTTAAAATCTTTTAATCTGCAAGTTGAAAAATTGAGGGAGGGAAGGATGCTTTTTTCTTAGTTTTAGAAATATTAAGTGTTTTGTTTTTTTTTTTTTGCTTGCTATTTCTGTGGAGTGCTTGGCATGTAGTTGTTCAATTGTCTGACTCTTTGTGGTGTTCCCATTTGGAGTTTTCTTGGTAAAGATGTTGGAGTGCTTTGCCATTTCCTTCTCTGGCTCATTTTAAAGATGAGGAAGCTGAGGCAAACAGGGTTAAGTGATTTGACCAAAGTCACATCGTTAGTGTCTGAGGCTGAATTTTAACTTAGGTCTTCCTGATTCCAGAGCCAACACACTATCTACTGTGCCACGTAGCTGTCCCTGGTGCATAGTAGGTACTCAGCAAATGTTTTTTAATTTAATTTTTAAAAATTATATCTATCTTTGGCAGGGGTCCTCAACCTTTTGGTTCCCTTTGGCAGCCTGGTGAAGCCTATGTTCCCCTTCTTAGAAAAATGTTTTTTTAATGCATAAGATAAAATACGTAGGTTCACAAAGGACACCGGTTATATTGAAATACAGTTATCATCCATATGCATTATTGTAATCTCTGCTACCAGAGAGACTGAGGCGGGTAGTTCACTTGAACTCAGGAGTTATGAGCTGCAGAAGGACTACCAATTAGATGTCCTTATGAAGTCTGGCACCAATATGGGGAGTAATTGGGAATGGGTGGCCACTCAGTTGCCTGGGGATGGGTGAGTTGGCCTGGCTTGGAAATGGAGCAGGTCAAAGCTTCTGGGCTCATCAGTAGTGTGATTGAGCCCATGAGCAGCCACTGTACTTCTGGCCTGGGGAGGTAGGGAAGACTGGTCTTCAAAATAAACAAACAAAAATAATGATAATTTAAAAAAATTCGTGGACCCCTTGATCTTTGGAATGGAGACCGTATCTGACAAGAACATAGGGCCAGAGCTGTTTTGCATTTTGTACAACTGAATTTTTTAGATATTAACCTCTCATATAATTGTGTGTGTATACATACACAAATACGCACACACACACATATATAAGGCATCCATCTACATACGTACAAGGCACTCTGACATTTTAGAATCTGCAAAACTCTTTTAAGGAAACTCTGTATTTATTTTCCAGGAATCATAAGAAAATTAAAGTTTTCCCTTAAGCTATTAGAAGAACACAGGAAAGGAAGTCATTTCCAAGTGACTTGGACTAATATAGCCTTAGGCTTGTAATATGATTTTTCAGTAAGAAAATGTTGAGCAGGATGGTTTCCTTTAGTCAAAATAGAATTTTAAAAGGGGTTGTGATGATTTAAACAGCTGGTTTTTAAATTTCTGGCCCCTGGGGCAAGTGGCTTGGATCTGTACCTAGAGCCTTTATGACTTACTGCTACCCTATGCAACTTGGATAACTAGCCAAACTCCTGTGTGATTTAACCCATTTTACTGACTCCATTGAAATGGTTAGTGTCTGTCATTGCCAGAGGAATGGCAGTGTGATGGATCAGGTTTGTGGTGAGGCCTGGGGAGGTGTTTGAACTTCAGCCATTTTTCTTATTGCTAGCTAGGGTCTACTTTACTGTCTTCTTGCAACTTTATTCTTCTTTGGGGAACCTTTTGGCATCTGGATAATTCCCCCCCCCCTTTAGCAATGATATTCACTTTATCATATGTAATTTTATCATACCCAGTTAAAGTCTTCATTAAAATTTCTGGCTAACAAATATTCCTAAGTGACAAAGGTCTATAGTTATGATGGAGGGACTTGGTCCTGGGTATTGGAGACTCTGATGCTGGCTGAGTTCTTGTAGAAAGGGTATGGATGGGCATTAGGCTCATGTGGAAGGGAGTGACCTTTCTGCTGAGTTATGTAAACCAAAGGGCAGCTTTGGCATCCTGGCAGCAGAACCATCGTGGTTTCCCTGGTCCTTTGCCAGAAGGTTGTAGCATTTGGCTAGTTAAAAAAATAAGTCTTATGGCTTTCCAATAAACCTCTGTGGCCTCCCTCCTTCCTCAGTGGAGTCCTCCCTTGTGAAGGGAATAAGTATTTTTAGAATGCCTACTATGAGCCAGGCACTGTGCTTCGTGCTTTTTCGCATATCATTTCATTGATCCTCAAGGAGCCTGGGAAGTGCTGGGAAGGTTGCCACTATTATCTGCTTTTTACACTGAATGCAGGGAAGCCTTTCATACAACATCTTTGTAGTGACTTCTTTTCACAATATGAATTCATACATCTGAAGCAAAACTTGGACTTTTTTTTTCCACTTTTCACCAACCAGTGTGAACATGAAAATAATATACCATTTTAAAAAGTGGCTTTTCTCTTGATTTTTGAAACTCTGGTGCATTCATACCGTTTAAAAAAAAAACAAAAACCTGGTACATGTTGATTATTTGCAGGGAGGATTAAAGTGAGAGAAATGTACCATTTTATGGTTATGTGAGCAGCATGGTTTAATGAAATACAAACTTTCTAAACCAAATTTTGCAGTGGAAACAACTAGGATTAGAGCATGCTTTTTTTTTTTTAAATAGCATTTTGAATATTAGCCCTCCTGCCCAGCCCCAGCTCATAAATGGATTCCAGAGGGGGTGCTGGTCTGGCTTCTGATTGCCTTCATATGTCTAGAAGCTTGTTAGGTTCTCACAGCTGTTCATCTGCCTTGTAAAGGTTTTCTCTATTACACTACAGACTTTCTAATTTGCTTTATACCAGATAATGTCTAACCCATAATACCACCTGCAGAATATTACTTTTAAAAAATACGTATTTTTAATGAAGAAGATAAAGGCCTTAAGTGCAGGGCAGAGAAGCAGGGGATATTGGGGTCTATGTGGTTAGGAGTGTGATTAGGTTCATCATATGGGGAGAAACGTAAGGGAGAGGGAGGTTTGAAAGCCGGTAACTTCATTCAAATGATAGTGAGATCCTGTGACTCTAGTGGTGGAGAAGGCAGAAGGATTCATTTGTCTTGTTAAGTTGGTCAGTTATGTCCTCCTCTTGGTGACCCCTATGGATCATAGCCCACCAGTACTGTCCATGGAGTTTTCTTGGCAAAGAAACTGGAGTGGTTTGCCCATTTCCCTTTCTAGTGGATTAACTCAAACAGAGGTTTAGTGACTTGCCCCGGGTCACACAGCTAGTAAGTATCTGAGGTCAAATTTGAACTCAGGTCTTTGTGACTCCAAGCCTATCCACTGAGCCACCTAGCTGCCCCTTTCAGGGGACTTAGTCTTACATATTTTACTGAGGTTAAACTTTGCTGCTTCAGAGTGATTCAGTTCAGTATGAGCATTCCAAGATAGTGATATACACAGCCCCTGTCCTCAAGAGGGTCAGAGTATATATAGCAAGGGAGGGTATGACAAATACATGGATACTGTTGTCCATTCGCTGAACTGTCACAGCGATCTCCATGAAGAACTAGGCTGACCCCATGTCACCTCCCCTACTCATTAAACTCCGGGGGCTCCCTGTGACCTCCAGGATCAAATGTGATGTTCTCTCAAAGTCTTTTATGATCTGCCCCTCTCCTCCACTTTTCCAGTCTCCTGACAGTGTCTCACGTCCTCTTCAGTCCCCTGACACTGCCTTCCTTCCTGTTCCTTGTTCATGACGCTTCACCTGATTCTGGTCATTTTCTCTAGCTAGCCCTCATGCCTGGAATACTCACCCTCCACATCTCTGCCTCCTGGCTTCCTTCAAGTCCCAGCTAAAATCCCACCTTCTATAAGAAGGCTTTCCCCATCCCTCTTCATTCTAATACCTTTCCTCCGCTGGTTATTTCCAAGGATTTATCCTGTATGTGGTTTATTTGTACATTGCTGTTTGCCTAGTATTATCCCCCAACACTCCAGAGCAGAGATTTTAGTTCTTCGTATTCTTGGTACTTAGGAAAATTCTTGGCACATAGTAGGAAGCTTAATATTGATTGAATTCCTGACACAGGTAGGAAGCCTAAGTGATGGTATTTGAACCCATGTCCTCTGACTGTTGACTCCAGGCACGTCTTGCTCTACCATGACGCCTCCTATATGTTTTGATTTTATTGTTGGAAATATAACATGAGAATATTAAGAAAAACAGTAGCAACAAACAGATCTTAACCTGTTTTCATGTTTCATGTTTAAGCATTTTTGTAATTCCCAAGACCTTGAGAGCCGTTAAATGCCCAACAATGTGGAATTCATTTGAGTAATGTGATAGATTAATGGACTGGAACGCTATAATATAATTTTTGTATATTATGTTATAATTATATGAATATATTTTATTATAACAATATATTATATACATTATAATTACACATATTATTTATAATATAGTATTATATTATTAACATATGCAGGTATAAGAAATATAGAAAAGATTAGAAAGGCCTTTATGAAATAAAGCTAGCATGAAGAAAGCGGGATCAGAGGGAGTGAGGCTGGTCTGACAATGACCATGTAAGAGAAGAAGAATAGGAATGAATGGACAAACAAGGAAATTTGGATAGGGACTTGTGGGAGAGTGACTGAAAAGGGTTGACTTTAAATGCATTAAAAAGAATTCATTTAAATATAAATAGTTGCGAGTAAATCTAATTTGTGGTATTTCTGTTTACTATTAAATATGTATTTAATAAGGCAAAAGCACAAGGTAGAGTAATATGGAGGACCATCACTATTGTCCTTAGATAAGGAAGGATGTCAGTTTTTATGTTTCACAGAAAAATAAATACTAGAAGCAGAGGGAATTTGCCGATTCATAGATATTAGAGAAACCTAGGACGGAGGAGATGTCAAAGAAATTTCTTAAGACAAAATACTATAAGAAAAATCCCCGTGTAGTATCAGTAACTACAGAAACAACCCTCTTCTTAAATTTAAAACAAAACAAGCTGATTCTATTTTTGGCACTAGTTCCTCTAAAAAGAATGATGTGTCAAGATTTTCCCTGTGTAGGATACATTTATTTACTTACGCCTGAGTTTGGTGGTAATTTCAGTCCAAAGACTTCTTGTTTCTATGCAAATCTTTGGTTAATTCTTTTCTTAGAAATTTCCAGAAATTCTAATGTATTTGAGTACTTGTAAACTGAAGGGCCTCTGGCCGTAAGAACATTATTGCAATGTAATAAGCTTAGGGAAAGGAAAGGGTTCTATTGCATATTATAACAAGGTTTAATGCGTTTCCTATCCATTGATGGTTTACATGTCTGTTATTTTTATGAATGCAGGCTGTTTATGCACTTCACTGTAAGGATAAGAGTTCTTTAAGGGAAGAAATTCATTAACGTACTCTGTGTAGAACCTGGTTCAGTCACATACAAATGTGGGCTTAACTATTTTTTCTTTTACGTTATGTGTTTACCCAGTTAGATCTAGGCTGGAGTCAGTTCTGACGTCGATAGTTGTGTGACTGTGGGCAAGTTTTTCAGCCTCTCTGAGCTTCAGTTTCCACATCGTAGAATGAACATGGTGACATTTTTACTACCTACTATATAGGACTTTTATGTAAAAATGGCTTACCATCTGTGTGAATGTTTCTACAAAGTCCTAGTCCAGTGCCTCACTGTGGCATGGAGGTGATGCTAAATTTTGAAGATTATGCCAATAGAAACTAATCTCTGGCTGGTTTTGCTATGCTATAGAGTCTTCAAGTGGGGCACCAGTAACCAGCTGAGAGCCAAACTAGACAATGATAGAGAGGGACGTCACCATAGGCTGGCTACTACATGACCATGGTGATTTTTTTTTTGCCATGGCAACCCATGAAAACTCATTAAATGAAGAAAAATAAAATGGCCTTCCAACATGTTTGACTCTCTTCCATTTTTGAAGCGATGGTGGCTGGTAGAAAAATAGAGCAGTATGTGCTTAGAATCAAACAATTTTTATCTAGTCAGTAAATTTTAATTTGATTATTGGTAGTCCAAATTCTACTCCATTGACCCAGTGGACATATTATTGGAGGAACTGAATCATATTTGTCTTAATGTTCTTACTCTTGAACAATCCAGAAGGATGGCTTATGTCTTCATTCCTGAAGAGGCAAAAAAAAAAAGGCATTAGAGGGAATTTTATCATATACGCAGAGGATGGAAAGAGCATTATGTTATGGGGCATTTGGTCATCATTTATTGCTGTGCTCATAAGTATTTGCCGTGGCACTGTAGTTTATGCACCAACATCATTTGGTCAAGATGAAGTGGTAGTGAAAGTCTAGGAAGAATTTATAAGAGACTCCAAGTCATAGTAACATACATTGTGATGCTTGGTCACTTCATTACAAAGGAGGGAAAAGGGGGGCAGAAGAGGGAGGCATGGTTGAAGAAGAAGGAGTGAGAGAGACCAAAAAGTGGTAGATTGCACAGAAACTTTGTCTCTGTATCAGGAACACTTTGTCTCTATATCAGGAACACTTTTATCAAGAAGTAAGTGCTTAGCAGAGGGCCTGATACATAAGGCACTTGATAATTGTATGTTGAATAAAGAAGTAAATATTGGTTATATTTTAAAAGATAAGAAAAGGCATTTGTTATTGAAGTGGGTGTTGGCCCACATTTGGCTGTCAGACAGTATAGATGGGACAAGAAATTGAGCCCAGAATTGAACAGGAGGAGGAGAACATGCTGGATTGTTTCTGGGAAATAGCAAAGCTCTTTTATTGATCCAAAGCTTAGCAAAAGCCCATATTTTTAATACTAACATTCTATGTGGCAGTGAGACATGGAACACTATGGCTTCTAAAGAATTAAAAAAAGATTATCAAGGAGAGGAGGGGCCATCTTCAGTTGTCTGATTTTTATCTGGCCACTGGACCCAGATGGCTCCAGAGGAGAAAGTGAGGGTAGTGACTTTACACAGCCCTCCCCCACTTAAATCCAATTCACTTGCTAGTCATAGCATCACCTTCCTGATGTCATGGTCCTCTTGGAGAATGAAGGACAGACAACAACAAAAAGAAGCAGAGGGAAATGGATAGATACATGGTACATGTGTGTAGGCTATAACACATAACCGTTGAGGAGCTCTGGAGAAGAGGAGTAAAAGACTCCATCAAGGAAGTGTGTGATAAGAAGACCCGATGGTCTGGTCATATGGCTAGAATGAGGAATGATGGTTGGACCCACCAGCCTTTGTGATATAAGCATAAATGGAGGAAAGCCTCCCACATGTTGGTTCTTATGTTAGGGGAGGTAGGATAGGCATGGCTCCATTGTTGGAGGGGACTCTCAAATCAATGTGCTCCTAAATATCCATTTGATTGTGTGATTTTGAACTGTATTATTTATAGTCCTCATTATTCATGCCACTGTCATGCCCTCAAACCAGAAGGAAATAGAATGAATGGGCTTTGTCCTGGGGTAAGATTTCCTCTTCCCCCTAAGGCTAAATAGAGGCTATGGACTTTCTTGTTTTACAAATCAGTTCCCCTGAACTTTGGGAGGGACTTCAGTTGCAGAGACACACATCTTCCTTGTTAATGACTCAGGGCCCTTACTCATCTAGAATGACTTCCCTCTTCATATATATTAATTCATGTCTCTGTCTCTTCCTTCACAACTTACCTCTTCTAAAGAAGGCTTCATTGAGTAACTCCCAAAGTAGTCTGACGACCCACTTTGCAAAAAACAAAAGAGAAATATATAAATATATAAACAGTGCTTCCAAAGCATTGGAAGAAGCAAATTCTTAAGTTGCTCGTTAATTAATAACCAGATGATTTAGATATTTAGCAAGGTCCCCCTCCCCCCATCATTCATGGGCTGTTCACTGATACCGTCTTTGGACTGGGGTTATTTCACTTAGATCTCAGAGGAATAGAGAAGTGCTGTTTTTGCACATAATGGGTGGGACTCTCCATACCAGAGATGTGATAGCTCCTGGGTGGCTGCTAGTCCTTTGTGGAAACTATACGAAATGGAAAAGAATGCAGTAGAGTCTCTCAGGCTTAAGCTGTTTAACCTGAAGTTGGGAGCCATGTTGCTTGTCTCTGTGTGTTCCAGAATATTTCTGTTTGGACAGTGCAAAAGATTCAAGTTCTTTTCTGAGTTCCTCATTTTCTTCAGTGGAGTCATTCTGTCCTTGCCGTCCTCAAACCCCCTCCGCACCCCCCCCACCCCCACCCCAGTACCTTTGGGTTGCTTGTTTCATTTTTTGTGTGTTCAAGTGGTTGGTTTATACACACTTGGGTGTGGTAAATAACTAAATTAAAACCGAGTGAGATGACAGAAACATTGTTTTCCCTGGAAGTCTTTCCGGTTGTAAATATGAGGTCTTAACTGTGTGTGACAGGCTGTGGGTATTGGAGCTGCAGTGGAGGAGAAATGGTTGTTCAAACCTAGGCTCTGACTTTTTTTTTTTTTAACTAGCTGTAGGATCTTGGGCAAGTCACTTGAATTCTCTGTGCCTTAGTTTTCCCATCTGTCATATGAGCATGAGAACACTTGGCCTATTTTCTCAGAGGATTGCTGCGAGAAAAACACTTGGAAAACTTTCAGAGCCCCGTAGCAGTGAATTGTTTTTCCTCTGCCTTATCCAAGGATAAGATAGAAGAGGCAGTGCTGGGTGTAGCAACAGTGCTGCTTGCTGCTATTGTGGCTGCGTAAGACCAATAACACCAGCACACAGGAGGGCTGCTAGCATAGATTCTTTGATCTGCTCTTCTAAGGAAAGCAACTTTAAGGGGTTAACAATCTCACTTTAATTAAATATACATATAACATTCACTTAGTTCAGGGGAAAAAGCCAGCACCCTGAACTTCAGAGAGAATAAAAACAGAAATTACAAGCATACGTTATATAAGCTGAGCAAATAACACACAGTTATCAACAGACAGGCCTCTATCTGTCTGACACAGTTACCAGAGAGAGAGAGAGGCACCAACATGTGGGTTTTCAAAGCCGGGGGCTCCAGTGGCTACCCAGAGTCTCTATCACAGGATACACTTCCAGTGAGTGAGCCCCAAACAAACCAATAACCTCTGAGTTTATATACCCTTCTTAGGGCCTGAAGAATTCACATCTAATCAGCAAAAGGGTATGGGCCTGGGGCTTCACATCTAGTTAGCAAAAGGGTGTGGGCCTGGGGCCTAGTAAGACTTAATCAAAGGCACTTGATTACTTTAGCATTCTAAAAGAGAAAACAGTAAAAAAGTCCCACCTTAATTATCCTTACACTGGGTCTTGGATGAGTGACCTTGGACTGGCTACTTCCATGCCTCACTTTCCTCGTCTGTAAAATGAGATCTACAAAGCCTTTTCCTGCTCTGAAATTCTGTGATTCATTGGATGATAGGAATTCATAGTAGAAGCTGGAATCATTTTTTAATCAGTTTTTCTCTGTAATCGGGTGCATTTTTGTTTCAGGTTTAACTTCAGGCTCTATAAAGTACAATTGCACAACTTCTAGACCCAAATATGCTGCAATATCTAGGAAAATCTCTTATTTTGAACCATGTGATAACTGGACCTCAGATTACCTAATTGAGAGATGCTTTTTAAGCTCTATGGAGACATCACTTCCACGCAGTTGATACACAGACTATAAATCATTCTTCTGTATACCTTTAAGCAGGAAATTTCTAGAACTATTTCTCCATAGTTGTAGTCATCATAAATGTAATGATACTGAAAGACATCTTACTTTTCACTAATTCCTATAAGCTTCTGCTTAGTTTGAATGTGTTTCTAACACTTCCAGGAAGCCTCCCCACTTCTTCCCATCCTGCCTGTTTTTCATGGAATTTTGCTTGGGTCTCTTCACTGGTACTTAACACAGCCTGCTTTCTCTCCTGGCTATTTGTTTAATGTGATGATGTATTTTGTTCTAGAAGGGATATTTTAGAGGTTATCTTGGCCAGCCCTTTAATTTAATTAATTTACTTAAAAGATTGGGTCTCTCTGTGTCCACCTGGCTGGGAATTCAGGAGTCCTCACAAACCCTGTCCCATTCTAGTCAGCATGGGCCCTTTGACCTGCTCTGTTTCTGACCTGGGCCCTATACCCCCTCCCATCCTGAGCTGCCTTCCTTGGGGGCTTGTTACATAATTAATATGAGCATTCCATCAGCTTAGTCCACTGTAGCTCAGAACTCCTGAGCTCAAGAGTTCCATCAACCTCATCTTCCTGGTTAGCAGGGATTACAAGCATGGGTCACCACACTGACCCCCATTTTCCAGGTGAGTAAACTGAGGCCAAGAGACCTTGGATATCTTGACCAAGGGAGCAGAGCTGGTTTTTGTCCCTTTTTTTTTTTTTTGCAGGGGGCAAGGCAGGGCAATTGGGGTTAAGTGACTTGCCCAAGGTCACACAGCTAGTAAGTGTGTCAAGTGTCTGAGGCCAGATTTGAACTCAGGTCCTCCTGATTCCAGGACCGATGCACCACCTAGTTGCCCCACAGAGCTGGTATTTGAACTCCGGTCCGTAGACTTCTAACCCATCCCTCTTTCCATTATAAGGCTTTCGATTGGACTCTGGGTCTCTGAACCTACCATGATGCCTTGTTATCTAGTGGGCATTTCATAAATGTTTGTGGAATGATATATATGTATATGTATGTGTCTCTGTGGTAGTGGTACTTGTGGTACTTGTGGTGGTGGTGGTGGTGGTGATGGTGGTGGTGGTAGTTGTTGCTGTTAGCACAAATTATCTATCACCGTCGAGGTTAATGAATGGTGGGAGGATCATAGAATGAGTGCTAGAAGGCATCTTAGAGGAGGTCATCTAATTTAACCTCCATAGTTGACTAAGGAAGAAACAGGCTCAAAGACGGGAAGTGTAATTTAAGGTAACTTAAATCTAGTTCTGCATAGACTCTATAAAGTGTTGGATAAGGATGAGCTTTTGTTATTCTAGCCTCTCATTCTAAATGTTTCTGTGTAACTCTGTGGACTTTTCATCTTTACTTTCTGGCCTGGATCCTCATGAAATTTTGCTTCAGCTTCTGAATAATGTCCTCCTGAAGGTTTAAGGAGGTGAGTGTCCTTGCATCTGAAAAACATGGAAGGAGTAGATGGTGGTATTGTGGTTCCTTTGTTTGTGTACCTATTGGTGTCTGCCCTTTGTCTGCTCCCAACCTCCTCCTTCTCTTCCCCACATTTCTGACTTAGAGATTGGCTTGGGTGATAATAGGATTCTGTCTCCAGGCTTGTTTACTTCTAGGCACTAACTTGAAGATCAAGATGGGGCCTCATTCTGTTCAACAAACAGTTATTGAGTACTATTACATACAAAGCACTGGGTTTAGCATTTGTAGGGGATAGAGGTGACTTAATCCTTTCCCTAGAGGAATTTATGATCTGAGGGTAGCAGGGCAAGGGGAGAAGAGAGGAAAATAAACTAAATACACATAAAATAATTTGTATTAGAGTTTTAAATATTATTGGTGCCTTTTTGATACCACATGCCTTTCCCAATATTGCCCTTTTCCCCTCCTTAGAATTCTCTCCTCATGACAAAGAAAAGCAGTTAAGTAAAATTAGTTGATACATGTGTACAACGTTCTATCTGCCTACCTTACCAAGAGGAGTGTTTCCTCATGTGTCTTTGGCATAAAGATTGGCCATTACATTTAATCTGATTTCTTTTGCCCTTGGGTGTTGTTTCTGTTTACATTATTATGGTCCTGTATATTCTTCTTTCTTTGCCCATATAAATCTTTTGGTCTTTTTGAATCCTGTGACTTCTTGTGTTGAAATAATAGTTGTTCACATCTACAAACTTTTATTAAGCACCTACTACGTGTAAGGAACTGTGCTGGATGCTGGGAATAGAAGTACAAGCGCAAAACAATTCCTGACCAAAAGGATTCCCATTCCACTTTGTTCAGCCATTCTCCAAATGATGGTCACCCTCCCCCCTCCTCCCTCCCCCCTCACCCCTCTCCCCCTCCCCCCCTTCCCCCTGTCCTGCCAAAGAAGATACCATTAGAAATTCAAAATGGAAATGATGGCTGCCAGCTGGAGAAGATCAGGGAGGGCTTAGGGCAGGAGATAATAACAAGAGTTGTGTCTTGAAACAGTGGGAGGATATCTACCACCTCCATATTTTACTAAGGAGGAAACTGAGACCTAGAGGGATGTAGTGTAATTTAAATTCTGCATAAAATCTATTAAGTGCTTGATAAATGTGAGCTATTATTCTGGCCTCTCCTATCTTTCTTTCTAGCTGTTCACACGTCATTGGATCTTTACTTTTTGGTCAGGATCCCCATGACTTCTGTTTTCACTGCTGAAAAAACACCATCTTGAGGGTCTAAGGAGATGTGTGTCTGCAGAAATCGATGTTTGGGTGAGGTGGATGGTAGTCTTATGGTTTTCTTTGTGTGAAAAGCAGAGATGAATAAGATGTAGTCCTTTATGATCTATTAGGTAGAATAAGACAAAGAAACAAGTAATGGAATCCAGTTCATGAAGGGGAAAAGATTCAGTTAAGAAACGGTTATGTAGTCTGGTGCTGATGGGAAAAAGACTGAGCAAAGATAGATGCCTTTTTGCTCCCATGGTCCCCTTTCCTTATCTGGGTTGCCCTGTCTTCTGCCTTATATCAGTCTTTTAAGGTCAAACCCAAATACCCCTTCCACCATCAAGTCTTTTCTCTCTACTTTAAGTAGCACTGATTGTTCAATTCCCTGGTCTCATACTATGGGGACACACACTTGTACTTAAAATGGTTAATGTGTCTTAATTTTGTCTTCTGGTCAGTAGCTATGTCTGCTTCTCTGTCTCCCACCCTGCTGGTCAAGTTCTGGGCATTTGTTAGTCTTCTTGAGTGAGTCTATCAGAACAAGCTAGGTGGGTCAGTATTAGTCAATAGCTTTCCTGGCACTTTGTCCTCATGATTGAGGCAGTGCTAAGCTGAGCTTTTGGGTGCGGTAGACTAGTGACCGAGGCAGGAAGATCTGGTTTCAGATCCACCTCTGAAACTCACTAGAGGTTTTCACACTTATTAGAAGTTTAGACATGTGTGGGGGACAACCACTCTGAGGCTTGGGCAGCCCTCTAAGACCCGAAGTTACAGGTGCCTGCTGAAATCACTGTTTTTTTGAAAGGATAGAGGGAATATCTTCCCAAAGCCTTATAGAAGAGAGTAGGTTCAGAAAATAAAAGGATGTCCATGAAGATTGGCAGAGCTCTACCATATATTCTTATGGGAGAAGTCGGTATTCTCTTTAAAAGAAATGCTTTTAATAAGTTTTCTTGATAGCCTTTGGTTGCCCCCATCCAAAAAGCCAGTTGATGGCATGTCTGACAGTACATGTAGCATTCTGCTCCTGCGGTCTCCCAGCCTCTCCTTGGCCAGGAGGGAGATGCTGGTCCATTTTTTCTCCAGGGTGGATTGGAATAGTTCTTCTGCCTTGAGCTCCGTCTCAGTGTTCATATTATTGTAGTCACTGTTCTGCTGTTCTCTCGCCTGTCTCCTTGTGCAAGAATGCTGGAAGTTTTCCCCGGGTGAGGAAAGGGGCTCCTGGCTAGGACAGGGCTGGGCCAGTCCTCTAGTCTTTCTGGCTTGGAAATTCTGATGTTAGTTGTTGATTACTTCAGCTGAAAGAATTGCAGGTCCAAAGTCCAGGGTCCAGGGCAGTTGAATGGAAGTGAGGAGAGGGCATAGAAGCTGTGGGAAGTGTGCTGTTCAGCCTGCAGGTTGGTGCCAGGTAGGCTTGCCAAGGCCGGTGTGTGAGTGGGGATTTTGCTTTTGGCCTCTTCTCCCCGGCAGCTAACATGGTACCTAGTGCATAGCAACTCCTCTATGTGTCATTTCAAGCCCTTTACAACCTGACTCAGTCCTAGTTTTCTGCCCTTGTTAAACATTACCCCCTTCCTGCGTTCTGTGGTCCGGCTTCCTTGCTGTTCTTCACTTGGGGCATTGCCTGGAATGTTGGCCCTCTTCACCTCTGACTCTTGGAAAAGTCTGGTTTCCTTTAACATTCAGCTCAAGCACCACCTTCTTTCTGCATGAGGCCTTGTAACAACATTGCTACTTGTTGCTACCATGGCTATCTAAGACCATTAACACCAGAACACAGGAGGGCTGCTAGCGCAGGTTATTTGATCTGCTTTTCTAAGGAAAGCAACTTTAAGGGGTTAACGGTCTTACTTTAATTCATCATACATATGCCATTCACTTAGTTCAGGGGGAAAATTCAGCACCCTGAACTTCAGAGAAAACACAAACAGAAATTACAAGCAGAAATTATATAAGTAGAACAAATAGCACAGATCAGCAGACAGGCTTCTAGCTGTCTGACCAAGACATTAAATACATAGTTACCAGAGAGAGAGGCACCAACATCTGGGTTTTTCAAAGTAGGGCGGGTGGTTTCTTCAACAGCTACCCAGAGTTTCTTCTGGTCAGATCACATGAACGTTCTTCCAGTGAGTGAGCCCCAAGCAAAATGCTAGCCTCAGAGTATATATACACTTCTTTAGGGTCAGAGGGCGGCACAGCCATGTGACTCAAACCCATGTGACCTAGGCGTCCAAGATTCCTGATGCAATCAAAGACTCTTCATTGACAAAGGCAAGAGTAAAAGGCACTTGATTGCCTTAGTGCTGAAAAGCACTCCCAAAGAAAAGACAATGAAAAGTCCCACTTTACTTGCCATTACAGGCCTTTAATGGGACCCCTAGCAGGTAGTGCCTTCTCTCCAAGATGATCCTACATTTGCTTTGTAGATACCTATATATGGGGCAGCTATGTGGTGCAGCGGATAAAGCTTTGGTGCTAGAGTCAGGAGGACCTGAGTTCAAATCCAGCCTCAGACACTTAGTAGTTTGTGACCCTGAACAAGTCACTCAACCCTGTTTGCCTCAGTTCTTCATCTATTAAATGAGCTGGAGAAGGAAAGGGAAAATTACTCCAGTATCTCTGCCAAGGAAACCCCAAATGGAGTCACAAAGAGCCCCACAGGACTAAAATGACCCAACAGCAATGACAGCATGCCTTCATAGGTGTGTGTTATATCCTCTCACACAATGTAAATTCCTTGAGGGTGGAGACTGTTTTGCTTTTACTTTGCAGGAGCTAATAAATGCTTGTTGACCTAATGAATGAAAAAAACAAAAACATTTACTTGCTTAGTAGATGCTGAACTCTGAAGATGCAAATAGAAAAATTAGATGGTTCCTGTTGTTAGGAATGTAATTCCAGGAGTTAACATACAGGAGAAGGTCCTTAGGTTCACCAGCAGGTCAAATGGCAGTGCCCAGGGGTGTGAAAGGTGTAGTGGCACAGTAAAAATTCTTGAGAAAGAGTTGAAGAGTGGTATTTGGAGGACAGGCCTATACTCAAGCCCTTGTGGCTTCTGGGTTCTTGGCAGTGCTCCTACACTATTGCCGTAGCCTTGGAAAACACAGAGTCACCTCTGCAGTGTGATGAATGGGGACATTAGAGAGTCCTTTCTCCAGAAGTAAAATCCCTATTAAAGTACAGCTATCGCCCTGGAGAGTGAATAGCTCTGTGGAACCACAAGGAAGGTGGGGGCTCGGTCAGACTTCAGAGACTAGTCTTTCCCACTTCTTAGTTTTGCTGGACAGAATTTCCCATTGAAGATTGGAGTGCTGGCTACTGATCAGTTAATAAATATTTGTTGACTACCAGCTGGGCATAAAACTAGGTGCCTGGGAATTCCCACTTAGCATGGGAATATTGAGAAAGAGAAGAGGACAGCAGACAGGGAGAAAAGACAGAAATAAGCGAAAGGTTAGATAATCGTTAACTCTGAGGGTACAAGATGATACAGATGATTACACAAGGCAGTGTGTGAGTAATTGCTAAATGAGCAGTACATACAGTAAGATCCTAGGATCATGGTTCTGAGCTAAAAGGGATCTCGGAGGCCATCTGGTCTAACCCCCTTCTTTAAATTATTAAAAAAATTGTTTAATAAAGACCAAAAAAAGAAAGAAAAAGAATGTCCATATGCATAAAATTTATAAAGAGGATTGTATACAGAAATGTGAATCCTTATTAGATAGGTGCGTATAAATATATACACATATATGTATAAAGATGTGTGTGTGTGTGTGTGTGTGTACACACACACACACTCACTTCTATGTATATGTAGGCATGTTATTAAGTCTTTTCAGTCATGTCCTACTTTTTGTGATGCCGTTTGGGGTTTTCTTGGCAAAGATGCTAGAGTGGTTTGCCATTTCCTTCTCTAGCTCATTTGCTAGATGGGGAAACTGAATCAAACAGGGTTAAGTGACTTGCCGAGGGTCACACAGCTAGTGAATGTCAGATGTCAGATTTGAACTCACTTCTTCTTGACTCCAGTCCTGCAGCATTCTATCTAGCACGTCACCATATACATATACATATGTGTGTATGTGTATGTATATATCCATATACACATGTATATAAGAATGCATATATACACATATACATTTTCTTTCTCCATGTATGTATATGTGTGTGTTTGTATGTATATATGTGTGTGTATATGTGTGTGTGTGTGTGTGTGTGTGTGTGTGTGTGTGTGTATATAAATTCAACATGCTATTTAAAAGCTGCCCTGCCTGTTTCTTTACGAACTTAATTTGTTCTTCTCTGTGCATTTAAAAAAAATACTTCAACAACCTTCTTTCTTTTCTTTTTTTTTTTTTTTTGATACTACTGTCCTGGGCTTCCAGCTTCTCTGTAATTCTCCTTCTACCCCAGTTTAAAACAACAACCCAATATTTGTAACCAGCAAGTATTTTCAAGCAAAACAAATTCACACATTCGCTATATCTAATTCTCAGCCTTGAGCCCATCCTTCTCTGTCCAGAAGTGGGTAGTATGCTTCCTTATCAGTCCTCAGGGGTTGTGATTGGTCATTGCATCTATCAGTGTTCTTCAGCCTTTCAGAGTTACTTTTCTTTGCAATGTTGTTACTATAAAAATTATTTTCTTAATTCTTCTCACGTCACTCTGCATCAGTTCAGATGAATCTTCCCAGGTTTCTCTGAAGCCATTACCTTTCGTCATTTCTTACAGTCTAGTAATAGTCCATTCATACACTGTGATTTGTGGTTTATTAATTATGGAATTCAAATTCCATTCATTCTGCAATTCATGAGCACCCCTTTTGTTTCCAGTTATTTGCTACAACAAAAAGAACTGATATAAATATTTTTGTACAAAAGGGTCCTTTTCCTTTTTTTTTTTTTTTTGATCTCCTTGGGATAGAGACCCAGCAGTGGTATCATTGAATGAAAAAGTGTGCACAGCTTAGTTTTTCTTTGATACAGTCCCAAATTGCCTTCCAGAATGTCTAGAAGAATTTGCAGCTCCACTGATAATGCTCCAGCTTGCCTACAGACCTCTCATTTTACAGGAGAAGAGACCCAATTGCTGAGAGTTTTAGTGACTCACCAGTCATCATTCAGGTAATGAGTTTTGGAGGTGGAATTACTGTCCCAATCTTCTGATTTCAAGTTAAGTGGGTTCCCCCACCCCTTCTCCGTTGCCTCTCTCATCTTGAAGGATGTGGAGAATTTATTGGGGAGAGAAAGAAGATGGACAGAGAAGAAGAAAAAGCATTCTGGGAGGGACGATGACATTAACAGGATCATAGATTTATAGTTGGAAGGGACCTCACAAATTAATTATGTCATCTAAAAGATCAGGAAACCGGTCCAGTTAACTTAAGTGACAGTATGAACAAAGGTATAAAAATGTAAGACATTTTGGGAGGGTCAGTGAGTCAACAGTTTGGCCGAAGTGGATGGTTTGTATAAAACCATGATGCTCAGTTAAGCTAAGACCAGATTGGGGAGGGCCTGAAATACTAGGTAAAGGTTTGAATTTTCTCCTTGTCCAGTGGAGAATTGAACCATTTAAGGTTGGCTACCTTCGAAACTTTGGTATCCAAGGTCTCACAAATGGTCTTGGAAACAAGGTCAGCAGACAAGGTCAAGAGTAGGTGAGCCCTCCTAGGTACATGGAAAAATGCTTATTTTTATTGTGAAGTTGTTTTGTGTCATCTTTAAGGAGCTATTTGTGTGCTTGTAAGACAGCAGCCCTACAGCTGTGGCACTCTAACAAGGTCAGAGCTAAGAATGTTTGACTGAAATACCTCCCTGGAATAGATGATCATTTTGGTTAATTTTTTAAAGACTTTATGACCCAGACACACATTGTCTGTGTCTTAAAGGAGACCTGAACACAACTCCAGTTGCATAAGAAATATGTTTCATTGTAGGGTATTTAAAGATGCTTTGAATCATATGTAGCTTTTGGTTTCTCTTGTGCTGCTGGTCCTGCTTTTTCAAAAGTTTTGACAATTAGGCCTAAGCAGAGAATCTTCTAGTTGAAGCCATGATCTCATATCAATTCCTCAGGAGCCGTGAATAGACCCCTCAACTATATATCACTATGATGTCCTTGTTAGGTCACAATTAAAGATAATTATAACATTAAGATATCTCTTTAAAGTTTGCAAAGTGCCTTACAAACATTTCCTTTGAGCCATAAGAATCCGGTGAGGTATATATACTACAGATATGTTATTTTCATTCCACGTATGAGCAGAAACTGAAATTCTGAGTTGTCTTTATTGTTGCTTTGAGAAGACAAACTTCAGAACTGATATGGATCAATAAAGGAGTATTTATTAAACACCTTCTCTGCGCCAGGCATTGGGGATATAAGTTCAGGGGATGAAACAGTTACTACTTTAAAGGAAGTTAAATTCTGGTGGAGGAGGCAAGATGTACATACAAAAATATACAACAAAAATATGAAGCGAATGAATATAAATATACATTGTGTCTCAAAAGCCTTATTCGAGTCTTAAGGGAAACCTGAAAAAGGGACAGTCAGTACGGATTTATTAAATGCCTCCTCTATGCCAAGTATAGTACTGAGTGATGGGGATGCAAATAAAAGTCAGAGGTTACTAGTTAAATACACGGTTGTTTGAGAAGGAGGGCAAAAGCAGTTGGATGGCTCAAGTATGGCTTCATGTAGAAGAATATGGGGCTAGACATGACTGTCCTTTGTTTTGGGTATTAGTTGTAGCTCTCCATAATGTGAATAATTATTCAATATTGTTTAACAGAGACGCTAGGGTAAGCACAGGATTACAGCCTAGAGAAAGTCTGTCATTGTTTTCCCATAAAATAGGGTGCAAGCAGCACAGTGAGTATATGTATTGTGCTTTTCGAGTTATCCGTTATAGACAACAGAGGTGTCATTTCTAGCAGCTATGGTTCCTGAAATGAAATAAAAGTTCTTATTTCAGTTGATTTGATCAAAATTTGTTGCTTGGGGGAAAATAAAGCCTTAGTTTGAATTAGCAGTTGCATATTTTTGTTTTTTGTTAATACACACATACACGCACATACACGCAAATTATGGAGGTTCTCCTTATGCGAAGACTATGGCTTTGATAAAACAAAAGCAAAATCTTGATCAACCCATTGTGTTTTAAAAGAGCATAAAGGTGAAGTTCCAGCTATGCCAGACACTTTAAGACTGACCTAGGAGATCTCCTTAAGTACCTAGAATATGTCCCATGTTGTGAGAGACAATGTATGAGGCTAGATGGATCTGGTGTCTGACTCCCTGAGATAATTCTTATAGTCTTATGTTATGGGAAAATACATAATCCAAGTACAAGATAGAAGTGTTTTTGAAAGCAGTTCTTCTGTGTACTTGGAAGCTTATCCTCTTTCTCCAGCTCTAAGGTTGGAGTTAGGTCATAGGATCATAGATTGAGAGCTGGAAGGGACCTTAAAGATTATCTTGTCTGGTGAGTGACTTGTCCAAGAACACATACTAAGTGGCAGTCAGGATTTGAACTCAGATCCATCTCTTAAGGTGGTTTCTCCCATGACATTCTGTGATTCCAGGAGAATTAAAAAGAAGTACGAATTAAAAATTTGGTGTTCAAAAGGCTTGTTTGTTTGATGTTTTAATGAAAAAAAAAGCCCATACTTTTCTCACATGAGCATTGCTAGTTCTCTTGTCTGTAAGGGTTTCTCTTAGTAATCATCAGGCTTTTCCAATAGCTTCCCCTTGTATCATAGGGTTACTAAGTGTGGCTTCCAATGGGGAGCATGGTTTCCTGAAAGCTATTTTTAGTGTGTTGAAGTGCAGCTGTTCCTATCACTTAGGCTTAGGAGGCTCTGGGTGGGCGGAACTGATTAGGATTCCAGAATCAGTGAGGAGAGGCAGTTTGGTGGAGCGAGTTTGGAATTTGCTTGGACAGGTTTCTCAGCCCTGTTTTAATGCCGGTGATTTCCCCATAGTGTCTCCTTCAGCTCTCCATTCAAATGAAGGTTCTAAAGTCTAGTTTTTAGCAACAAGGAGAGGGACTTCATATGCAAATTAAGCTGGGGTAAAAATGTTCCTTCAACATTAAAATCCTTTTGAGTTTGTTATTAATTTGTCATCACACCCCTCCCTCTTTTTAAAGGCACAAAACATATTCTTTCTTATTCCCTCAGTTCACTTTAGACAGGTTCTTCTCACCCTCCCCTCTCCCCAATGGTGTCATGGCTTTTATAGGACTTTGGCAGATAACTAAAACATTTTACCGTGGAATTATCTCGTAGAAATTAAAAAAAAAAAGGTTCCTCTTTTTTTTTTTTTAAGCTTTGGCTATATTTCTTTTTACTGATACAATTCACTTTAAACAGTTATTTTGTTTCATCCATTTATTTAGCTAGCTATTTATGTGTTTCTTCATTTATTTTACCAATGGTGTTATAGTTTTTATAGGAGTTTGCCAGATATCTAAGACATTTCACATTAAAATTATTTCCTGGAAATTAACAAAAAAGTCTCCCCCACCCCCCACTTCCTTTTTATCCTGCTCAAGGCATGGGACATTTCTTTTTATCGATTTAGTTCACTTTAGACTTTTTTTTTTTAAAAAACCATTGGTGTCTTGGCTGTTATGGGACTTTGCCAAATAATCTGAAATAGTTCACATTAAAATTATCCACTGGAAATTAAAAAAAAATCTATGGGGTAGTCTGCTATTCAGTTGTTATTTTTTGGGGGGGGTGTTTCACGTTCAAAAATTCAGCTGGTCAGCAAGAAATATTAAGCTCTTACTGTGTGCCATGCACTATGCTAAGCACTGGGGATACAAAAAATGCAATAATGTGGTCCTTTCCCCTTAAAGGAGATCACATTCTTTTAGGGGGTCATGAAAAAAAAATCCTGCTTGCCTCATTTTCTCTGCTTGTAAAATGGGATGATAATGATGCCTTTCTGTTAGGGCTAGATATGTGCATCTGGGAATTATCTGCCTCAAGCTCTCCAAGTTAGATAGTGTAGACTAAAGAGAAGATAGAGGGTCCAGGATTCACCTTGAATTAGAGGACCTGGCTTTGAATCTTCTTTCTTTGGCTTTCTCCCTGTGGGCAAGTCACATGGCAAATAACCTCTCTGGGACTCAGTTTCCTTATTTGTAAAATGAAGTGGACTAGATGACCTCTAAAAGGACTTTTCCCAGTCATCTTTGATGTGCAGACATGCAGATTGCAACACTGATACTTGCATACAAGTCCTAATTCTATGACACCTCATGGTTTGGGTGGAGCCTGGTTCCTGAAGGCTGTGCCAGTGAAGTAGAAGCTTCACGTACTTTACTTTGTGGCAACTGATGCCCTCTTTTCCCCACCTGGGGCAGAACTGCTTTCTGTTCTCTGATCTGAAATTTGAGGACCATCGGCTAATTCCTAGGCATAGAGCAATAGGTGGATTTTTTTTTTCTTCAAGAAGCCAGTATTGTGTGTGGTAGAATGTATTTGTGTGCATCAAAACTTAAGTGGAGAGAGTAGTCTGGGATTAAGACCCATGTTATATGTGGGGGTAGTTTGAAGGAATCTCAGGCTGGAAGATAAAAATTCTGAACTAGTTCAGACTTAAAAAAAACAAACCTTTTCTTCTTTTTTCCTCTCAGCTTTCGTATCTCCTTTTATAGTACGTATGTTTAGCTTGCAAGCTTGGTTCCTCCTCCCCGTCCTCCTCATGTATTTGCTTAGTGTTTTTTTTTTGGTATTTGCATAGTTTTAGGGAATTACTGTACTACCCATGAGTCAGAATGCTTTTTATTTCTTGTAGAATATTGTTCTCCTTTCAGATAATACTTTTCCTAAGACACCTCTAATTTATTTTTGTGAGGGTTTAATGGAAGAAGCAGAGATGAAATGCATGTTTGGCTATTTATGTAGCCGTAATAAGTTTTACTAATGTGAGAGAAGAGGTCGACACTATATAACGCAGAATGATAAAAAGCTGGTCTTGGAGTCACTTAATGTCTCCATTCAAGTCATATTGACTGGGTGACCTTGGGCGAGTCACTCGATCTCTTAGTGCTATAGTAGGGTTAGTAGTACGGGGCAGCTAGGTGACTAGAGCACTGGGCTTGGAATCAGGAAGGAAATGGCAAACGGCTCCGTTATCTCTGCCAAGTAAACCACAAATGGGTCACAAAGTGTTGCCCGGGACTGAAATAGCTGAATAACAAAAATAAAAGTAGTAGTTGTAGAAATAATAGTAATTATAGGCAGCATTTATATAGTTTAATTCATTTAATCCTCACAACAACCCAGTGAGGTGTGCACCTTGTTGTTATCCCTGTTTTGCAGATGGAGAGATTAAGGCAGACATGGGTTAAGTGACTTGGCCAGGATCACACTGCTTCTAAGTGTCTAAGGCAGGATTTGTACTCAGGTTTTCCTGACTCTAGGTCCAGCCCTCTATCTACTACTCCACATACTTGTTCTTAGTCAACTAGAGTCAGCTCTGAGTCTGCAAATTGCAGAGAAGGTGGTGACTTGCTTTGGTAGAAGGAATTTCTCCATTTGGGAGTTCCCTGTGTCGGTACAGTCAAAGGTCCAGTCCCTCTGTACCCTGTTCTAGTCAGATCATGTCTTGAGTACTGGGTTCAGGTTTAGGCACTAAGGTGAACATTGATCACCTGGAGAATATTCAGTGAAGGGCAGCTAGGATGTCACAGAATAATGATAACTGAGGCATCCTGGGAGTCAGGAACACCTGGGTCCTCTGGCTCTGACCCAGTGCAGACTTTAACCTCAGTGCTCTAGGCTACTCTCTGCATTGGTAGACGTTGGTGGGATTTCCCCTTATAGAAGTTACAGGTCTGGTTAAAACAACAACAACCCAGCAGCCTTCCAAAACCTATATCAGAACTGAGACAAGCCACCTATGTTCATCCTTCATACCTCCTGCTGTTCTCTTCCCAAGGCTCTCCAGTTAGTTGTCTTTACATAGAGGGGGTGAGAAGTCTGGTGTTGAATCTAAACCCTTTTTTCCCCACTGGTCTCAGGCCCTATGGATATGTATGTTGGGTTTATGAGTACATGTTTGTTGGGTTTACAAGTACATGTGTAACATTACTAGAAGGAGAATCAGGAGAGGTGTGGAGGAGGAGGGTTTAATAGGGACTAATAGCAGTGATCCCTGCCTCTTCCTTTTGTGAATTTCACTTCGAGAGATCCCTTGTAACCCATATTTTTATAGTATCTGTGTGTCTGGGTTTATGATCCATTGAGGGCAGTGGTGCTAAGATCACAGCTGTTGACTCCAAACTGATTAATTACTTCCAGAAATCAACAAGGGTTGTTGAGTTGGCAGTGGGGTTCTCAGCATCCCAGTCATGTTATCGCCATGGTTGTCCTGCATTCACATCTCCAGCTCACACATTCTAAAAGAGGGTGGAGAAGGAGGGGAGGGAGCACATGTTCCCTCATTAGTCTTTGGAAGATGGGGTAGATTTTATTTAGAGATGTTGCCTTTCTAGACTTACCTGCAACCTCCCTGGCCACTTCTCTCTAGTGCTTGAGAATTCAGGGATAGAGACCATTCTCTATCCTGATCTGTGGAAGACATCTGAAGGCTATTCAGTTGTCTCAGAAGAGAAGCTTGTTCTGACCCTGGTTTCCAGGTCCCTTGTGTTGTTTTACAGCTTGATTTGGGTCCAGTTCTCTATAAAAGTCCTACTTTGATGCATCAGATTAGGAGAAAGGTCCCACCAAGAGGCAAAAAGGCTTCCTGGTCAGGCTTGGTGATAGACTCTTGTTTTATCTCTACTCAAAAAATTTTCAGTGACTCTCTATGGCCTCTAGGATAAACTATAGATTCCTCAACCTGATGCTTACAGCCCTCCTTGAATATCTGGTCACTGGACCCAGATGGCTCTGGAGGAGAAAGTGAGGCTAGTGACCTTGCACAGCCCTCCCTCACTCAAATCAAAGTCAACTGCAAGTAAGTCATATCATCATCTCCCTGATGTCATGGTCCTCTTCGAAAATGGAGGACAAACACAACAACCACTACCAACCTTTCTAGCCTAACTTTATATGATTCTCCTTCATCTACTCTATATTCCAGCTAAACTGGAATGCTACCCCTGGATATGCCATTTACACAGCGTACTGTGTCTTTGCCTATATCTTTCCTGTATTCCTGGAATGTAATTCTCTTTAACCTTTTAGGATCCTTACTGTACACTTTAAATCATTATGCTGCATTTTTTTTTTTTGCTATGCATATGGAATGTCTGCTTTCATATTCTCCAACAGAGGCTGTAGCCACATGGATACTCTGGAGTTTTCTTTCCACAGCCAGACCAGGTTACTCCTTGAGGACAAAGACTGCTTTTCTTTTTATTAATTATATCCCCAGTGCTTAGCACAGTGCCTGGTACATAGTAAGTACTTATTAAATGCTGATTGGATTGAATTAGATCTCACTGGCAGTGAAGAGTGTGAAAGATGTTGGAATAGGGATGGTGATCAATTTTCTTCTTGAAGATTTTTATGACAGTCTGAGTCTTCTTCTCTTTCTCTTCCCCTCCCATTAACAGGAAAGAGGAAAGAGACTGACATTTTGTAGGTTCAGTGAATGGGAAAGCTGGGCACTATGCAGTGTGGTGGGGTTACCAAGATAAAAATAGGACCTACCCTGTCCTCAAGGTAGTTACATTCTAATAGAAGGAGATAACACATATTCAGGGAGGGGTGGCCAGGTAGGGAGTCTCTGCCTGAGCAGAACCTTGGGGCGATTACATTTTATTCTCTTTCCTATGGCTCTATTGATTAGATTACTGTTCCCAGAGCCAAAAGTAGAAAGCCGATGGAGAGGAAAGGAGAGGTTATATTTGCTTGCACTGATGGCAAGATATCTGGGGTATGTGGTTGTGAAGCAAGGTCTGGAGATAGTTGGATATCCTGTTAGTTGAGTTTATACTCACCAGCTAGGACATTTCAGCTCCAGGCCAGTTTCAGAGCTGAATGAATGAACTCTCCCTTGGTTGCTAGAGATTTCTGAAGTGCTGTTTCAGGTGGTGGCAGTGGCAGTGGCGGAGGTTCTGGGGGGAGAGGGCTTCAGGAGGGCAGATATCTTGGGTAAACGAATATGTTTATTAAACACCTACTATGAGCCAGACACTGCCCTAGGAGCTGAGGATACAAAGATAAGAAGCAATCTCTGCCCTCAAGGAGCTTGTGCCCTTTTGGGAAAAGTAGAACATTCTGTTAGCTCAGATTGATCCCTTTCTGTGTCTTACTATATATAAAATTGTGTCATTTTTGTCGACACCTCTCCCCTATCCCACCACCCTCCCCAAGTTTCAGTGGTTTGTGAAGGGTAAACTCCTTGCAGGGGAAAATGAGAGATGGAGTTTCATCTATATTTAAGGGTCCTCGATGTTGGAAATTGTGATGTTTCGCATTGACAATTGAATTAAGATCATTTTAGTTAGGCAGACATGTTAGGTTAGGATTTCTTTTTCTTTCTTTTTTTAAACTCATCCCACATGTGGAACCTAAATGTTGCATGACATAAGACTGCTTGTTGCCAGACATACTAATAGCATTGCTCTGAATCACTGTACTTCTCTGCTGGGTCACGTGTTTGGGGCAATGTTTCAAATGCCTGCCTTGAACATCGCTTTTTTCTTTTAAAAAAAATAATTTTTAACCTTTATTTTAAAATTCTGAGTTTCAAATTCTCTCCCTCCTTCTAGCTCCTCTCCCACCCGTTGAGAAGGCAAGCAATACAATACTCACTATACATGTGAAGTCATGCAAAACATTTCCTTATTAGGCATGTTGCCAAAAAAAGCTAGAAAAATAAAAGTGGGAAAAATATGCTTTAACCTGCACTCAGAGTTCAGCACTTCTCTCTCTCTGAACATGGATGGTATTTTTCGTCATGAATCCTCTGGAATTGTCTGGAATCATTGTCTTGATCACAGTAGCTAAGTCTTTCACAGTTGACCATCATTATAATACTCCTGTTACTGTGTACAGTGTTATCCTGGTTCTGCTCACTTTACTCTGCATCTGTTTAGTCTTTCCAGGTTTTTCTGAAACTATCCCCTTCATCATTTTTTATAGCACAATAATATCCCACCACAAGCATATACCACAGCTTGTTCAGCTGTTTCTCGATTTCCAGTTCTTTGCCATCACAAAGAACTGTTATAAATACTTTTGTACATGTGGGTCCTTTTCCTTTTTCTTTGATCTTTTTGGGATACAGACCTAGTAGCAGTATTGCTGGGTCAAGTCCTACAGCCCTTTGGGCTTAGTTCCAAATTGCTTGAACATCACTTTTAAAGGCAACTCTACTTACTTAGGAAATGCATGTAAGATAGAATGGGAGGACTTGGTCTGTGCATTATTTCCTTGTTTATGTAAATTTTTAAAATGGAGTTACCATTTAACAGCTTGGTAGTTTCAATGACAAGTGTATAAAACTTATAGGAGTGTAGATCTCAAAGATCATTTAGTTGAATCCCCTTATTCTTTTTTTTTTTTTTAGTTTAAATCATTATTTATTTAATATTTTTAGTTTTCAGCATTAATTTTCACAAGAGTTTCATTTACAGATTTTCTCCCCATTTCTACCCTCCCCCCCACTCCAAGATGGCATATATTCTGATTGCCCCATTCCCCAATCAGCCCTCCCTTCTGTCACCCCACTCTCCCCCATCCCCTTTTCCCTTACTTTCTTGTAGGGCAAGATAGATGTTTATGTCCCATTGCCTGTATATCTTATTTCCTAGTTGCATACAAAACCTTTTTTTTTTTTTGAACATCTTCTTTTAAAACTTTGAGTTCCAAGTTCCCTCCCCTTTTCCCTCCCCACCCACCCTCCCTAAGAAGGCAAGCAATTCAACGTAGGCCACACATGTATCATTATGCAAAACCCTTCCACAAAACTCATGTTGTGAAAGACTAACTGTATTTTGCTCCTTCCTATCCTTTATCCAATTTACTCCCTTGACCCTGTCCCTTTTCAAAAGTGTTTGCTTTTGATCACCTCCTCCCCCATCTGCCCTCCCTTCTATCATCTCCCCTTTTTTATCTCCTTCCTCCTTCTTTCCTGTGGGGTAAGATACTCAATTGAGTGTGTATGTTATTCCCTCCTCAGCTCAAATCGGATGAGAGCAAGATTTACTCATTCCCCCTCACCTGCCCCCTCATCCCTCTCAACAGAACTGCTATTTCTTGCCACTTTTATGTGAGATAATTTACCACATTCTATCTCTCCCTTTCTCCCTCCTCAATATATTCCTCTCTCATCCCTTAATTTGATTTTTTAGATATCATCCCTTCATATTCAACTCACCCTGTGCCCTCTTTCTATATATGTATATTCCCTTCAGCTACCCTACTACTGAGGTCTCATGAATTATACATATCATCTTTCCATGTAGGAATGTAAACCAAACAGTTCAACTTAATAGCTGAAGGTAGTAAGTCCCTTGTGAATTCTATTTCTTGTTTACCTTTTCATGCTTCTCTTGATTCTTGTGTTTGAAAGTCAGATTTTCTATTCAGCTCTGGTCTTTTCACGGAGAAAGCTTTGAAAGTTCTCTATTTTATTGAAAATCCATATTTTGCCTTTGAGCATGATCCTCAGTTTTGCTGGCTAGGTGATTCTTGGTTTTAGTCCTAGCTCCATTGACCTCCAGAATATCATATTCCAAGCCCTTTTATCCCTTAATGTAGAAGCTGCTAGATATTGTGTTATCCTGATTGTGTTTCCATAATACTCAAATGGTTTCTTTTTGGCTGCTTGCAGTATTTTCTCCTTGATCTGGGAGCTCTGAAATTTGGCGACCATATTCCTAGGAGTTTTCTTTTGGGGATCTTTTTCAGGAGGCGATCTGAGGATTCTTTCAATTTCTATTTTACCCTCTGGCTCTGGAATATCAAGGCAGTTCTCCTTGATAATTTCTTGAAAGATGATATCTAGGCTCTTTTTTTGATCATGGCTTTCAGGTAGTCCAATAGTTTTTAAATTATCTCTCCTGGATCTATTTTCTAGGTCAGTGGTTTTTCCAGTGAGGTATTTCACATTGTCTTCCACTTTTTCATTCCTTTGGTTCTGTTTGATAATATCTTGATTTCTCATAAAGTCACTAGCTTCCACTTGTTCCAATCTAATTTTTAAGGTAGTATTTTCTTGAGTGGTCTTTTGGACCTCCTTTTCCATTTGGCTAATTCTGCCTTTCAAGGCATTCTTCTCCTCATTGGCTTTTTGGAGCTCTTTTGCCATTTGAGTTAGTCTATTTTTTAAGGTGTTATTTTCTTCAGTATTTTTTTTGGGTCTCCTTTAGCAAGTCATTGACTTGTTTTTCATGGTTTTCTCACATCATTCTCATTTCTCTTCCCAGTTTTTCCTCTACTTCTCTAACTTGCTTTTCCAAATCCTTTTTGAGCTCTTCCATGGCCTGAGGCCAATTCACATTTTTCTTGGAGGCTTTTGGTGTAGGCTCTTTGACTTTGTTGACTTCTTCTGGCTGTATGTTTTGGTTTTCTTTGTCACTAAAGAATGATTTCAAAGTCTGAGTCTGAATTGGAGTCCATTTTCACTGCCTGGCCATGTTCCCAGCCAACTACTTGACCCTTGAGTTTTTCGTTGGTGTATGACTGCTTGTAGAGTAGAGAGC